>NC_044382.1:85492048-85840548 GCF_006542625.1 Nomascus leucogenys
TGAAGAAAATGCAACCCTTGCACCCTGTTGGTGGGAATGTAAAATGGTGCAGCTGCTATGGAAGAAGGATGGTCATTCCTCAAAAATTTAAACATAGAGGCTGGAGTATGGCGGCACGATCAATTTAAAAAAATTAAACATAGAATTACCTCATAATCTAACAGTTCCACTTCTGGAAGTATACCCATGAAAAATTGAAAGCAGAGTCAAAGAGTTATTTGTTCACTCATGTTCATAGCAGCATTGTTCACAACAGCCAAGCGTCTATCACTAGATGAATGGATAAAATGTGTTATATTCATACAATACAATGTTATTCAGCTTTAAAAAGAAGGAAATTCTGATACATGCTACAACATGGAGGAACCTTGAGGACATTATGCTAATTTAAATGAGCCAGTCACAAAAAGACAAATACCACTTATCTAAGGTACCTAGAGTAGTCAAATACATACAGGTATATTTGTGGTTTCTAGGGGATAGAAAGAAGAGATAATGGAGAGTGACTGCCAATGGGTACACGGTTTCTTTTAGGGCAGTGAAACTGTTCTACAGTCAGAGAGTGGTAATGGCTGCACAGCTCTGTGAATACACTAGAAGCCATTGCATCGTACATTTTAAGTGAGTGGATTTGATGTATCTGAATTCTATTTTGGTAAAGCTGTTGGAAAAAAGATTGGAAATGGAAAAGGAACTAGCTTTATCATTATGATGCAGAGTTTTATAAAATAGTTGCTGAGAACAACAAATTTTATCTCCTGTCTCCAGGATTACTAGTTCCGTACTTTGGAAATGTTGTTTCAATCTAATTAGAAATGCAAGCAAAAACAGGTGTGTCGCTGTTCATGTATAAGGTTGTAACAATTAAACTGACTCCATTAAAATTTGTTTAAATTAAAAAAAAAAAACAGATGCGTTGTCTTTCATGGTTTCCCCTGAGTGCTGCTACCCCTCAGGAGTTAATGCTGTTTCCTGTAAGACCTGGTAAGACACCCCAGCAGATGTTACTCATCTTTGGGCTTTCTTAGGATAAGGAAAGGGGAAACCACTCAGGACATCTAGGTCTCTTACATCCTTAACCATGAGAGATCTTCAATGCAAGACAGATTGAAACAGCTAATAGTAGTGATTAAGAAGAAGGTAACTGTGGTATTTGATTTCTGCATAGAGATGTAAATGCCCTTCCAGTTTGCTACCAACGTTAGCTGAAAGACCTGCCTCATTCTGGACTCTTTCCCCCAACTTTGACTTTTTCTATGGAGGAAGAGTGAAGCACAGAGATCAGGTGGTAGAAGGCTCCCCCTTGGCAGACCTTGCTGAAAAAGGGTTTATGAACACGTTTCTTGCAACAATTTCTTGATGTAGAGTAGGTACTTCCCTCTGAGATACAATAAAAACTGTATCTATGTCTCTAATTTTTATAAATGTCATACTCATATTTAAGATTTAAATGGTATAAGGAGGAAATTATGAAAATTTTCATATAAATATGGTACAGTTGAGAATTTACTTTTTTCTTTGTGTGTGTGTTGCTTTCTACATAAAGCTCCTGTTGGAACACCAGGATGCAATTGCCCCTGAGAAAAATGATTTACTGAGTGAATTGCTGGGGTCACTGGGAGAGGTGCCGACCGTGGAATCTTTTCTTGGTAAGAGCTTGTTCCTTCTACTTATCCCTTGGTTTTTGTTTAATTGGGTGGGTTGGTTGGTTGGTTCGTTGGTTTTCCTATCCTAGATAAAACAATTATTTTGGAATTTAATGCTTAAGGATATTTAAAGAATAACAACTACACTTGCCCCTTCCTACAGTAAGAGTTCTGTAATTGATAGAGTCCGGGATTATAAAATAATTCAATATTCTTGAAGATAAGCTCCAGATATGTCAAAAAGGAATTGTCAACCTGTATTATACAGAAAGAAGGCATCATTAAAGAACCAAATTTATTAGAAAATGAGAAATATTTTTATTAAGTTATCCTTTTTAGTAATTTGTTGGTATTTGCAATACCTATGTCCCGTGTCATTTTAATTTTTCAATCAGATATTTTAAAAGCCACTTCAGCTATAGTAGAATGTGGGTTTTGTGAAGACCATGATCTCCCATGTAATTACTGAGCCTGTCTTTCCCACAGAACCTTTATCTTACATTGTTGGTGCCATCATCACAAAGAGTGAATTGGAAAAATAACGCTAGGTTTTTTTCCCTACAGGGGAAGGAGCAGTTGACCCCAATGACCCTAACAAGGCAAATACACTAAGTCAGCTTTCAAAGACCGAGATTTCTCTTGTCTTGACAAGCAAATATGACATAGAGGACGGTGAAGCTATAGATAGCCGAAGCCTCATGATAAAGTAAGTTTGGGGGTTAAAGGGCACATGTCTCCAAATACACGTCTTAAACCATGCAAATTCAAATAAGGCTAAATCCCAACTAGTTTATTTAAAAGTATGTGAACATTGAAATCTATTATGTATATCCATCAAACATCTAACCAAAGGATAATAGACTCTTTAGAATTTAGGAAGGAATTAAATATTATGATAGTTTACAACACCTTCCTTGGTTTTTAGTTTTCCATGTAGTAATTTGATTTTTTCCTTTGAGAAATGATTAACTCAGTTTATGCAAGTCCTTAGGTAACTGAAGAGAAAGATCTATTACAGAGTGGCCAGAAGATTAGTGAGGAAATTCAGTTAACCAACGTTAATTTCCGGTATAAAATCATAATGTAAAAACACATACCTACAATAAGACATTATGATAGCATCTGATTTATTGGCCTTCCTTCCTGTTAAACTGATCCTGGATATGTTTACCAGCTTTGACTTTATTTGTACCCTGCTTCCTGCCGCCAAAGATTTCAAGTGAAGCATTCACACTTTAAATAATACTATCTTTTCTCCATCAAAGAATCAGGGATATTCCACATCCATCCTTTACACACAGAGTAAGAAAGAGAATGAAATTCATGATACAACACCATAAATCAAAAGCACACGCTGACCAAGCAATGCAGTTTTCAAGAACTTATACAAACCCAAGAATGCATATCAGTACATTAGAACAGTTATGTATTGGGGTGAGATGGAGACTGGAAGTGGAAAAATGAGGACAAAAGGGAAGAAGTATGTGTTGAAACAATACTAAGCATATTACTTCCAAGCTACCTGTCCTGAGTTCTGAGGTTGTTTTAATTTGTGGCAAGAGCTTTCTCTCCTGCCACTGATGTGTTGAAGTGTGCTTGAAGTGTGAATGAAGACAGCATTCATCTCCACTTGATTTTTTTTTTAAACATTCAATCATCTATGAAAACAACAGGAAGAGCTTCTTCACTGTGCTGTGTTGATATGTTCTTCTCTTAGACTTGTTGATTTTGTCCTCAGATCATCTGAGGCTCCATTCGGTCATGCAGCAAATGCTTGACTACCTACTCTGTGTTCATGCACTGGGCTTGAGGCTGGGATACAACAGTAGGTAAGCTGGTAACAGCCCCTGTCTTACAGGCGTGGAGAGCACAGCTCGACAGTAGGACCGCGACCAAGTTGCAAGACTAGGACTCACCCTTGGCCTCACAAGAGTTGAGGGCAGTTCTTTTTGACTACAGATTACCAAGGCAGATCAAAATTTCAGGGAGACAATTCAGGGCAGGGCAGGAGAGAAAGGGGGAGAAAGTCTACACCCTGGGTTCCTCTGAACAAGTGCCAATTATAAAGATAACTGGAAATATAGATTGTGTGGTTTTGCCATGTAAATGAAATTAGGCCAAGTATCCCATGATCTCATAAGCTTTGTCCTTTAGAAGTAATGGGAAGAAATTTTTTCTTAGTTTTGTCTGCTATTTGAACACCATTTTCTAAATCCAGTCAACTCAAATGTCTGCATGATATCTGAGAATCACAATTTGAGTAGTTCAAAGTATCAGATAATCTGAATATCATATATATTTATACTTATTCCTGAACACAAGTCTCCATGATTCTGCAAATTCTAGGAAATCACATTTAAAGATAAAACCATAAAAGTCAGGCCTATCTGGAAGCAATGTGTCTTAGCCTGGGAAACCTGGGACATTGTTCTGTTTGACTTACCCATTACCCAGCCTCGGCCCTTGTGTGGCTCTCCCCCAGCCCCCCAATGTGTGTTGGAAACAAACACTATCCACTTCTTTAATCACCACACTATGTAGAGCCAGCAGTGGGTTTATTTTTTATTGTGGTAAAATACACATAAAACTTACCATTTCAGCCATTTTAAAGTGTACATGCATTTAGTACATTCACAGTGTGCAACCATCACTGTTGTCTAGTTCCAGAACATTTTTTATCAGATGTGAACCCTGTACCCATTAAGTAGTCGTTCCCCATTCCCTGCTGCTGCCCAGCCCCTAGCAACTACTAGTCTGCACCCTATGTCTTTGAACTTTTGCTTGAAAATATGAAATCGTATCTCACTGTGGTTTTGGTTTGTACTTTTCCAATGACCAATAATGTTGAGGATCCTTCCATATGTTTGCCATCCACTTGTGTATTTATGTATTCTTTTTGGAGAAATGTCTATTTAAGTCCTTTGTCCATTTTAAAATTAGGTTGTTTGTGGTTTTATTCCTCAGTTGTAAGAGTTGTTTATAAATTCTGGACACTGGACCCTTGTCAGATGTATGATTTGCAAATATTTTTGCCCTTTCTGTGGGTTGTCTTTTTACTCTCTTGATAATGTCCTTTTCCGCACAAATGTTTTTTTTTTTTTAATTTTGATGAAGTCCAGTTTATCTGTTTTTGTTGTTGCTGTTGTTACTTGTGAGATTTACCCCAATGTTTTCTTCTAAAGGTTCTATAGTTTTAGCTTTTACAGTTAGGTCTATTAACCCTTTTTGAGTTAATTTTTGTGTGTGGTGTGAGACAGGTGTCCACCTTCATTCTTTTTTGTTGTTATTGTTGTTGTTTTTTGTTTGAGACAGAGTCTTGTTCTGTTGCCCAGGCTGGAGTGCAGTGCCACGATCTCGGGTCACTGCAAGCTCTGCCTCCTGGTTTCATGCCATTCTCCTGCCTCAGCCTCCCAAGTAGCTGGGACTACAGGTGTCCACCACCATGCCCAGCTAATTTTTTGTGTTTTTAGTAGAGACGAGGTTTCACCGTGTCAGCCAGGATGGTCTCGATCTCCTGACCTCATGATCTGCCCACCTTGGCCTCCCAAAGTGCTGGGATTACAGGCGTGAGCCACCGCTCCTGGCCCCACCTTCATTCTTTTGCGTGTGGATGTCCAGTTGTCCTAGCACTATTAGTTAAACAGACTCTTCGTTCTGCATAGAATGGTCTAGGCACCCTTGTCAAAAACTAATTGACGATACATGTATGGCTTTATTTCTGGATTTTCAATTCTACTCCATTCACTTATATGTCTATCCTTGTACTAGTGCCATACCATATTGATCACTGTAGCTTTGTAGTGAGCTTTGAAATACGGAAGTCCTCCAACTTCTTTCTTCTTTTTCAAGATTGTTTTAGTCTTGCAGTTGAATAGGTCTCTTGCAGTTATACATGAATTTTAGGATCAACTTTTCCATTTATGTAAAAAAGACTTGAGGCCATTGTTTTAATAGAGGCCCTCAGTCTTCTATGCTCAAAGGCCTTCCTCTTGGCATACTGTGAGATCTTACTGTTGGCCGACGACTTTACTAAGCAGCCCAGTGATCAATGTAGGTAACAATTTGAAATCAACACTGACTGGTTAGCCATCCCTGAAAGTGAAATTTGGGTATTGCCCAAAAGGTTCAATAGAATTAGTTCTATGATTTTAGCCAAGCCCTGCTTCTAAATATATTTCCTTTAAAGTACATATTTGAAAAAATCTTGATACTAACAGATAATTACAAAGTGCAGCATTGACAGGGAACCTGAAAACTGAGTCTTTTTCTTTAAGGCAAGGAAACTAAAGTCTAAAAGTACCAGTATCAGTCCATGGCCTGTTAGGAACCAGGCCACACAGCAGGAGGGGAGCAAGTGAAGCTTCATCTGTATTTACAGCTGCTCCCTATCACTGGCATTAACACCTGAGCTCCACCTCCTGTCAGATCAGTGGCAGCAGTAGATTCTCATAGGAGTAGGAACCCTATTGTGAACTGCACATGCAAGGGATCTAGGTTGCACACTCCTTATGAGAATCTAATGCCTGATGATCTGTCACTGTCTCCCATCACCCACAGATGGGACTGTCTAGTTGCAGGAAAATAAGCTCAGGGCATGCACTTATTCTGTATTATGGTGAGTTGTATAATTATTTCATTATATATTACAATGCAATAATAATAGAAATAAAGTGCACAATAAATGTAATGCACTTGAATCATCTTCCGGAAACCATCACCCACCCCGTCCATGGAAAAATTGTCTTCCACAAAACCTGTCCCTGGTGCCAAAAAGGTTGGGGACCACTCCTTTAAAATATTGATTTGAACACTCTCACGAGGATGACTTTTTTCCAAGCTAATAAACCAAATTTGTAACTCAAGCATAAGATATAGTTCTTGAGATTCATTAGAGAACCAAATTTAACTAAAATCAGACAATGAGTTTTATAAGTTATGAAGTGGACAGACATGAAATGCAGAGCAATTGGAATGTGAAAATATCTAGCTTTTCTCTATCAAAAAACTATTCTGCTTTTTGGTGAAACAGATTGTGTTCTTAACTTTCAGAAATGCCCTTATGTTTAATTACAATGTCACTAGCTTTCCAGTCATGAGTAACTCATCTTCATGGAGGCCCCCATAGTAGCAGAATTTGAGGCATTGTTAATCATTATGTTTGTAAATTTAATTCCATGCTAGTCTCATAATTCTTACTCATTAGATGAAGATGAAGATGATGATAATAGCAAACACCTATGTAGTACTTACCATGGCCCAGGGACAGTTTTTATATACTGTACAAATGCAAAGTGTTCCAGAATTCCAAACCTTTTGAGAGCTGACAGTGGTCAAAGGAAATGCTCGTTGGAGCGTTTTGAATATTCGGATTTAGGATGCTGAAGCAGTAAGTATATACACTTGATCTTAGCCAAAAGGCCGAGAAGCGATGAAGCAGTAAGTATATAATGCAAATATTCCAAAATCTGAAAAGATAAAAAATCTGAAACACTTTTGGGCCCAAGCATTTTGAAAAAGGGACACACACTCTATAAAGAGAGAAAGAGAATAACATGTGCGTATATATATTAAAATAAACATGTATAAAATATGTATGTAATATTCTCAGCAACCCCAAGAGAGTGGAGGTTATTATCAGTATTTTACAGATGAGGAAACTAGGCATTGAACAGGTATAAACCTTTTCCTGGGTAACACAGTTACTAAGTGGAGCAGAGATTCAAACCCACATGATTTTAAATCCTCCAGGGCCTACACTCTTGATCATAAAGTTTTACAACTTGTCAAGGGTAAGGTCATTGTTCTTTGCATTCTTAGGAATCTTAGAATAAATAATGAGAATTATTAGCCGAGCAGTTACTGAGTAACGGAGGCTGGAGCATCTTTCCAGGCCAAAGAGGAGGGACAAAGGGCACATATCGGAGTAGGAAGAAACATCTATTTCTTTTTCCCTTGTGTATGTTTATAGAATAGAGAACCTCAGTTTGGGCTATTGCTATTTTTCTAATACTACCAAGCACAGGGATATTAAAAAAAAAAAAAAAAAAAAAAAAAAAAAAGCCTGGTTGAGGAATCCTAAAAACCTAGTCGAGGAGTCTTAGGATGACATAGGGTTATAACCTCAATCTATCGCTTATTAACCATGGAACTCAGCAAGTTGCCTCACCATCAGTTTTCTCCTCCATAATATAGAGGAGAGGGGAAAGGAAGGGCTATGATGATCACATGAAATTATAATTAATACCATATAAATTATATAAAACTATGCAATTGTCAACCTTTCATTATAACTTATGATTCAACTTAAAATATGTGATCCTTATGGCCTTAATTAAGCTTAGTTTTCCACAAAAGTATGTGCGTTTAAGTAGAAGGCAATATTTGTGGTTTTTAATCATACTTAGCTGCTTGAGTGCTTAAATTGTCATCTCTTAAGAATTTCCTATCACATGATTAAGTTTAGGTTCCATGATCCCAGCTGAAAGATTTCCTTGTTTTTTGGTCCAAACTAGCAGAAGCACTAAATGGCTAAGGTGATATTTGAGGTCTGGAGCTAATAATGTAAATTCTGTTGTTAGGATTTTAAATATTGAAAATATTCCTTAGTTTCCACAAACACTGATTCCTTTTCGACCTTGGGGCACAGTATAGGCAGATGACAGAGGGGGAGCTTCAGGAATGCTACTGGTAACAATAGATGCCATATGAATGGAGTGGCCAAACCCAAGGGATCACACCAGCTTACAAGCGCCATATGGGCTCATTTATCTACAGTGGGGTTTGAGCACAGCTATGATGAATAAACTCCCTGGTGTATTTCTTTCTCTTTTTTTCTCAATTCTTTTTCAAAATTAGATACCTCCTCATTCAGGGAGAGCAGTTGATTTATGCTGGTCAGACCATATCCAGAATGTTATATTTGGACTGGGGTGGGAAGGGGGATGCATATTAAGGTCATTGGCAACTGGAATATGAGCAGGACTGTGAGCTCTCTGCAGATGCCATTGTGAGGAGCTTTAAGGGACTGAGCAGTTTCACTTGGAAAAAGGAAAGATGGTGGAAGAGGGGATAGAGGGACACAGTCTTGGCATTTCTCTATAGGTTTTTCAGGAGCTGCTGATTTGGAAAGGGAATTGGACTTGTTTCCTGCAGCTCTAGTGTCTTAGGTCTTAGTTGCCACATTTGTACAATCAGGGATTGGATTGTTTTTCAAAGGTCTCCCTTGGGGCCACAGTCCTAAGACTAACCAGGTTTCATGACTGGGTAGCCCTGGAAGGCAGGCCTCTCAGAGTGAGCTCCTGTTTGAGAATGGAATATGCCAATATTGTACTCTCCAAAAGAAAAAAATGTACTCTCCACATGTAATTTTAAGTTTTCTAGAAGCCTCATTTTAAAAAGAAATAGATGAAATTAATTCTAATAATATATTTTATTTAACCCAATATATCCAAAAATATTTAAATATGTAATAAATGTAAAAAATTGATGAAATACTGTACATTTTTTGTTTCATACAACATCTTCAAAATCCAGTGTGTGTTTCACACAGCACATCTCAGTTTGTACTAGCCATGTCTCAAGTGCTCAAGTGCCACCTGTGGCCAGTGGCGGCCATCATGGGCAGCACAGGTTTAACAACCATATGAGTGCTTACCATGTGCCAGACCTCACAGAAGGCTTTGAATCTTTTCATCCAATCCTTGCATCAGTTCTGAGAGATTCCTGTTTTATAAATGAAAAACAAAACCTACAAGGATTATATAACTTGCACAAATCCATATGGCTAATATGCAACAAGAGTCCAAGCCAAGACAGATTTGGCTTTAAATCTGTCCGTCCCCATCGTCCTTAAGCACTAGACACACTGTAGTGGGAGGGAGGTGGGTTCCCTGTCATGGGACTGGATGGCTACTTATGTCTGAGGTAGAACTTTGGCAATGAATTCCACAGGCCTGGTGTACAGTAGAAGCCCAAGAGAAACAGGCTGTGTGAGCAATTTGTCCTCCAGCAACTCCTGAGCAAATAAACATTCTTTGTCTTTGGTGGGGCACGTTTTACTGACTCCAGTCATTTGGTCATTACACAGCTTCTCTAAAGAACTAGAAGTTCCCTAGAAACTATATCACAATTAGTTCTGAGAATACTATTTCAAATAAGAAAGTTACTATATTGACATTTTTTTAATCATCCAAAGCTTTTATTTTTAACTCAGTGTTCCTGTTTAATACATTGATGATGATGGCTGGAGGAAGGTGGTGTGTAGGAAGGAAAGGATACATGGCTTTCTCAGCCACAGCCGCTTTAGGAAACATGCCATCCCCCACGTGGCTGTAATTAGCTGTGGGCCCACCTTTGACTCTCCGTGGAGTATTTAGCTGTGCATTCCCAGACAGCCTGTAAATCCCCAGCAGCAAAGGGTCATGGGGCCAGAGGAAATGGTTCTCCAAAGGCTAGGGGGAAGGGAGGCAAGGAAGACACATTGTGATTGTTCTTTTCACACAGACTTCTGATAAATAGGAAACGACAAAAATGATGTTTACGGATGGCTTATTGGATTTTATCCTATTTTCAAAAGTAATATATTTGTAATTGGAGGGTTTTCTCTGTCATTTGGGAGTAGTTGCCCATATCCTTCAAAATGTGAAAATTTTCTTTTCATTTCTAAATTTCATGCTACATGAACATTTCCTGCTAGAGTTTAGGAAGAAAAATTAGTCATTCAGTGATATCATGTAATGACTCTGAAATAACTAAAGTTAAATGCAATAGCGGGACTACAGTAAAAGTGAAACTTCAGACGTCGATTAGACCAGTGTACGTATAATTTAAACAAACTTCTGTCTGTTTCCTTTTCTTCTTTCTTTTCTATTTATCTATCTATCTGTCTATCTATCTATCTATCTATATATCTATATATCTATCTGAGATGGCATCTCACTCTGTCACCCAGGCTGGAGTGCAGTGGCACGATTTCAGCTTACTGCAACCTCTGCCTCCCAGGTTTAAGCAATTCTCACACCTAGGCCTCCTGAGCAGCTGGAATTACAAGCACACGCCACCAGGCTCAGCCAATTTTTGTATTCTTAGTAGGGATGGGGTTTCGCCATGTTGGCCAGGCTGGTCTGGAACTTCTGACCTCAGGTGATCCGCCCACCTCGGCCTCCCAAAATGCTGGGATTACAGGAGTGAGCCACCGCACCCGGCCCTTTTTTTTCTTTTTAGAAGGAAAGCCTTTTCCAATAATACTGTTTCCACCTTATGTAAAAGTGAGCAAACTTGACCCTTTAGCTTTTATGTTAAAACCTTTGTACATAATTACATAACATGATCCCTCACTAGGAAGGGGTGGCCAATTGCCATAAAGAACACCTACATACGGTTTTCGTACTTCCAGAAGAATTTTCCAGCTCTTTACTGTTTACTGAGAAGCTCTTCTATTGTCTTCCACCTGAAGGTGAGGACCTAACCCTATTTGTTAGTTGCTCAGGCCCTTGAACACCATCCTCCTCGCTGCTATGTCAGCTGACAGACCAAGCCTCCACAGCCCACACTGAACGTTTGCTCCCACTGGTCTTCAGACTCTTTAATAGCTTTCTGATAGCAGGAAAGGTAACAGTTGGTCTGGCTCCTAAAGGCTTATGAGGTATTAAGCCAGCCCAGAAGTCTAGGTGCTATTAAAGTCAGGAAAGGAGAATATTAGATATCATTCCTGCACTCTGCAGGAGCAGGCTGTATCAGCGGCACTTGCTCCCCCTGCCCATCAAAAAGTAGTCTCTGTCTAAAAAAGAAGGAAAAGTATTTAGAGAGGAAATCTTGTGACACACTTGTGCCCATGTTACTGACAGTATAATCCTACAACATCAAGCATAGAAAGCCCAGACTTTGATTATCAAGCATTCATAAACTATCAGGAGCCTTACAGCAGACCTGGTGAATATCTGCAAGAATGTTTTATTGTAAGGTATTATCTTTGAAGCTTCACTATTGCATGTGTCTGTGCACTCTCTTAGGAGAAACAGATTTTTGTGCATAAGGACTACAGTCTGAAAGTCTGTCTCTTTCTCTGTTTTGTTAAGGACCAAGAAGCTGATAATTGATGTGATCCGGAACCAGCCAGGGAACACATTGACAGAAATCTTAGAGACACCAGCAACTGCGCAACAGGTAATTTGGCTTTAAGTGTAAAATAATAATAGACAGGAGTTGATTTTCTTCATAAATCTTTATGCCAAATGTTTATTATCTCAGAGAAACTGTATCTGACATGGTCCGGAAGTAAGGAATTTTCTCTATTACTGTAGTGGACTGAGTTCAGCCATATATAAACCTGTATGAAGTATCAATGGGAATGAAATAGAAAATACAGCACCAAATTCATGCCAAATATACTTTTGTCTTAAATTAGGATGATAGTTCTGGGTTTTTCAAAGCCTGGAAATGTTCATCATAATGGGCAAATAAGTCAGTTGAGAGAGTTCTAGCTGACAGGATATTGAAAAATACCTTTCACATTTTATGTATTTACTAACTTGAAACAAATAAGCATCTCACATGTTAAAGATGTTTTCCAAATGCTTCAGAAGCAAATGTTGAGTCCACTGAGTCAAAGCGTCATTATGTTAGCGTAAGTGAGGTTTCACAACAATCTTGCATTTAGCTTTTTATTAACATCTTTGAAAATATGTCATTGTTCATTCTAAAATAAATTCAAGGTTGTTATTTTAGTACCAATAATTGCCGCTCCCTAAACAAAAGTTAATTATTTAATTAACTATTTCTTAGCAGAGCTACACATAATTTTCCTGGATCATTCTTAATTTAATTGATTACCAAGGAATCCTTGTAATAGTTTTTAATTTAAAAAATATAAAAGTCTGGGCATGGTGGCTCATGTCTGTAATCCCAGTGCTTTGGAAGGCTGAGGTGTATAGATCCCTTGAGCCCAGGAGTTCAGCACCAGCCTCGACAACATGGTGAGACCCCCATCTCTAATTTTTAAAAATTTTTAATAAAAAATATAAAGCAAAACTTCAAATCAATGTTTGTTAATGTGTGAATATGTTTTAAACAATGTGGGTAAAATATTATACTAGGTTAGTATAAAAGACTTTTACTCCTTACTGAGTATTTTTCATTTTCCCCTAAATGTGTCATGAATAAGTGACTAAGAACACAGACTTCTGAGATCAACTATACCTCTGTACCTCCTAGGTGTGTAACTCTGCACACTTAGAAGCATTGCTGTGCCACAGTTTCCTCAACTGTAAAATGAATATAATAATAATACCCAGCTCACAGGCAGGATTAAGTGAGTTAAACATGTTAAGTGGGTACATCCATATCTGGTGCACATTAAGTGCTCAACGATGTTGGCTGCTGCTTTTGTTATTTACTGCTAACCTGGTAATAATGTTCCTGTGTCAATAATGTTGACCTACCTGTCCTATGTCTAAGATTACTGTGCCTAACTAATAGTCGTTTCCTTAGACTTCATCTATTGGGTCAGTCAATTGTCTAGTACAATGAAATGGGAAGACCAATAGTCTCTTTTTGTTACTGTTTCTTTGAACAGACTATCCAAAGAGTATTCATTCATTCATTCATTTACTCATCGCTTGGGAATTTATAATGTGCTAGAATATTCTTATTCCCTTTGGCTCAAAGAAACTTTGCAAGTTTTTCAGAGTCGTTGGTTTGTGATTCCCTTTTAAGAATAAAGCTGTCTGACTGCCTTACTGTTGGTTTAGTTTAGGACTCTCCATAAACATGGCTGATGTGTGAGAGTTTAGCTGGGTTCTGAACATTCAGGGTTCTCATAGCCACATTTCAATAGGTAATCTAGTTTTAGTTTCCTCAGCTAGCCTATCCATGAATCGAAATCCTTCCATCTGGGGAATTACAAAGTAGCAGTTATCCATTAAAATATGTCCATTACTATGGTGATTTGTCACCTTGGCAATAAAGTAGCTATTGAGAATTTTTCCCAAATAAGGCTTGCTATCGAAAAGATGAAGTAATTCCTTTCAAAGACCTACTTCAAAACTCAGGAAGAATATGTTCTGGTTCTAGTCTCTGAACTTTGGCTGGAGGACTACTTTCATTTTGACATTAACTTGCATTGTGTAGCTTATGAACTGTGAAATTAGAGGATCAGAGAAAAATCAGCATCTTGATATTCTCTTTTCAGGAGGTAGACCATGCCACGGACATGGTGAGCCGTGCAATGATAGATTCCAGGACTCCAGAAGAAATGAAGCATAGCCAATCTATGATTGAAGATGCACAGCTGCCTCTTGAGCAGAAGAAGAGGAAAATCCAGAGGAATCTTCGGACGTTGGAACAGACTGGACACGTGTCATCTGAAAATAAATACCAAGACATTCTCAATGAGATTGCCAAGGTTTTTGGAAACATTATTCTTTCTTCTTCACTTAGCAGACATTTGCTAATCACCACTCAAGTGCTGGGCACTCTGGGAGGTGGCATTAGGGATTCATGGTTGCATATGCTGTGGTTACTGCCCCCTTCAATGTTACAGATTTTTCAAGGTTTCAAAGCAGCTGATGACTTTTTTTTTTTTTTTTTTTTTTTTTTTTTGAGTTGGAGCCTCGCTCTGTTGCCCAGGCTGGAGTGCAGTGGCGCGATCTCGACTCTCTGCAACCTCTGCCTCCCAGGTTCAAGCAATTCTCCTGCCTCAGCCTCCTGAGTAGCTGGGACTACAGGCGCGCACCACCACGCCCAGCTAATTTTTGTATTTTTAGTAGAGACAGGGTTTCACCATGCTGGCCAGGCTGTTCTCGAAATCCTGACCCGGTGATCCACCTGGGCCTCCCAAGCAGTTGATGAATTTTAAAAGAAAGCAATCACAACACTTTCAAGTCATTAGGAGAGTTGAAACAGACCAGAAATACATACTAAAAAATATACTTGACAAGTTTGGCCTATACCTTTAAAGTTTTAAAAATAACACTATTGGAAGAGTTTTCTCCTGAGATGTTAGTTGTCATATAGCTCAGTTGCTCTTAGAACCTGCCACTGAGATGGAACTCTGTGTCCCTGATCATTTGTTTTTAAGCAATTTAGCCTAAATGCAGTTCAGACTTGAAGATTAGTTTCTGTTTTCTTATCCAATATTTTTACACTTGAGAAACTTCCTGAGCAAAGGATCTCAACTTAGTGCAATGAAACATCACAGGAAGTGGCTGAGATCTGTTTGTCAAGGATAAGGAAGTATATATTTGGGTTAGAAGGATATTTCATTCTTCTTATTCAAACATGCAAATTAATATGGATCTAGAGGTTAAAGGCAGTTAAATGACCAGAAAAAAAAATTTCTCACCTTCTGGAAGGGAAATGCGCTCAGCTTTGTTCTTTGATAGAAAGTTATGTTCAATTCTGGCAGTAGGCTTATTCCTTCTAGTCCAAGTGACTCAAGGGAAATAGCATTTCTTTCTTTAGTTTTGGGATAGAAATATTTCTATTTGGGAATATGGGGTAGATAAATACATGCTTTTGCTTTAAAAAAGAAAAAGGCTATCATGAAGACATGATATTCTATTTAATGAATATGCTATTATATGAAGAATTCTATTTAATGAAGAATATTCTATTCTAAATATTCTATTTAATGAATAATTTTTACCTAAGGGCATGGGGAAGTTGTGGGGGGAGTGTATGTGTATGTAGGTATTTATTTGAGTTCCTAGGGGAATCGTTTTTAACTTGTTTACAAAAGAAAAACAATATTAAACAGGCACCATTTTCTTAAGTCAAACATTTTCATAACTTACCAATTAGAATTATGAAAAAAACTTATATCTGCAAGTTTAAATTTAGCATAGCTCTTGTAAGCTATAAGCAGCTTATGCAACTTAATGTTCTAGGAATTCTATTTAAATCCAAGTAATAGTTATCAATGTTGAATCTTTTCACTCAGTCTTGACAGCCCAGTGTTGTTTTTTCAAACCTTGAGAAATATTTGTCAGATGAAAAAGTTTGTTCTTTTCTTATTTTAAAAATGAATTTAACAATTAAATGTAAACCTTTTTGGTTTAAAGTACTATTCAAAGAGGAATATTCAAAATAGTCTGAAGAGGCCGGGTACAATGTCTCATGCCTATAATCCCAGCACTTTGAGAGGCCAAGGCGGGCAGATCACTTGAGGTCAGGAGTTCAAGACCAGCCTGACCAACATGGTGAACCCCTGTAACTACTAAAAATACAAAAATTAGCCAGGCATAGTGGCACGGGCCTGCAGCCCTAGCTACTCAGGAGGCTGAGGCAGGAGAAATGCTTGAACCTGGAGGTAAAGGTTGCAGAGATCAGGCCACTGCACTCCAGCCTGGGTGACAGAGCAAGACTACGTATTTAAAAAAAAAAAAAAAGTCTCAAAAAATTGCATTTCTGCTACTTTGTGCGCCTTTTAAAACGCAGTTTTTCCTTAAATGTGTGGTTATTCTAAAATAACTTCTTTGCCTTTCCATCAAGAGAAAAATTAATGTTAACAAGTCTTTTAAAGTGAAATATGTACACTTTCCAGTTCTGAAGTAAAAAGGGATGGGAACCCTGTGGTGTTGAGAGTAAAATAAGGTGCCTGAGATAAGCTACAAGTCAAGTTACAAATAGTGACTTACTACTGCTTGATATTCTTCTTGTCCCAAACTGGCAATATCATAAAGCAAACTTCTGCTTAAATATGATACCCCTTGCTTGTTGTTTTAGGATATTCGAAATCAAAGAATCTATCGTAAGCTTCGAAAAGCTGAATTGGCAAAACTTCAGCAGACCCTGAATGCACTTAACAAGAAAGCAGCATTTTATGAAGAGCAAATCAATTATTATGACACTTACATAAAGACTTGTTTAGACAACTTAAAAAGAAAGTAAGTTAAAATCATGTCATGTTCATTTGTAATGTCATGATTTCTATGAGATGTCAATTCTGCATTTCTAGGCAGTTGGGTTGGGTATGGAAGAAAACTTTTTGCTCTGTCTTCTAACCGAAAACTAGAGTCTCAGTTTTATTATTTGCCACTGTGAACTAAGAAGTCAGGAGTAAATGGAAGCTTTTCAATTCCCCACCAGCACTAGAATTAGTGGCTTACCTGTTGTATATTGAGCAAATAGCATTAGTAAGTTAGAGAAGCACTTTCATTTTGTCTTTTTTAGCCAAAGAATTTTAAAAGTACTATTATTTTTAAAAGCTCTTGTTTTTGGAATGTATTTTATATAATTGATAATATTAGATAATGCCAGGTGTTTGCTAATTGCACAGAGCAGCTGAATGTTTTTAAATTGCTTCATGGTTTTAAAAAATTATTGACACAACTGGCAAAATTTGGCAGCTGTCTATTATCCATTAGCATAAGTATTATAGGTTTTTATATACAGTATAGCCATTTTTTTTTTTTTTTTGAGACGGAGTCTCGCTCTGTTGCCCAGGCTGGAGTGCAGTGGCACAATCTCGGCTCACTTGAACATGGGAGGCAGAGGTTGCAGTGAGCCAAGATCATGCCACTGCACTCCAGCCTGGGCAACAGAGCAAGACTCCATCTCAAAACAAAACAAAAAACCTCCCCCCCAAAAAACAAAGAGTACCAGACTCACAAGTATGGTTATGAGAGCTATATGATATAGTATATAGCAAAGGAATTTATTAATTTAAAAGTACTATGGAAATGTTAATTTTGGAAATGTGAGGTAATATTTATAAGGCACTTAGAACAACGCTGGCCACATAGTGTTTGTTAAATAGATTAAAACAGTCCTAGTAATATCGTTATATAGGAATACACAGTTCATGTTATTGCACCAAAGCTACTTCTGAAATGACTAAAGATAGCCACTTGGTTCAATATACCTGAGAAAATAGAGTGTAAGTTTTATTAAAAATGTTAGTCTGTAATGCAAACTTCAGTCGCTTGGGAAATCCCTTTCCCCTCAAACAGTTTAGTAGTGAAGTTTCACTCTATGGACAAAATTACCTACTATCACAAAATAAAAAGGTGTATATTCAGTGCTCTGAGGGCCAGGTATGAACAGTGATGTCACTCTGAGTATGGTAATTGCACTACTAGAAGCCTCTGCATTTGCCATCATAACAACAAATGGTTTGTTCTTATTTTGTCAGAAATACTCGGAGATCAATTAAACTAGATGGAAAAGGAGAACCAAAAGGGGTGAAGAGAGCGAAGCCAGTGAAGTACACTGCGGCAAAGCTGCATGAGAAAGGTGTCCTGCTAGATATAGATGATCTTCAAACAAACCAGTAAGTGTGACCTGGAATCTGCATAGAAGACGCATGCCATTTGATTTCTTGTGGCCTTGGAGAGAGCTCCATTTGGTCTAGCAAGGCTTAACCTTGATTACTGATGGGTGACAAGGGAAGAATACACAAATTGTCATGGCTACTCTTCCCTTGGCCTCAGCATCTGGTGCTGTCGGTCATATGTAGTGTTGATCAGTGGTTGTCTTTCCCGTGGTTTGTGCAATATGTTTGGATTGGTGAACCTCCAGAACTGAGTCACAGCAATGAGAGTAAAAGGCTCTCTTTTGGCCTTGATGGATGAATTATCTATCGTTGCAAAATAGCACCTTTCTCATTTAAAATAGGTTGTGCCAACCCCTGGGTCAGAGCCATTTCCAAAGCATGCTGTGAGTGTGTATATTCAGTGTGGTGGAAAAAACAAACCCTCCTTCACAGCCCCACATCAGGCACCACGTGCTGCCTCATTTTAAAGGGGTCATGAGCCCAGTGTTCCATCACTTTCTTGTCCTGAAATCTCAAGGGAAGCCAGACTCACTGGCATTTGCCTCTTCTTTAACTCCTGCCTTCCTTCGAAGCCTGGCTTCTGTTTATCCCATGAAACCTCCTGACAACACTAACTCAGAAGAAAATGCTTCTTCCTCTTCTGAAGTTTCTTTTTTTTTTTTTCCTTGAGATGGAGTCTCACTCTGTTGCCCAGGCTGGAGTGCAGTGGTGCGATCTTGGCTCACTGCAACCTCCACCTCCCAGGTTCAAGCGATTCTCCTGCCTCAGCCTCCCGAGTAGCTGGGATTACAGGCACATGCCACCACCCAGCTAATTTTTGTATTTTTAATAGAGATGGGGTTTCACCATGTTGGCCAGTTGATCCGCCCCGCCTCGGCCTCCAAAAGTGCTGGGATTACAGGCGTGAGTGACTGTGCCTGGCCTGAAGTTTCTATAAAAATTATCATCTGAAATAGTCAATTGGCTATAGGTCAATAATGTTCATGTTCTGTGACTCACATATTTCCAACTATGTTTTATGCTCTTGAAGAGCAAGGACCATATCTTCTATTTCTTTTGTAATAAAGCACCTATGTCAGAACTCTGTGAGCTACAGATCTCAACAATAGCCATCAAACCTAGTGTTTGGAGAGTAGAATTGGGGGAAAGATGATGTGAGGTTTTTGGTGACTTCCTTAGGATTTTCTCAACAAGCCATTATTTAAAAATGATTATTTGAGATTCCATTAGTTTGTTTCAGCTTTAAGCACATCTGTATTTGTAATTTATCATGTATGAATGTTCCTTTCTTCACAGGTTTAAGAATGTTACATTTGATATCATAGCTACTGAAGATGTAGGCATTTTCGATGTAAGATCAAAATTCCTTGGTGTTGAGATGGAAAAGGTGCAACTCAATATTCAGGTAAGCTGCTGGAATTTCTGCACATTGATGATAAATTTTATATGTGGATCATACATTGCTACCCTGGGTCTCGCTCTTCATGACAACAATAAAGTTTAACAGAAAACCATTGTCAGCCTTATTTGCCAATATTTGTTAAGTGTTGATGATTTTTAAAAGCTGTGACTTTTCTTTTTTTTTTTTTTTTTTTTGAGATGGAGTCTCACTCTGTCGCCCAGGCTGGAGTGCAGTGGCGCAATCTCGGCTCACTGCAAGCTCCGCCTCCCAGGTTCACGCCATTCTCCTGCCTCAGCCTCTCCAAGTAGCTGGGACTACAGGTGCCCGCCACCACGCCCGGCTAATTTTTTTGTATTTTTAGTAGAGACGGGGTTTCACCGTGGTCTCGATCTCCTGACCTCGTGATCCGCCCGCCTTGGCCTCCCAAAGTGCTGGGATTACGAGCGTGAGCCACCACGCCCGGCCGACTTTTCAAATGATTGGAAATTAATATGCTTCTAGCTGGCAAACCATAGCAGTCAGTTTCTCTAAGCCATGTTTCCATTTTAAAGCTTAGACAAAAGAATATAATTTAAAAGTATTCAGAGCTATTAAATAAATGCTATAAATTTTCCTTTTATTGGAAACTTGCATTTCTTTCTAAGACTATGTATGCCCAGGACTGGAACTTTCATGATCTCATTTTTCCGTCTTTCCTAGAATGGTTTTTCTTTTTTGTGGGGGGAGGGGGTGGGGGTGGGGCATTGAGAAAGAGTCTTGCTCTGTCGCCCAGGCTGGAATACAGTGGCGCAATCATGGTTCACTGCAGCCTCAACCTCCTGGGCTCAAGCGATCCTCCTGCTTCAGCCTCTCAGGTAGCTGGTACTACAGGCGCACACCACCACATCTGGCTAATTTCTGTATTTTTTGTAGAGACGAGGTTTCACCATGTTGCCCAGGCTGGTCTTAGACTACTGGGCTCAAGTGACTGCCTGCCTCAGCCTCCAAAAGTGCTGGGATTACAGGCATTAGCCACCACACCTGGCCCCAGAATAGTTTTTACGTCAATTTATTAACTCTATTTGTCAAATGCTTGGGATCACAGGAATGGAAGGCATTATGCAAAACAGATATCTATACATAGAAAAATGGTGTTTGCAATATAAATTATCATTATTTTATCATAAGAGCCACATTTAAGCCAAATACACGTAAATGAAAACTGAGAAATCCAGTTTCTGTGCAAAAAAAAAAAAAAAAGTTAAGAGGGCACTGCAGACAAATGTTCATCTACCTGCAACTTCTTAATCCTTAGCACAAAATCAATTTAAAGAAGTAATTTATTTTTCTTTTTCGATGTAACACTTTTTAAATGGAAATAACATCTTCTTACCTGGGCCCCAAACTACTTACAAAATGGTTTCCAGGTATTTTGTATATGTTTACATGAATCGTCTCACTAAGATCCTGAGGGTGATGTGAATTCTGGCCTCGCTATCTGTGCAGCCCAGGGCTCCGTGCACTGGAATTACCTCCCCATCATGGGAGTGTGTGCCAGAGCCCTTCTTTTCTGGCAGCCCTTGTAAGTTTAAAAGAAAAATGGGAGCTGAATGGGTTTGATAAGGACATTGAGATAATGGAGTAAATTAGAATTCGGAGATAAGATGAAAGCTGTTATGTAATTATTGAAAGTATAATTAAGTAAACAATTGTTTTCTAACTTACTTTAAATGTCACTAAATGTATCCATTTAATAATTTAGCTAATTAGGGTCTTCAGTTACTTTGTGTAACAGATAAATACAGGAAGAGAAAAGAAGGTGCTTGCAGTGATACCCTTTGGTTAGTGATTCCTCTGTAGAAATAGCAAAAGACATATGTGATTGCCAAGAAGGAAATTATCCAGGCCCAGTCAATATCAACTGGACCAATGAGTCACAAGTGACCAGGAGACACATTATATTGTATTTAGAGAGAAAGCAATAATTCCATGAGACTTCCTTTGAGTACTGGTACAAAAACCAAGCTTCACTTGTTCCTTTGTTAAGGATTCTGTATACAGTAAGATTAGCTGTTCATACCGTTCATTTATACACATAATGGATTGTGAAATGTTAATCCTTAGCTATACGCAGGCGACCAATATGTCTTGGGTTTTTTAAATCAGTAGTGCATAATCAGAACTGGCTACATCCTTAGCAGGGCTCAGAGCAAAATAAAAATGCAGCACCCTGTTTTTAAAATTATTAAGGATTTTAGGATGATGACAGAAGAGAATAAAACCCTGGGCATGGGACCCTGTGCAGCTGCACAGATTGCATACCCAGGGAGCCAGCCCTGCATTTGATAGCTGTCAGATGTAAAGGCAGACTTCTATTTATATATGCAGCTTTCAGTCAATTGCATGAATGTGTAAATTGCCAAAGAGAAATATGATGGCCAGGTCCTTACTGTGAGTAAAGGACCGGGAACAGGACCAAAGTTTGAAAGGACTAAAGAAAGTCCCTTCTAACATTACGGCTCTATGTCTCTTAGTTATCTTCAGCCCATTCTCCCTTCAGTTCCTAAAGAAAACCATAGGATAGAATTATATCCTATAATTATAGGCCATATAGGTAACAGGAGGATATGACTTATGTGATATATGTTCTGCTTGTAAAAATAATGTCAGGTGTTTATCAGGGACTGCAGGGTGGGCCTTCTTCCTCTCCTAGATGAAGAACTGAGGTTCAGAGAGCTAATTATGAAAGATAATTAGCTGGGATAATTATAGAAGATAATGCAGCTGGGATCCAAGTTTTTCATCACTCTAGTCCGCTGCCTGTCTCATAGGATTCCAGTTGATCCTGCAAGACAAGAGTAGCTTACAAAGGGTTTGCATATACCTTAATCTCATATCTCATTCCCAGTAGCACCCTTGCGAAATTGGCAGTGTTATCCCCAATTTACACACAGGGAAACAGAACGTCAGAGAAGTTATGCCATGTTGCAAAGTCTTAAGATAGCAAATGGCAGAGCTAAAACTAAAGTCTGCTTTTCAAGTCATGAGTCCAGCCATGTTTTCTCTGCTCCCTACTTTGGGGACCCAGCTACTTCCCCTACATATGCCATTCCTTTTCAATCTAACTCTATTGGTTTAATTCTTTTCCACTAGACTTTGTTTAACAGATGTTGAATTTCCCAGAGGAAAAGTGAATCTCCTCTGCACTCTAAATAGCTAAAAGTATTATTGATGAAAGGACTTCAATTCCCTATAGAATTTTAGTTCTAGAAGCATATCTGAATAATGTAGGGGTTTTCTTGAGTGAAGTGAGAGGTAATTGAGGAAGTGGAGGAGGAAGCTGTCAAGAGTCAAAGTTCTCTCAAAGATGACTACAACTTCTACAATTGACCTTGCTAGAAACAAGAAAATGAGACCTAGATATTGGGCCAGGACAGCTCAGGAATTATATCTTCCATGGGGAAAGGCTTCCTGTACCTATGTTACTATGAAATGTTACAGCTTAGTTTCATGCATATGGCTGGTGCGATCCAGTTACTTATTTTAAAGAGAGAGTTGATTTCCTTTGTTTATATGCTGGCAGTGAAAAACAGAATGATAGTTCGACTTAAGAATAAGGGCTTGTTCTCAGTACAGAAACAGAAGTAGCCTAGATCAAGAAGTGCAGACCACCGCTTTGTACAATGGTTTCCAAACTTTGGTCACTTCATCAGGAAATAGTGTGAGCACTTCTCTCCATACATAGTTATTTGTAAAGTATACATGCTTCTGCTATTGTACTCTAAAACGTGCTGTAAAAAATATATACCAAAAAAGCCCAAAAAATGAGAAAAAATAAATAGAAATAGGAGTTCTAATATAATATTCTTTTTCTTTCTTTCTTTTTTTTTTTTTGAGGCGGTGTCTCGCTCTGTCGCCCAGGCTCGAGTGCAGTGGCGCGATCTCGGCTCACTGCAAGCTCCGCCTCCCAGGTTCACGCCATTCTCCTGCCTCAGCCTCTCCAAGTAGCTGGAACTACAGGCGCCCGCCACCACGCCCGGCTAATTTTTTGTATTTTTAGTAGAGACTGGGTTTCACCGTGGTCTCGATCTCCTGACCTCGTGATCCGCCCGCCTCGGCCTCCCAAAGTGCTGGGATTACAAGCGTGAGCCACCGCGCCTGGCCAGGAGTCCTAATATTCTTTTTGCCTCCCCAGTGAATGTCTTGCTCACTTCACTTTAGAAAACACTGCTTTCTGTGTTTTTGTTTTTGATTTTTGGGTTTTTTGAGACAGAGTCTCTGTCGCCAAGACTGGAGTACAGTAGTGCAATCTCGGCTCGCTGCAATCTCTGCCTACTCTGTTCTAGTGATTTTCCTGCCTCAGCCTCCTGAGTAGCTGGGATTACAAGTGTGCACCACCACGCCCAGCTAATTTTTGTATTTTTAGTAGAGATGGGGTTTCGCCATGTTGGCCAAGCTGGTCTCACTCTCCTGACTTCAAGTGATCCACCTGCCTCAGCCTCTCAAACTGCTGGTATTACAGAAATGAGCCACCACACCCAGCCAGAAAACACTGCTTTCTAAAGAATATGCATCTAGCCAGAACTTTGTGTTTTGACATTTTCAATTAAAAATTGAAATTATAATTATATATCTGACATTAACTTAATGATCATCATTTTCTTTCATACAGCCCTTATCAATTCTAAAAAACTATTTTCTTTCATCTAAGTCACAATCACTTGGGAGTTTATTAAAATGCAAATTAATGGGCCCCACCAGAGAGCTACATAATAAGAAATTCCTGTGGGAGGAGCCCAGGCAGCCTTTATTTTAACTAGCCTATGTTTTTAACCAGATGATTCTGATGTACACTTAAGTTTTAGAACCCCCATCTATGGCCTGGTGCCATGGCATGCGCCTGTAGTCCTGGCTACTCGGGAGGCTGAGGTGGGAAGATAGCTTAAGCCAGGAGTTTGAGACCAACCTGAGCAACATAGTTAGACCCCACCTAGGTGATTAGGTCAATTGAATCTGACTTTTGTCAACAAATTCTTCTAATATGTTTTTTAAATGCACAAAATGTCAAAGTTGAGATTTAATGATGCTTTTTACAATTTCAGGATTTACTTCAGATGCAATATGAAGGAGTAGCTGTAATGAAAATGTTTGATAAGGTTAAAGTGAATGTAAACCTTCTCATATATCTGCTGAACAAGAAATTCTATGGAAAGTGAAGTGCCTGCAGAAATTTCATGGATTCTGTATCATCTGGATTCGGAAATGAATTTAATATTTTTGTTTTTAAACACGATTGAAATCACTGCTTATAAATGTGTGATTTTTTTTTTAATGACCAAAACTGTTCTGAAGAATGTACCCAGGTGCCTTTTTGCTAATTTGATACTATAATGGAATGAGACATAAAATGAATTAATGGAAACATATCCACACTGTACTGTGGTATAGGTACTCTGATTTAAAACTTTGGACATCCTGTGATCTGTTTTAAAGCTGGGGGGTGGGGAATTTAGCTGACTAGGGACAAACATGTAAACCTATTTTCCTATGAAAAAATTTTAAATGTCCCACTTGAATAATGTAATTCTTCATAGTTTTTTTATCTATGGATAAATGGAAACCTAATTATTTGTAATGAATTATTTAGACAGTTCTAAGCCCTGTCTTCTGGGAGTTATCCATTTTAAAGAGAACTTTTGTGCAATTCAAATGAAGTTTTTATTAGTAATTGAAAATGACAACACAATAACACTTTCTGTATAAAAGTATATATTTTATGTGATTTATTCCTACTAAATGAAAGTGCACTACTGCCTCATGTAAAGACTCTTGCACGCAGAGCCTTTAAGTGACTAAGGAACAACATAGATAGTGAGCATAGTCCCCGCCTCCACCCCTCACAATTTATTTGAATACTTCAATTGTGCCTCTCAATTTTTTGTAATGCTAAAAAATCAGTATCTAGATGGTTTTTAAATGTATTCTCTGGAAATTGTTTTATGTAAAATAAATGTTACTTAATTCCATTAATTTGGCTTTTAAGTTGTCTTAATAAATCAAAGTCATTTGGTGGGTAGGGGAAGATTCCTGGTCAGGTTTGTCAGGAGATAATACATTTCTTGCTGTACTGGTTAAAGTATAGAGCAAGCTGCTGTAAGGAAAAGATGCAAAACCCTGGTGTCTAAAACAAGGGGTAGAAGTTTGTTTTTCTCAAATTCAGCTCAAAGGTGAACAGATCCACAAGGTAAAAGAGTTGCAGGTGGGTCAGTTGGCTCTGTCCTTGTACTGATTCCCCCCAGCCGGATGAGGAAGAGGATGGCGAAAAAGTCCAGGGCAAGCCTTTTCAGTTATATGCATCACTTAACTTCCACTTACATTGTATTGGCCAAAACTGAGTCACGTGGACACAGCTAGCTAAAGATAGTCCCTAACTAGGCAGCCATGTAGCCGGTGAATACAGAGAGGTAGAGAGGGAATTGGGTCTGTTATTAAGAGGAAGAAAAGGAGTGTGATTCCTGCCGACAGTTTAGGAGTCTCCACCACAAAAGGATTCCAGACTCTCAGGCCGGAACCTCCCTGCCACTTTGTTCATGCCTGCAACAGGCTTTATTTTTTCACAAATTGCAAAATATTGAGAAAGTAGGTTAGTTTATGTACATGTGGCACAAATAAACTTGAAGTGTAAGACCAACAGAATTTGGAAAATTCAAATTTAAAAAGGTGGAATCTGCTACTTTAGTGATGGTTTCAGGCTATATATATTTTTTTGACAAAGAGATGAATAGCTTAAAACAATGCTCACTACCTCCACAGTTTGTGGGTATGTATGTTTTTTAATGCATTAGCCTTAATGCAGGCTTTGGTAAAAGGAATTAAATATACAGTTAAGTTTCACGTTGAAAATAAACCTCCCTCTTGCCCTACTGCTAGCATTGGAAAGGGGAACAGGAGCCAGGAGCAATGTGGGGTGGGCGGGGTAAGCTTCCTTCTTGCTCCGGGCAAGGCTTTTCGTGGAAATGTAAGAAGGAGCCAAAATTAGGGAGAAATGTTTTGGAGGCAAAAGCCAGCCTTTCCCAGCATCTCTGAAAGGAGCTTGTCTTAACTTATTGCAACACTGAATGATATGCTTGACTGTTATTTGTACGAATAAAGATATTTGCATCATGTCAATACCTTCAAGGAACGCTGTGAATGATTTCTCTGTTGGCCCACAAGATGAGGTTATTGTTGAAGATATCACCAATTGCTATTTGTGTGAGATCTTGAAGCGGTGTGAATGAGTGGGTGACCCGAGAAGAAGGCTCGTGATGAAGGAACAAAACCAAGGGCCATCGGGGCCTGGGTGTAGCAGACTTCAGTTTATAGAGATTTGTTGGAGCCAAGGCCTGTGCTACTCTTTAAGAGGACTAAACTGTCCCTCAAGCCAGAGGACAATACTTGATAACCCTGAGCCTGAGCCACTAAGGACTCCAACTTCCTCCCAGAGCACATAGATTTTTCTTACTCAATGGAAAAGGTTTTTTGTTGTTTAGGTTTTTGGTTTGTTTGCTTTTTTGCTTTTAAACACTGAGCAATTGGAGCTATAACTTGTTTTTGCAAAACTGACTCCTGTATTTTGATTATTTTGATCTTAAAAGCAAAAAGGACTTATGCAACACTCTAGGTTCTCTCCAAAGATATGCTTTAGTGGCCTTCAAGAGAAGGAAAATATGTGTATGCTTCATTCTGAAAGTTAGTGGTGAAGAAAGACCAGCTTGGTGTGACCGTTGTCTGATATGAATGATCTAAACTATAATTATACATTAGTGTTTGTGTGTGGTTGGGCACAAATTAGAAATGCTATTCACGATGTGATTTTTATGACTTTGTCATTAAGTAGGGATTTGTGGTATTCCTCAAACATTCCAAGAGGCAAACCACAAAACTCTGAATGGTGAAAATTGTCTTTATTTTGAAAAACTACAGTGAGCACTGGATGTTCTTATTGCTAGTTAGCTTTTTGAAAAATCTATTGCCAATGTTACTAAAACCAAACTTGGTAACAGGTTACAACAGAGGCCCCCTAAGCTCCAGAGGACAGAATCTGTGTTTCAGTCACTCTAAATCCGGAGCCTGGCAATGCTTTGTAAATAAATTGCAGGTGCAGACAGGGGTTCTAGCAATGGAATGAAAAGCAGACAGACCCTACCACCCCCACTGCCCCTCAGGAGTCCACTATTACTTCAGGTTGGCACTCGTATGAATGGGGCTTTTACTTATTATCTCAGCCTAAAAATGAATAGCCTCTCAATCTCCAAATAAAATATCTTATACAGATTTACTATGTTGCCTCACTGTTTTCCTTAGAGTATAAAATCTTTTAGCTAAAGTATATTGAAAGGGAAATCAATGAAGAGGGAGAACTAGGAGATAATGTGTTCACCTTACTTAACTGGAATGAAAGTTTTTGGTTTTTGTTGTCTTTTAATAGATACTGAATTTGACCTTTGCTTAGCACCCTAAATCATAGGGATAGCCTACTATTCTATCTATGGTAGAAATATAGTTGTTGATCCACTATGAGAGATTAACTTCTAAATCTAAGCTGACAGTACAGGTTTATAACAACGAAAGACAGAAACAGGTCATCTGTTGGTTAGCTTGTAACCTGATTACAAACCTTCTGTTTGCTTAAAAAAAAAAAATGTGGCAATATATACACAGAATCTGGTAGTGCCTCAGCCTACCTTGAATACTTTCATATGAGCTCTGGATTACAAACCTTCTGTTTGCTTTAAAAAACAAATGTGGCAATATATACACAGAATCTGGTAGTGCCTCAATCTACTTTGAATACTTTCATATGAGCTCTGGTATCCCCATCATTAGCTTCCAAAAGGAAATTACTATGCAAGTTCTTAGAATATACTATTGTCTTTGGAACACTTCAAATAGAAGAGTGGTAACCAGAATACCTGAAGCAGGTAGATCATCTGATGGCTTACATGAAACTGCTTTCATATCATCTAGTTATTAAAATGTTTACCACGTTGATGCCACGTTTGTTTGAAAACACTACTAAATACCATAAACATTATGGGAGCATGGCTAATGACTCATACTATTTGGTACCAGGCAAGTTGAAACAGAGAAAATGAAAACCGGAAACTAATATCAAGTGGTTCTGATATGAATGATGCCGCAAAGTCGAGATTTCATTTCCAAGAAATATTTTTAGCAACTCTGGCTAGGCAGATTTTCAACATGTTTATCATCTCTGGTTAGGTAGATTTTCTACTCTGGGAAACCTACAGATGTTTGCTCTAAAACTGACAAAGGGGTTTTGGAAGGAGTGGCGTGGAACAAATGGAGTAGTGGGTTATCTTCTTCAAAGAGCTCTTAAGAGGCCGGGCGCGGTGGCTCACACCTGTAATCCCAGCACTTTGGGAGGCCAAGGCGGGCAGATCACCTGAGGTCGGGTGTTAGCAACAGGCCCCCAAATCTGGCCATAAACTGGCCCAAAAACTGGCCATAAACAAAATCTCTACAACACTGTGACATGTTCATGATGGCCATGACGCCCACGCTGGAAGGCTGTGGGGTTTACTGGAATGAGGGCAAGGAACACCTGGCCTACCCAGGGCAGAAAACCGCTTAAGGCATTCTTAAACCAAAAACAGTAGCATGAGTGATCTGTGCCTGGACGTGTTCCTGCTGCAGATAACTAGCAACAGCCATCACTTTGTTTCGGCCCATCCCTTTATTTCCCACAAGGAATACTTTTAGTAAATGTTATGACTGGCTTGCTGTCAATAAATATGTGGGTAAATCTCTGTTCGAGGCTCTCAGCTCTGAAGGCTGTGAGACCCCTGATTTCCCACTCCACAATCTATATTTCTGTGTGTATGTCTTTAATTCCTCTAGCACCGCTGGGTTAGGGTCTCCACCACTGAGCTGGTCTTGGCTGTCGGGAGTTCGAGATCAGCCTGACCAACATGGAGAAACCCAGTCTCTACTAAAAAAAACACAAAAATTAGCCAGGCGTGGTGGTGCAAGCCTGTAATCCCAGCTACTTGGGAGGCTGAGGCAGGAGAATCGCTCCAACCCAGGAGGCAGAGGTTGTGGTGAGCCAAGATCCAGCCATTGCACTCCAGCCTGGGCAACAAGTGCAAAACTCTGTCTCAACAACAACAACAACAAAAAAGCTCTTAAGAGCACATAAACATAGGAACTTTGTGAAGTCTCAGGACAAAGCAAAAAACAACATCACTAACAGACCATAAAATTAGAAATCAGTCACAAAAAGCCAGTCAAAATATCCAAGAATTTATGGTTGAAGATTGATGAAATTGACAAAATATTTAGACCTGAATTTTATATATGCACATATCAAAACTTGCAAAATGTAGCTGATGTGGTCTTTTGAAGGAGAAGAGGTAAAAAATAATCAGTTCAAAAAATTATACTAAAGATTAGGCCGGGTGCGGTGGCTCACGCCTGTAATCCCAGCACTTTGGGAGGCCAAGGCGGGCAGATCACGAGGTCAGGAGATCGAGACCGTCCTGGCTAACACAGTGAAACCCTGTCTCTACTAAAAATTCAAAAAAATTAGCCGGGCATGGTGGCAGGCGCCTGTAGTCCCAGCTACTCAGGAGGCTGAGGCAGTAGAATGGTGTAAACCCAAGAGGCGGAGGTTGCAGTGAGCCGAGAACGCACCGCTGCACTCCAGCCTGGGCGACAAAGCGAGACTCCGTCTCAAAAAAAAAAAAAAAAAAAAAAAAAAAAATTACACTGAAGAGTAAACTCAAAGAAAGTAGAGGAAAAGAATGAATTAAAGATCTGTGTTTATAAATAAAAATAAAGGTAATGGAGCAAAAAGATGGGCATTAGAAAATAGTCATTTCTGACCTCTGGTCAGATAAAGGGAAAAAAGCAAAAAGTTAGCTACGTTAGGAATATAAATGGGGACAACACTACAGATAAAATAGTTTTATAAGGCTAAAATGTATTATATGTATACAAGGGAATAGTATACTCTTTAAAAAGAATTAGATAAACATGTACCAAACAAGCCTCAAAAAATACAACTGGCAGAAATATTCCTAGAAGGAATCCTTTAGTCAATATGCACAAAGCATTTAAGCATTTCATTATTTTTGTTTTGTTTTTGTTTTTGTTTTTGTTTTTTTGAGACAGAGTCTTGCTCTGTTGCCCAGACTGGAGTGCAGTGGCGCAATTTTGGCTCACTGCAAACTCTGCCTCCCAGGTTCAAGCGATTCTCCTGCCTCAGCCTCCCAAGTAACTGGGATTACAGGTGCATACCACCATGCCTGGCTAAATTTTGTATTTTTAGTAGAGACGGAGTTTCTCCATGCTGGCCAGGCTGGTCTTGAACTCCTGACCTCAAGTGATCTGACCACCTCAGTTTCTCAAAGTGCTAGGATTACAGGCGTGAGCCACTGCACCCAGCCTTCATTGTACCTCTTTTTGTCACTAGAGGTACATTTTGTTCTAATAACTAAGACCCCAAAGCATCCTTTTAAGCTTTATAGTTTTGTAAAATGGTTAAAAATAACATTTTCCACCAATGACACAGATAAAATTTTAAAGTGTGGTCATATTATTCCATTTTTATTTTAAGGATATACATATATGCAATTTGTATATGGATATGATTTTTTGAATGGTGAACAGAAACTTAGTGGTCAGGTAGCTGGATGTGGTGGCTCACGCCTGGAATCTCAGCACTTTGGGAGGCTGAGGTGGGTGGATCACCTGAGTTCAGGAGTTCGAGGCCAACCTGGCCAATATGGTGAAACCCAGTCTCTACTAAAAATACAAAAAATTAGCCGGGCGCGGTGGTGGGCGCCTGTAATCCCAGGTACTCGGGAGGCTGAGGCAGGAGAATCGCTTGAACCCAGGAGACGGAGGTTGCTGTGAGCCGAGATCACGCCATTGCACTCCAGCCTGGGCAACAAGAGTGAAACTCCGCCTCAGGAAAAAAAAAGAAAGAAAAGAAAGAAAGAAAGAGAAGAAAGAAAGAAAAAGAAAGAAAGAAAGAAAGAAAGAAAAGAAAGAAAAGAAAGAGAAAGAAAGAAAAGAAAGAAAGAAAGAAAAGAAAGAAAAGAAAGAAAGAGAAAGAAAGAAAGAAAGAAAGAGAGAGAGAGAGAGAGACAGAGAGGAGAGAGGAAGAGAGGAAGGAAGGGAGGGAGGGAGGAAGGAAGGAAGGAAGGAAGGAAGGAAGGAAGGAAGGAAGGAAACTTGGTCAGATGGCAACTATGGGAGGGGAGGCAGAAGGTAATTTATTTTTCATTTCATATCCTTCAACTATGAGAAATTTTGTCATATGTGTTTATATTTTACATTGTTTCATTGATTCTAAAATGCCTTCTCTTCATAACCCTGAAATTGGAGTGTTTCTTACAATCATTGGTATGTCACATTTTTTTCTGGCCTGTGGTAATGGGTTAAAAATGATAAATTGTAAAATCAATGACGTCTTAGGAATAATGAAAAATAGTTTAATAGTGAATGAAGAACTATGTAATTTTAACGGTTCACATTTACTCTTGGGTATGTTTCCAGAGGATAATTGAATGGGGATAGATTTTAAATAGCTTTATTTAATTGGGTACTTCCGTAATTTAGTGACCAACTTCTGTGTACAAGGTACTGTGCTTTGAGGATGATGGGAGAATACAGGGAAGAACGAAATCGCCTCTGATCGTACTTTCTCCACGGATTTAAGTGTCTGGGCTCTAGTAGGGGAATGATACTCTTCGTGCGAAATTCACTTTTTAAAAAGGCTTAGAAACCTGACCAGCGGCTCTCAGCTGCAGCTCATCAACCACAGAACTCCGAATACGCCCGCACATCAGTGCGCTGGGTTAAGAGGAGAAGCGGCTGCGGCTGAGCTTTCCTAGAAACAGCTATTTGGGGACCCATTTCCTGTTGGAGTCTGAAAGGCGCACGCACCAGAGCCAGTGGCAAAGCAACTTAAGCTGCAGACTCCTCCTGCCCACCCCCAGCCGCGACGTCCCCTGGGGGCCCTTAGCAGACTGCCAGGCGAGTGTCCCCGCCCTGTGCCTTGAATTTAGCCAAACTCCTTTAATATCAGGCCTGGCGCGGTGGTTCACGCCTGTAATCCCAGCACTTTAAGAGGCTGAGGCAGGAGGATCGCTTGAGGCCAGGAGTGAAATTAGCCGGACATAGTGGCGCGCGCCTTTCTGTGGTCCCAGCTAATCCGGAGGCTGGGGCGAAAGGGTGGCCTGAGCCCGGGAGATAGAGGCTGCAGTGAACCGTGTTGGCGCCACTGCACTCCAGCCTGGGCGACAGGGCAAGACCCTGCCTCAAAAACAAAACAAACTGTAATATCGTTCAAGAACGTGTGAAGGACACTTGGAAAGTTACCAGGCCCCTTCTCTCCTGGGCGCCCGCGGCCCTAGAACGCCGGCCTCACCTGCAGACGCGCGCCCTCCTCCCCGGATGCGCAGGTGACCCCGGCGGGCGGCGCGGGAAAGGGAAGAGCTCCGCGAGGCCGCGCGGGGAGGAAGCGGGAGAAGCCGCTCTTCCAATTCCACTCGCAGTCTGCGCGTGGGGGAAACGAGTGCCCGGCGTATGAAACGCCTAACTTCGCGAAATAAAGAGAGACGCATAAAAGTTCAAGAATTCTGTCCAAACTCAAGGGCCCTTTCTCATTTAGGGGCAACCCTGTCACTACATCATAAACTTTTAAATCCATGATCCCCACGTTACAAAAGCAGAAGTCCCTTTTACACTTTTAGCGAAAACAACTTTGCCGGTGTCCCACACGGAGGGAGGGAGGACGGGAGGCCACGCCAGGGCTGCGGGGCTGCAGGGCTGCAGGGCGTGGACGCATCTTGGCCGGGGCGTCCACTGTCGACGTCTCCACATCCCAGGAGGGTCCAGACGGCCGCGGGAAGCAGCCGGCGAGCCGTGCGGCCCCATTCCAAGGACTCCGCCAGTCTGAGTCACTGATAGCTTCGCAAATCAACGGCGCCCAGAGGAAAACACTTCTCATTTTGACTTCTAGGCCCGGCAGTGGCCGGCGGCCAGGGCCCCCCAGTAGGGCGGGGCGGGGCGGGAGGCATACAGCCAGAGGGGCTTGCGGGCGGCGGCGGAGGGACCGCGGGGAGGGGGCACCGAGCGGCGGCAGCGCAGAGACTCTCACTGCGCGCCGGGGGGCGCCCTTCCTCGCTCGCGCCCGCGCGCCCGCGCGCCCTAGTCCCGCCCCACCCCGCTCACCGCCCCAGACACAGCGCTCGCCGAGGGTCGCTCGGACCCTGATCTTACCCGCCGGCAGCCCGCGCTTTGCCTGCCGCGAAGACCAGCTCCCCGACCCGCAGAAGTCAGGAGAGAGGGTGAAGCGGAGCAGCCCGAGACAGGGCAGCCTCCCGGAGCAGCGCCGCGCAGAGCCCGGGACAATGGGGCCGCGGCGGCTGCTGCTGGTGGCCGCCTGCTTCAGTCTGTGCGGCCCGCTGTTGTCTGCCCGCACCCGGGCCGGCAGGCCAGGTGAGAGCTGCACGGGAATGGGGTGCGCGGGCGGAGGGACGCCGAGGGGAGACTGCGGGGGGTCACTCTTGCGCCTTCTCCTCACCCCTGCCTCAGTTTCCTCCGAAAGCCAAACTGGCATTTGGGCTGAGATCTAGAGTTTTTCCCAGTCACGTTTAGGTGGGGCGTGCCACCCCCTTCGCGGGCCCAGCCGATGCCCCTTTGGACTCGATCTTGGAGGGTGCAGCCCGCCTGCCACGGGGTGTTGGATATGGAGGAGGATGGAGCGGAAGCCCCCTGGGGGAGCCTGCAGTCCTGCTTTGCACTTGTCATTGTGTAGCCTGTTTCTTCCAGGACCACCCCCAAAAAGAAAAGCTCTCAACGTTGCTCCACCAATAAACCTTCTGATATTTAAAATATAAAGTGGCGAACCGCTGCCGCTGAAGTTTTGCTTTGTTGGAAGCTTTTTCTTGCGCATTTTACAGGCGAGAAAAGTGGTGTAGAGAAAAGCCCAGGCAGTCCCTTGGCATGTTTAGCAGAGAATCAGTACCAGCAGCCCCCGATCCGGCCTTGTGTCCAGAAGGTGCGCACGGTGCGAGATGTATGGCGACAATAGCAAAGGCTCCGCGTGGAGCGGGGGGAGGGGGCACGGGGAGGATTTTGTTGTTACCTAGAACCCATTCCTTCTAAGTGAGTTGAAGAGAGATCCCTCCCCAGGACCAGGCTCCCTCGAACACTGTGGGATCCCAGTATTTCTTAACGAGATTTCTGATCCACTGCAAGAAGGTTGCTCCCCTAGAATATTTTCCCCACTAGTAGTCTTTTAAGTATCTGGCTACTTGACCAAATAAATAAATTTGATTAATTTATTTGGTCAACTATTTTCTATGTCCCTTTCCCCGAAAGCAGGACAGATGAGTTGTTTTTAGCCTGTAAAGGCGCTAATTAGAAAGTGAGAAAAGTGTTTTTGAATTTCCTAATAACAATAGTATTTTATAAGCTTTGAGCCATTTTTTTTTTACGCTGAAAGAAGTTCTAGCGGGTTTTCTTGTTATCGCTAAAAGAATGTGCACTCTATATTGCTCCCACACTCAAAAAAAAAGTGTAGACACATCAAGATTAAGAGGTGACAAAGACATAGCATGTTCTCGCCCCTCTGTCTTTGTTCAGGGTGAGTTTTGAGATGCTTTTAGGAAAACTAAGAGCTCTAGACAGGGGCCCAGTGTTTAGCAGTAACTAGCCTGCCTGCAGATAAGGGAGCATTGTTGCCGAGAGTGAGAGCACACCGAGAACTCCTGAAAAATTGTTTGCGATGAGATATGATTTCACATACCATTATGTAATTTGCGCAACGTAGTTTGAGGACAAGCTCTTGAGAATCCAGTGTTTTGTTTGAGATTTGGATCATGGGGTGGAGAACAGGGCTTATAGAAATGCTGCATCCACTGTAGCCACCCTTTCTCACAGTAGCCTCCCAGCAAGGTGTGTAGCCTCATTAGGGAGTGAAGTTAAAGGGTACTGGTTTCTGCCAAGCTTCTTACATCCTCATGGGAGGGGTGGTGCATGTTATTATGGACAGTGCTGGTGTAGACAAAAGGCAGGTGGATGAACTTGGCTAGTTTATCAACACTGGATTCTGGAACCACTTTGGGAGGGAAAGAAGAAAGGAGTATGACAGAGGAAAAGGAGCGCTTGCTAAGTGCAGTATTCCATGTCAAGCCCTGGGCCAGAAGGAATTTTCACTTAGATTGTCTCATTTCACCTTGTCAGAACACCTTGTTAAGGTGGGTATTTATCCCCTTTTGCTGGTTCTGAAACTAAGACCCAGAGACAGTAGCTAAGCAAATGGCTGCGCGCGGGGAGGGTCGGGGGGGCGGGGAAGGGGCAGTCCACCCACCCTGGGTGCAAGCAATTAGGAATAAGTGGGGCTTTGTGTTTAGAAAATTTAAAATCACTAATAAAATCAACCCAAGATAGGTTTACTTTTTATTACCACCATGCATTGGCAATTCTAAACATTGTCTGTCATAAGGTAGTGGTGCTGGGACTCCGAGGCATCCAACAGTTCCTCCCATCCTTGAACCGCCACCGCTGTCATAGAGTTTATTGCCCAGGATTACCAGCTCTGTGTGCTAAGAGGGACTGTGAAGCCCTCCCAGGGCTGGCCCTGACCACCAAGCTGAGCCTTCCTGCAGCACTTTCTGACTTTTTGTTCCCACTCATTTTGGCATTTCCTGCCTTGTCACTTTGTGTGTGTGTCTCATTTTCCCAGCTAAGATTATAAAGTTTTATTTATCCCCATGGTGACTGAAACGAATGTTCACTCAGCAGATAGTTGTTGAGAAACGTGTAAATTCATAACCAGTTTACATTCGTCTAGACAATTTAAATGAGATGATATGTGATCATTAAAAGGGCCAACATCCAAGAGTAAAAGGTGATGTTTATGAATTTTATGAGGCTCTAGATGGTTAAAGTGTTCAAGAATAGCTGGTGGTGACTATGACAGAGAGAACTCTGTGGGCAATTCCACTTGCTACCCTCCTACCCGCAGAGTCAAGCCCAATTCTGTGGCATGGAAGGAAGTGCTCCTCCCCTTGCAGGAGGGTCCCCAGCCCCTCTCCAGCCATCTCCTATTACTCACCCTCCAGTTCACCCAGCCCCATCCTCTAGATCCTCCCTTCAAGGAGCCATGCTTTCTCTGGCTTCTGTCCGCATGCCACTCCCTCTGGCCAGAATGCCCTCCCCATATCCCATACCCCATACCCGCCATGTTCATGTTTAATTAAAAACAGCTACCGTCTATGGAGCACTGACTACAGCTGACATCCTGCTTAGGGACGTTATACATACTATCTTATTTATTTCTCACAACAGCCCTTTAAGCAGATGTCATACTCATTTTACTGGTTATAAAACAGAGACCCAGAATGGTTAAGTCACAAGTTGAGAAAGAGGTGGAATTGGGACTGGGTGCGGTGGCTCACGCCTGTAATCCCAGCACTTTGGGAGGCCAAGGCAGGGGGATCACTTGAGGCCAGGAGTTTGAGACCAGCCTGACCAACATGGTGAAACCCTGTCTCTACTAAAAATAAAAAAATTAGCTGGGCGTGGTGGTGCACACCTGTAGTGCCAGCTACTTGGGAGGCTGAGGCACCAGAATTGCCTGAACCTGGAAGGCAGAGGTTTCAGGGAACTGAGATTGTGCCGCTGCACTGCAGTCTGAGCAACAGAGTGAGACTCTATCTCAAAAAAAAAAAGAGGTGGAATTGGGAGTTGACCACAGGCCTGTATCTCCGAAGTGCAGGCTTTCTCTAACACCCCCTATAGAAAGGAAGCCATCTAGACTCCCAGCCCCTCTTACAGTAGAGAAGTAACCTCACTGTGCTCCCTAGTACAGTATGGATTTACCTATTTTTGATATTTCATCAAAATATAGAGGCAAAGTCTGTGCCCTTTCGCCTTGGTAGCCCAGGCCCAGCACAGGGAGGTATTTAGGAAGCATTTATGCATGGACTGTGGTATTCTCTCATTTACTTTTACTAACAGATGATAAGGCAGGCTCTGAAAAGGTCTCTACTCATGAGTACACTAATTAATCAGATGTTACAAGAAATATTGCTGGTAAACCTAAACAGAAAGACACAAAACTGAACAGTGGTTCTACCCTAAGCAGACCAGAAGGCTCTGTAAAGCCTGAAAGTCAGATTTCTTACGAGTCAGCAAGTAATTTTCTACCCTACTGTCTATCTATCTACCTACCTATCTATCTATATCTAATAATTTTTTAGTGGTTTTGCCTTTATTTTTATAGAACATATCAGCATAGCAGGTTCTCAGGGTCTAGGTGCAGTGGCTCACACCTGTAATCCCAGAACTTTGGGAACCCTAGGCCAGGTGATTGCTTGAGACCAGCCTAGGCAACATAGTAAGACCCCACATCTCTATTAAAAAAATAATTAAAAATTAGCCAGGCACAGTGGTGTGTACCTGTAGTCCCAGCACTTGGGAGACTGGGAGGATGGCCTGAGCCCAGGAGTTCAAGGTGGCAGTGAGCCATGGTCACGTGACTACACTCCAGCCTGGGCAACAGAGCGGGAGAGACGCTGTCTTCAAAATATTTAATAAATGAAAGTTTTAAATTTAAATTAATCATTTAAATTTTAAAAAAATAAAAATAATAAAACTAAGGTAAAATTCACATAACATAAAATTAACCATTTTAAAGTGTACAATTCATTGGTATTTAGTACATTTACAGTGTACAATGTACACTGTAAACCCCTACCTACTTCCAAAATGCTGTCATCTCCCCGAAAGGAAACCAGTAAGCAGTCAGATCCCATTCTCCCTTCCCCCTACCCCCAGGAACCACCAGTTTGCCTTTTTTCTCTATGGATTTACCTATTTTTGATATTTCATATCAATAGAATCATATAATATGTGGTCTTAGTGTCTGGGGAACTTAACTTTAGGTGGGTTAAAGTTGTTGCTGTTGCTGTTTTTCTGAGGCAGGGTCTAGCTGTCTTACTCAGGCTGGTGCGCAGTGGCACAAACTTGGCTCACTGCAACCTCTGCCTCCCAGGCTCAAGCTATCCTCCTAACTCAGCCTCCAGAGTAGCTGGGCTACAGGCACCCACCACCATGGCTGGCTAATTTTTGTATTTTTGGTAGAGACAAGGTTTTATCACACTGCCCAGGCTTGTCTCGAACTCCTGGGATCAAGCAATCCACCTACCTTGGCCTCCCAAAGTGCTAGAATTACAGGCGTGAGCCACCATGCCCAGTCTTTAACTAGTTTTCATGAGTACCTAGGCTCCCCTTCCATTGCGGATACTCACAAAAACATCCTCGTTAGAAGAGTTATTAGGACCCAGGGCCTTGGTTTATTTTTGACTGTGATGCTAGTGTTGAGTTTTACCATAGTTTTACCATTCATAATTTTGTTTGTTTCCTTTTTTGCGATTTCTTTCATTCTGCCTTTTTCATTCTCTTGCTTGTGCCTAAAACTTTCGTCATAAATAGCTCTCTATATATACTGAGAATTTTTTTCTGGGTATGAGCTTTTCACTTCCCCAGATACCCTCTCCCACGCTGACCTTGTCATGGTACTTGGAGGAAGCCACTTAAAGGGCCCTGACGGTCCTATATACATTATTTGCTTTCAAAAGTAAGTGACCTTTTGAAACAACAGGAATAATCTGTAATTTGCCCTTGAAAACAAATTTATATAACCTTAGGAAAAGACATTATGTAATCTACTTATACTTCAAGTCTATGATGAATTAAAAATCAGGTATTAGTATTATAGAATAGTGTTTACCAGTACAGTATTTTCCTCTTTGGTAACCAACAGTAAGAACTGTAGAAACAACACTTCACATTGTGATATGGTAGGGGTGTGTGTTTTCAATAAATATGTGTGGACAATCATAGTGTATATGTAAACATGAAACAAAAGTTTTACTAAACAGTGCCCACCTTTACTGCATTGTATGCATTTTGATATTTTCCACACTATATTCTATTTTTAATGCTTATTGCAATCTTGTGAATTGATTTCATAGCCATTGCTAAATCTATACCATAATTTAAAACATATCGCAGCAGCTACATGAATATTCCTATGGTAGCCAACTCAAAGGCCTTATTAGCTTTTCAGGAAGAGTTCTGTTTTCCTGGAACTGTTGTTTATTATTGTTCTTATCATAGCTAGAACCTAATTTATTTGAGTTCAGATATACAAACTGCAGAAGGACTCGGGCAGGATTGGGCATGGGGACAGTTTTTTTTTTTTTTTGAGACGGAGTCTCGCTCTGTTGTCCAGGCTGGAGTGCAGTGGCGCAATCTCGGCTCACTGCAAGCTCTGCCTCCCGGGTTCACGCCATTCTCCTGCCTCAGCCTCTCCGAGTAGCTGGGACTACAGGCGCCCGCCACCACGCCCGGCTAATTTTTTTGTATTTTTTAGTAGAGACGGGGTTTCATCGTGGTCTCGATTTCCTGACCTCGTGATCTGCCCGCCTCGGCCTCCCAAAGTGCTGGGATTACAAGCGTGAGCCACCGCGCCCGGCCTACTGGGGACAGTTTTTATAGTACAACTCACAGTACTTTGTACGGTACAAAGCTGTCCCCATCCCCAACCCTGGGGAGGAATTGGTGATCATTAACATCCTTGACTGTGAATTAGTTTTCATTTTAGCTAGATGTCTTGTTGGAGAGTAGAGATCAGCATTCCCAAGACAGAGAGCTCAGGACCTGTAACTTTTCGTGGAGAACAGACCTGGGAGAATGGGGAAAGCCGGGGAATCTGAGTAGTTCCCGGGCAAGGCCTGCTAGCATCCTCACCCTGCGTCAGGCTCTGGCCTCCAGGCTGCTCCAGGCAAGAGCCCACACACTTTGTAATGTAGTCTTCATGCCTGCTGTGGCGTTGGGTACACCTGCATTTACTTCCCTGCAACTTCCCTTCTCCCAGCTTCCTCTTAGGCTTGCTTTCCTATGCTTCCAGAGGAGTACCTGTTCCAGGACATGGAATGGGAGGAGAGGAGGCCTCTGATATTGGCAGCTTCTTCTGACCCCCAGTCAGTCAAGAATTCTACCTTTAGGTTGGGCACGGTGGCTAACGCCTGTAATCCCAGCACTTTGGGAGGCTGAGGCGCAGATCACTTAAGGTCAGGAGTTGGAGACCAGCTTGGCCAACATGGTGAAACCCCGTCTCTACTAAAAATACAAAAATTAGCCGGGTGTGGTGGTGCACAACTGTCATCCCAGCTACTCAGGAGGCTGAGGCAGGAGAATCTCTTGAACCCAGGAGGCAGAGGTTGCAGCGAGCCAAGATCGTGCCACTGCACTCCAGCCTGGGAGACAGAGTGAGACTCTGTATCAAAAAAAAAAAAAAAAAAAAAAGAATTTAGTCTTTAATTCTGCTTTTTCTGTAGCAGAGATTTTTGTTCACTTACTGCTGTTACATCTGCTCCATCTAGAACAGTGTTTTAAAGATGTATTTTTCTGTTTTGTCCTTGAATGTCTCCCTGCTATCTCTCTCCTGTGTGTAAGGGCCAAGTTGTTGGCATGTGTGGTTGGTGTGCAGCCAAAGTCAGTAGGACTCCAGAATTCCCAAGCAACAGCTTTGGGCATCATCACGTTAAGCTAGCCATTCACATATCCACATACTGCCTACTGTAGCTGAAAGGATGGGCAGATTCATTTGTTTGGTGAAATGATAAGAGAAAAAGATGGTACTCTTTTAGGAGTAGGTCATGAATCACAAGTTTTTAAAGAGAGAATAGTGTGGTGTGGTCAAAAGGTATGACCTTTGGAGCTGGGCAGATCTAGGTTCAAATCCTGGCTCCTCTACTTCATAGTTGTGTGACTTTGGATTAGTTACTTAGCCTCTCTGTGCCTCCATGTTGTCATTTATAAAATGTTAGTTATAATGCTCATCTCATAGAAATGTTAGAATTATATGAACTAAGGCAAGTGAAGTATCTGGCACATAGTATGTGCTCAAAAAGATGGTAAGGTTTTTTCATACACCAATGCTTCCATATTCCAGAAAAGCTTTTGAAGAGTTGATACCAAATAAATTATCTAAATATAAGACAATCTTCACACAAGCATGCAAGACCATTTTCTCCTTCAGAACTAGGACAAAAGAAAAAAGCAAAAACCCTTGCCTTTAACTTCTAGTAGCAAATAAACATGCATAAAGTATTTGTTTGTTTAACTTTTATTATGGGAGTTTTCAAACATACCCAAAGATGAACAGTATAGTTACTCCCCATACCCATCATCCAGCTTCAGCATTATTTACGTATCACCAATCTTGTTTTATCTAAACCCTCAACTTTCCTCCTCCCCCAACTGTATAATTTTAAAGCAAATCCCAGATATCATATTATGTCATTCATAAATATATCGGCAAACATCCTTAGAGATTAGAACTCTTTTTTTCACATAACCACAATACAATTATAATGCCTAAAAACTGAACAATTCCTTCTGTTTTTTTGTTTGTTTGTTTTGAGACACATTCTTACTCTGTTGCTAAGGCTGGAGTTCAGCAGCACAATCATGGCTCACCCACAGCCTCAACCTCCTGGGCTCAAGCAATCCTCCTGCCTCAGCCTCCAAAGTAGCTGGGACTACAGGCACATACCACCACGACCAGCTAATTTTTGTATTTATTTTAGTAGACGTAGGATTTTGCTGTGTTGCCCAGGCTGGTCTGGAACTCCTGGGTTCAATCAGTCCTCCTGCCTCGGCTTCCCAAAGTGCTGGCATTACAGGCGTGAGCCACCGTGCCCAGCCTAACAATTTATTAATATCATCTGATAATCAGTCAGTGTTCATATTTACCTTATTGTCTCATAAATACCTTTTAACAGTTGGTTTGTTTGAATCAGGTTCAAACAAGGTCCACCATTACATTTTAATCCGTAACTGCCCCCCTTTCCCCTTTTTTATTGCTATTTGTTTGTCAAAGAAACTAAGCCGTCTGTCTTACTTTTCTACATACTGGATCTGGCTGACTGCGTCTTCAACTTGTGTATCTTAACATGTATGAAATGTTTCAATTCATTTCCATCATTATTCTTTTGATGGTCAAATTGATGATCAAAATGTCACATCTTTGGTCAATGGGAGCCCTTTCAGATTGACTCCAGAGTCTTTTTGACCTAACCCTGATATTCTTTGAAGATGTTCAATGTTCATCTTGTGTATTTCCTACCCCAGATCTGGAACTAGTCATTTCTTTAAGGAGCCCCCGTTCTTTTCATTGGAAAATGGTGTTTGTTTGAATCTGAGGGGGTAAAACATTCCAGTAATGCTGCTGTTTTCCACTTGACAGAGTTAGTGTGTTTCTGTTATTTTCCTGCCCTCCTCTTCATTTTTCTTTAGCCTGTAGTGTTGTTTCAACTGTTGTGCTCTGTGTGTGAATGTGAGCGAAGTCCTGGGACTTCTGCTTTGTTAACTCTGAAAAAGCATGAGCCCCGAAGGGCAGAACTGTGAGTCAAAACCAAGGCTTGGTGTGTCTTGGAATGCTGATGTGGTATAAATCCCAGGATCAAATGGGACATTCAGTGATCCTCTAGTCACCCCTCTGCTTCCAGGATAGATCTCATCACGGTCAGAAAACGTGTTGCCTAACTCACTAATTTTAAAAAATCTCCAGAGTTAAAGAGTCCGTATTTAAACTATTTAATAATTTGCTGTATTTGATAACAAAACTATTCTAGAGCAATTTAGAGAAGCCTAAATTAAGTGAAACTTAGCAAATAGTATGAGAACTGAATTTAGGACCCCTGCTGCCTTTTTTGTGAAACCATCGCTTAACAACAACAAAAAAAACCAGATGAATGATGAGAGATTTGGGCACCCTCACAAGCACTTTCTCCTTGACCTGAGTTGTGCTAGGACTGGAGGAAAAGCGAGATACTTAAACTCAAATTTCAGCCTAAGGGTCTTGAGCTAGTTGGAATTACCTAGTCACCTTGCATTGGTTTTGTCCTTTCTTTGATGCTGGTATATACTACATTTTTTTCCTTTTTTTTTTTTTCTGACATTCTTTAATTTCATAAAAACCAGAATATCAAACCTATAGTATCAAGAAAAGGTAACACCTTAGGCAGTGATATTTAACCAAGAGATTATACATTCTTCCTGAGCTGTAGCCTATAAAAATTTCATGTTTCCACAAGTATAATGTTTCTGTCGGAAGTACCATACTGCCTGAGGCCTACCCAGAGAAGATGTTTTTTAAAACAAGTACTTATTGCCTAAGTACTAAATACAGAGTAAAGTCTAGTGACAGTTTTATTTTCAGACTAAGTGACAGTATCTGAAGAGCTTAGTTGTTAGTATTTATTAGTTTCACATTGTATCTCTTAGGTGTCATCTTGATTCATGTATGTAAGTGTGCATATTCATGTCCACTTTTTCTCCTCTGTGCATCACAAAAGCCCATAAACTGGCCAGGCTTCCAAAACTGCAGAGGAGAATTGCATTATTTTAAGGTTCCTTGGCCAGGTGCAGTGGCTTATGCCTGTAATCCCAGCACTTTGGGAGGCTGAGGTGGCTGGATCACTTGAGGCGAGGAGTTTGAGACCAGTCTGGCCAGCATGGTGAAACCCCATCTCTGCTAAACATACAAAAATTAGCTGGGCGGCCAGGCGCAGTGGCTCACGCCTGTAATCCCAGCACTTTGGGAGATCAAGGCGGGCGGATCATGAGGTCAGATCGAGACCATCCTGGCTAACACGGTGAAACTCCATCTCTTCTAAAAATACAAAAAATTAGCCGGGTCTGGTGGCAGGCGCCTGTAGTCCCAGCTACTCGGGAGGCTGAGGCAGGAGAATGGCGTGAACCCGGGAGGCGGAGCTTGCAGTGAGCCGAGATAGAGATAGCGCCACTGCAGTCCGGCCTGGGTGAAAGAGCGAGACTTCGTCTCAAAAAAAAAAAAAAATTAGCTGGGCATGGCGGTGCATGCTTGTAATCCCAGCTACTTGGGAGGCTGAGGCAGGAGGATCACTTGAGCTGGGGAGGCAGAGGTTGCAGAGAGCCAAAATCGCACCACTGCTCTCCAGCTTGGGTGACAGAGCAAGACTCCTTCTCAAAAATAAATAAATAAAAGGCTCCTCTAGGTCAGCATTTTTGCATATGCATGTTTTTGTGATATTAAAGTGCCAGAACCACAAACAAAAAAAAATGAAAAATAAAAAAATTTTTTAAAGTGCCAGAAGCCGTTCATTCTTTTCTTTCAGCTCCCACACACTCATTGTGATCTTGAGAACAGCCTCACATCCACAGGGGCTGTTGATACCAAGGTCAGGCTTCTGTGTGACTGGGGCGAGGTGAACACAGAGTAAGTTACATGCATTGAAAAGGTAAGAGAGTGATACTTCCAGAAAAGATTGTGAATTCGGAATTTGATTTATAGCTGTGAACCCTAGAGCTATATAATTTACAACTTGTTCATTCCCTCATTGTACTAAAAAACTATAAACATTGCTAAGTAGGAGGGAAGATGAACCTAGATTTCCTTTTAACTTAATTAAGTGAGCAAACAATTAGGTATAAAATCACACTACATGGAAGTGGGAGAGGAAGGATAATAGTAATTTCTTAAACTGCTTAATTGTTATAGTTTCCAAAGTGAATGTATGTCCTGTTTCACACGGGATGCTCCAGTTGCCAGATTTGTAGGCCAGACAGGAATTAGAATTCCATTTTAATGATTTTTTTTTTTTTTTTTTTTTGAGATGGAGTCTCGCTCTGTCGCCCAGGCTGGAGTGCAGTGGCGCAGTCTCGGCTCACTGCAAGCTCTGCCTCCCAGATTCATGCCATTCTCCTGCCTCAGCCTCTTCGAGTAGCTGGGACTACAGGTGCCCGCCACCACGCCCGGCTAATTTTTTGTATTTTTTAGTAGAGACGGGGTTTCACCGTGGTCTCGATCTCCTGACCTCGTGATCCGCCCGCCTCAGCCTCCCAAAGTGCTGGGATTACAAGCGTGAGCCACCGCGCCCAGCCCCATTTTAATGATTCTGAGCTTAATTCAGATAAGTGTTCCCTGAACAAAGTTAATATTAGAATACAAATATGTGCCTACCACATGCAGGGCACAGGGTACTGGAGGTTCAGAGATTAACAGGAACAGTTCTTACCCTTAAGGATCAATCTAGACACAAGTGTGTGTTCACATTCATCACTGGAGACATTCATTCCTTCCCCGTGACAGATCTCCTGCCAGGCCACCCCTTCATTGTCTGGAGACCCTCTTCCAACTTTGCTTAGGTAGCTTGACCTCAACCCTAGACTGCCAGGCTCTGCTCTCCTGTCTCTGAGTTGGTACTACTCTAGCTTTGCTCTTCATTTTGGAAATTGTATTTTATTTACATAAAATACAATACAACATATTGTATTTTATTTTCTATTTCTAGAATTGCCACTTGGTAGTTCTTTGCTGATATTTCCTATTTTCAGTTCATTTCAATAAAATATTTTTCTTTTTTTTTTTTTTTTGCACATGGTTGTAATACATTCTTCAAAATCCTTATCTGCTAATTCCAACATCTGGGTCAACTTGAGGTTGGTTTCCACTCACTGTCTGTTTACTTAAGACTGGGTCCTTTTTTTTTTTTTTTTTTTTGGAGACAGAGTCTCGCTCTGTTGCCCAGGCTGGAGTGCGATGGTGTGATGGTAGCTCACTGTAGCCTCAATCTCCCAGGCTCAATCTGTCCTCCCACCTGGGCTTCCCAAAGTGCTGAGATTACAGGTGTGAGCCACCACGCCTGGCAGCCCTCTTTTTCTTTTATTTGACAAAAAGTTATATATATTTATAGTGTATAACATAATGTTTTGAAATATGCATAATTTGTGAGATGGCTAAATCAAACATAACATGTATTACCTCAAATACCATTTTTTTGTGGTGAGACCACTTAAAGTCTACTCTCTTAGCAATTGTCAAGTATACAACACATTGTTATTAACTATAGTCACCATATTATACGAGATTTTTTTTAACTTATTCCTTTTAAAAGAAATTTTGTACCCTTTGACCAATGTCTCCTCAGTCTACCCTACCCACCTATCCAACCCCAGCCTCTACTAACCACCGTTATCTTCTCTGCTTCTATGAGTTCAACTGTTTTCGATTCCACATATAAGTGAGATCATGCTATATTTGTCTTTCTGTGCCTGGCGTATTTCACTTAACATTATGCCCTCTCAGCTCATCCATGTTGATGCAAATGACAGAATTTCCTTCTTTTTTAAGGCTGAATAGTATTCCACTGTGTATATACATCCTATTTTTTATTCATTCATTCATTCATTCATCAGTGGATACCTGATTCCATAACTGGGCTATCATAAGTAATTCTGCAATGAACATGAGATTGCAGCTATTGACATCCTGGTCTTTTTTTTTTTTTTTTTTTTTTTTTTGAGACGGGGTCTCGCTGTGTCAGCCAGGCTGGAGTGCAGTGGCGCAATCTCAGCTCGTTGCAACCTCCACCTCCTGCATTCAAGCAATTCTCCTGCCTCAGCCTCCCAAGGAGCTGGGATTACAGGCATGCACCACCAAGCCTGGCTAATTTTTGTATTTTTAGTAGAGACAGGGTTTTGCCATGTTGGCCAGGCTGGTCTCAAACTCCTGACCTCAGGTGATCCACCCGCCTTGGCCTCCCAAAGTGCTGGGATTACAGGTGTGAGCCACCATGCCTGGCCAACATCCTGATTTTATTTCCTTTGGATGTATACCCAGTAGTGGAATTGCTGTATCATATAATAGTTCTATTTTTAGTTTTAGAGGAACCTTCATACTGTTTTTCATAATGGCTATGCCAGTTTAAATTCCCACCATCTGTATAGATGGGCTCCTTTTCCCCGTATCCTCACCAACACTTGTTATCTGTCATCTTTTTGATAATAGCCATTCTAACAGGTATGAAGTGATAACTCATTGTGATTTAAATGTTCATTTCCCTGATTAGTGATGTTGAGCATTTTTTCATATACTTGTTGGCCGTTTGTATGTCTTCTTTTGAAAAATGTCTATTCAGATCCTTTGCCCGTTTTTAAATCAGGTGATTTGTTATCTTGCTGTTGAGTTATAGGAGTTCCTTATATATTTTGGGTATTAACCCTTTATCAGACGTATGGTTTGCAAATATTTGCTTTCATTTCATACATTTTCTCTTCACTGTTGATTGTTTCCTTTGCTGTGCAGAAGCTTTTTAGTTTGATACAGTCCCAGTTGTCTACTTCTCCTTTTATTGCCTGTGCTTTTATGGTCATTACAAAAAATTATTGCCCAGAACAATGTCATGAAGCTTTTCCTCTATGTTTTCTGCTAGTAGTTTTACAGTTTCAGGTCTTACATGTAAGCCATTAATCCATTTAAGTTGGTTGTTATATATAGTGTGAGAGAAGGCGGACGAGACGTCCAGAGTTTATCACTTTTGTGTATAGGGTGGTTGGATCTGTGTCCCCACCCAAATCTCATCTTGTAGCTCCCATAATTCCCATGTGTTGTAGGAGGGACCCAGTAGGAGATTATTGAATCATGGGGACGGGTCTTTCCTGTGTTGTTCTCATGATAGTAAAATGGGTCTCTCAAGATCAGGTGGTTTTAAAAACGGGAGTTTCCCTGCACAAGCTCTCTCTTTGCCCACTGCCATCCAAGTAAGATGTGACTTGCTCCTCCTTGCCTTCTGCTATGATTATGAGGCCTCCCCAGCCATGTGGAACTGTAAGTCCAATAAACCATTTTCTTGTATAAATTACAGGAAAAAATACTCTGGATTTTGTTATATTCCTTCAAAGAGTATTGGCGTTTTTGCTTTAGCAGCCAATTAATTTGGTTTTACTCAAGCAGCAGACTCTCTCTTGAGCAGAAGCTTAAATATCACTTCAGTTCTTTTATCTTTAGCAGAGGTGCTTCTCATCTTTCCTACAAATGCATAGTTCAAGTGTCAGCCAAACCCTAGGACAGAAGTTATACTGAAATTTAGGGCTTCCGCTCTCTGACTTTTTCCTTTCCAGGATTCTCTCCCAACTTTCCAGTGACTGTGATTGCCCTGAACTCTGTCCTCTGGTTCTGTAGGCCAAAAAGACTACAGATTTTCTATCTGGGTTTTAGTCACCTTTTATGTTATATAGGCACTGCCGTTATATAGGAAAAACCAAACTATTTTCCCCAAACTGTTTTCTCTTACCCAGCACTTCACTCAATCCTTCTGGCACCGTATGTCTGGAGCTTGTTTCTCCACATACCAAGCAACCAATTCTGCAGATTCTCCAGTGGACACCAGCTGGGTATCCTTGAATATAATTCAATTCTGACACTATCTACCTCTAATATAACTCAATTCTGACACTATCTATCTACCTGGAGATAGGGTCAGATTCCACAGATTAAGGGCTCAATTTCACAAGGCTGCCTTCCACTTCAGATGGCAGTCATGTCTGGGCCTCCAGACTTCTGACCACACTATACATTGGGAGTTCCTAAGGCCCCCTGCTCAGATTCTATTAATTTGCTAGCATGATTCACAGAACTCAGGGAACCACTTTACTTACCTTTACCCATTCATTATAAAGAAAATTACAGAGGATACAGATGAACAGCCACATGGTAGAGATGCATAGGGCAGGGATTGTGGGAAGGAGCACAGAGCTTCCATGCCCTCTCTTGAGCACCACCTTCCAGGAACCTCCATGTGTTCACCTATTTTTGGTTGAACTCCAAAAACCTTGGTTGACCTGGCATGAGTGGCCAAGAACATTGGCTGGTCTGCTGACCTGCTCAGGAAAGAAGTAGAAGAATGACTGAGATGATGGGTACCTTGTGACTATGTTAGGAGATAACCCCAGGGATTGTGATTTGGACCCAGATATAGTGAGAGATTTCCACATTCTCCTGTGTAAGCAAACTAAAGACTGTAGAGGAAAACTACTGTCATGGACAATGGCCGTAGAATTGGGAGTCCTGAATCCCATTATTAATTTGCCTCTAACTCCAAAACCTTTAAGAAATCCCCTCTGGTGGCACGTGCCTGTAATCCCAGCTACTCACAAGGCTGAGGCAGGAGAATTCCTTGAACCCGGGAGGCAGAGGTTGCGGTGAGCCAAGATTGCGGCACTGCACTCCAGCCTGGGCAACAGAGCGAGACTGTGTCTCAGAAAAAAAAAAAGAGGCCGGGCGCGGTGGCTCACACCTGTAATCCCAGCACTTTGGGAGGCCGAGGCGGGTGGATCACCTGAGGTCGGGAGTTCGAGACCAGCCTGACCAATATGGAGAAACCCTGTCTCTACTAAAAATACAAAAAATTAGCTGGGCATGGTGGTGCATGCCTGTAATCCCAGCTACTCGGGAGGCTGAGGCAGGAGAAGTGCTTGAACCCGGGAGATGGAGGTTGCGGTGAGCCGAGATCGTGCCATTGCACTCCAACCTGGGCAACAAGAGTGAACTCCGTCTCAAAAAGTAAAAAAAAAAAAAAAAAAAAAAAACAAAGAAAAAGAAAGAAAAAGAAATCCCTGAACTTCCTTTTTTTTTTTTTTTTTAATTTCTATTTATTTTCATTTTTTGAGATGGAGACTCACTCTGTCACCCAGGTTGGAGTGCAGTGGTGTGATCTCGGCTCACTGCAACCTCTGCTGCCCAGGTTCAAGCGATTCTTCTGCCTCAGCCTCCCAAGTATCTGGGATTACAGGTGCCTGCCACCGCACCTGGCTAATTTTTATGTTTTTAGTAGAGATGGGGTTTCACCATCTTGGCCAGGCTAGTCTTGAACTCCTGACCTCTTGATCCACCCACCTCGGCCTCCCAAAGTGCTGGGATTACAGATGTGAGCCACTGTGCCCAGCCTAAATCCCCTCAACTTTCTATGTGGATTTTTCCATTGAAAAGGGACAGGTTTCATGGGATGACTGCAGACTCAGTGGAGAAAGTGTGCACATGAAGGTGTGTGGAGGAAAGAGAAGTCATGGAAGCTGGGAGTGATTTGTTTATATAGACAGTGGCTAGTGTGGAAATCACTGATTAATCCCTTTGTGTCAAGTACTCAGCCTTTCCTAATGTCTTCAGGGTAGATCTCTGAAAACTTATTCACCTTTGTCCCTTTGAGGGGCAGAGTTTAGGAAGTATTGCTTTTATCAAGACAAATGTTGCACAGTATTTTGAGTTGGCTTATTCTCTAATAAAGTCTATTTGTGCATTATCTGCTCTTTACCACCCACTCTCCTAGTAAGAAAACATAAACAAAAGTAAAATATGCTCTCTGCTTGTCGCTTTTGCCTTGTTGATGCGTTCACTTTTTACATTTAAAAATTTTTAAATTTTATTTTTCAGAGTCAAAAGCAACAAATGCCACCTTAGATCCCCGGTCATTTCTTCTCAGGAACCCCAATGATAAATATGAACCATTTTGGGAGGATGAGGAGAAAAATGAAAGTGGGTTAACTGAATACAGATTAGTCTCCGTCAATAAAAGCAGTCCTCTTCAAAAACCACTTCCTGCGTTCATCTCAGAAGATGCCTCTGGATATCTGACCAGCTCCTGGCTGACACTCTTTGTCCCATCTGTGTACACCGGAGTGTTTGTAGTCAGCCTCCCACTAAACATCATGGCCATCGTTGTGTTCATCCTGAAAATGAAGGTCAAGAAGCCGGCGGTGGTGTACATGCTGCACCTGGCCACGGCAGATGTGCTCTTTGTGTCTGTGCTCCCCTTTAAGATCAGCTATTACTTTTCTGGCAGTGACTGGCAGTTTGGGTCTGAATTGTGTCGCTTTGTCACTGCAGCGTTTTACTGTAACATGTATGCCTCTATCTTGCTCATGACAGTCATAAGCATTGACCGGTTTCTGGCTGTGGTGTATCCCATGCAGTCCCTCTCCTGGCGTACTCTGGGAAGGGCTTCCTTCACTTGTCTGGCCATCTGGGCTTTGGCCATCGCAGGGGTAGTGCCTCTGCTCCTCAAGGAGCAAACCATCCAGGTGCCCGGGCTCAACATCACCACCTGTCATGATGTGCTCAATGAAACCCTGCTCGAAGGCTACTATGCCTACTACTTCTCAGCCTTCTCTGCTGTCTTCTTTTTTGTGCCGCTGATCATTTCCACGGTCTGTTATGTGTCTATCATTCGATGTCTTAGCTCTTCCACAGTTGCCAACCGCAGCAAGAAGTCTCGGGCTTTGTTCCTGTCAGCTGCTGTTTTCTGCATCTTCATCATTTGCTTTGGACCCACAAACATTCTCCTGATTGCGCATTACTCATTCCTTTCTCACACTTCCACCACAGAGGCTGCCTACTTTGCCTACCTCCTCTGTGTCTGTGTCAGCAGCATAAGCTGCTGCATCGACCCCCTAATTTACTATTACGCTTCTTCTGAGTGCCAGAGGTACGTCTACAGTATCTTATGCTGCAAAGAAAGTTCCGATCCCAGTAGTTATAACAGCAGTGGGCAGTTGATGGCAAGTAAAATGGATACCTGCTCTAGTAACCTGAATAACAGCATATACAAAAAGCTGTTAACTTAGGAAAAGGGACTGCTGGGAGGTTAAAAAGAAAAGTTTATAAAAGTGAATAACTTGAGGATTCTGTTAGTCCCCACCCAAACTTTATTGACTTCACCTCCTAAAACAACAGATGTACGACTTGCATGCCTGCTTTTTATGGGAGCCATCAAGCATGTATTTTTGTCAATTACCAGAAAGATAACAGGACGAGATGACCGTGTTATTCCAAGGGAATATTGGCAATGCTACAGTAATAAATGAATGTCACTTGGATATAGCTAGGTGACATATACATATTTATATGTGTGTATATGTAGATGTATGCACACATATATATTATTTGCAGTGCAGTATAGAATAGGCACTTTAAAACACTCTTTCCCCCCCACCCCAGCAATTATGGAAATAATCTCTGATTCCCTGATTTAATATGCAAAGTCTAGGTTGGTAGAGTTTAGCCCTGAACATTTGATGGTGTTCATCAACAGTGAGAGACTCCATAGTTTGGGCTTGTACCACTTTTGCAAATAAGTGTATTTTGAAATTGTTTGACAGCAAGGTTTAACTTATTAAGGGATAAGACTTAGTACTATCTGTGTGTAGAAGTTCTAGTGTTTTCAGTTTTAAACATACCCAAGTTTGAATTCCTAAAATTATGGAAACAGACGAAAAGCCCCTGTTTTGATATGGGTAGTATTTTTTATATTTTACACACTGTACACATAAGCCAAAACTGAGCATAAGTCCTCTAGTGAATGTAGGCTGGCTTTCAGAGTAGCCTATTCCTGAGAGCTGCATGTGTCTGCCCCCGATGGAGGACTCCAGGCAGCAGACACATGCCAGGGCCATGTCAGACACAGATTGGCCAGAAACCTTCCTGCTGAGCCTCACAGAAAGCAATGAGACTGGGGCCACCACATTTGCACCATCCTCCTGGGATTAGCTGTGAACTGATCATGTTTATGAGAAACTGGCAAAGCAGAATGTGATATCCTAGGAGGTAATGACCATGAAAGATTTCTCTACCCATCTTAAAAACAGCGAAAGAAGGCATGGACTTCTGGATGCCCATCCATTGGGTGTAAACACATCCAGTAGCTGTTCTGAAAGGTCAGTTCTGATACGGAAGCACCCATTATGCGCTGTGGCCACTCCAGTAGGTGCTGGGCGTACAGAGTGGAATAAGACCGAGACCTGCCCTCAAGAGCAAAGTAGATGATGCGTAGAGTGTGATGTATGTGTAATATGTTTCACACAAACAAGGCCTGTCAGCTAAAGAACTTTGAACATTTGGGTTACTATTTCTTGTGGTTATAACTTAATGAAAACAATGCAGTACAGGACATATCTTTTTAAAAATAAGTCTGATTTAATTGGGCACTATTTATTTACAAATGTTTTGCTCAATAGATTGCTCAAATCAGGTTTTCTTTTAAGAATCAATCATGTCAGTCTGCTTAGAAATAACAGAAGAAAATAGAATTGACATTGAAATCTAGGAAAATTATTCTATAATTTCCATTTACTTAAGACTTAATGAGATTTTAAAAGCATTTTTTAACCTCCTAAGTATCAAGTATAGAAAATCTTCATGGAATTCACAAAGTAATTTGGAAATTAGGTTGAAACATATCTCTTTTTTCTTATGAAACAAATGGTAGCATTTTAAACAAAATAGAAAGTTTCAAGGCAAATGTTTATCTATTTAAAAGAGCAGGCCAGGCGCGGTGGCTCACGCCTGTAATCCCAGCACTTTGGGAGGCCGAGGCAGGTGGATCACGAGGTCAGGAGATCGAGACCATCCTGGCTAACACGGTGAAACCCCATCTCTACTAAAAATGCAAAAAAAATTAGCCGGGCGTGGTGGCAGGCACCTGTAGTCCTAGCTACTTGGGAGGCTGAGGCAGGAGAATGGCGTGAACCTGGGAGGCGGAGCTTGCAGTCAGCCGAGATCACGCCACTGCACTCCAGCCTGGGCGACAGAGCGAGACTCCGACTCAAAAAATAAAAATAAAAATAAAAAATAAAAGAGCAAACTATTTCCAAATACCATAGAATAACTTACATAAAAGTAATATAGCTGTATTGTAAGTAGAAGCTAGCACTGGTTTTATTAATTTAGTGACTATATTCATTTTATCTAAATCAGTGGAGATTTACTGTCATTGTTTATTAGTCTGTATTAAAATATGCTATCATTAATGTACTTACAAAATAGTATGTCACTTTATGTTCACTCTTAAAAACGTAACCTATATTAATAAATGCGAACATTTGCTTGGTATCTCTTTGGAACAAATTAGTATTATATCTTTGTGGTCCTGGCACACTTTAAGGACTTAACTGAAGATCATTTAATGAAGAGGTGATTTGCAAAGGTGTGGACAGGGTTAAGGGAACCAACAGGGAGTGGTGAAGCACCCCCAGAGACTAGCAATCAGGGGAAGCCATTACCGCCCCCAAGGCCCAGGTAGAGGGGGCAACACACTGAGGCCTCTCCCTCACCCTCTGATCTCTTGGGAGGCCTCCCCTTGATCCTAATCTTAACCCGATACCCAGAGGTGAAGTAGTCCATGAAGACCAGCTTCCTTGGCCATGGAGAATGGATCTGGAAGAACAAATGCAAGGAAAAAATAAAACAAATAGCAACATTTCTGCCAAAGACATTGAGTGATTAGCTCTCTCTCTCTCTCTCTGTCCCTCTCTCTTAATCCCTTCTTAGGAAAATTTAAGCTTATTGACAATATATTCAAATTTCTGAGTTATAGACATCATGGGTAGTGTCTGCAGTTCTTCCCTAGTGAGAGAGAAATTAAATGTCAGAGCAGAAAGGAAATCCATAAAAGGGCTATGCTGTCTTCTCTGGCTGAATGAGTCCTTTGCCGTCTAGCACTCCCTCAGGCAGAAGGGAGGAAGGGAAATTTAAAGCAAATGACTAGTACTTCTCAAGGTTGAAAATCAAAAAATTTTTGATAAATTATTTCTAGAGTCATAGTCAATGAAAAAATTATTTCAACTAAACAAGGATTTTGTTAACATACAGAATTTTTATAAGTTAACAAACAAGCTTTTTAAGTGTCTAAGGCCTGGACTCTTCACGTGTGTTTCAAGGAATAGATTGAGTTCAAAAAACCTTAAATTTTGCTAACACAAAAATGGTTTTTTGTCCAGGCATGGATAATGCCAACACTTTGGGAGACTGAGGCCAGAGGATCAATTCAGACCAGGAGGTTGAGACCAGCCTGAGCAACATAGTGAGACCCCATCTCAATTAAAAAATAAATAAATAATTAACCTGGCACGATAGCATGCCTGTGGTCCCAGCTACTCAGGAGGCTGAGGTGGGAGGATCATCTGAGCCCAAGAGGTTGAGGCTGCAGTGAGCCATGATTGCACCACTGCAGTCCAGCCTGGGCAACAAAGTGAGACCATGTCTCCAAAAAAAAAATGTTTTTTCCACCAAGCTAAAAATAGCATTTTTAAGGAAATGGAATGCTTGGCTATTGAATATACACTTGGAAAATTTTAGGTTATACTTCTGAATTTAAGAAATTTAAAAAACTGTTTGCTGTTGGCATATCTTTGAGGAAGTTCAGCTACAGAAGCAAGTGGAAAAGGTTAAGCAGCATTGATGACCAAGCTATTTAAGTTTCCGGGGCCTGGACCATCCATTAGTAGCTTATCTTCAGCCAGGTGCTGTCGTGAAAATTAAGGGGAAAAACAGTTCACCAACGGTAATTTCCTGGCATAATTAGCCTGTTATGTGGCTATGCCTTTCAAAACTACTAGACCAAATGTGTGTGAAGAGTAATTGACCACAGGATAAACCTAATTGTGTTTTGTGAAGGAGGTGTGGTTAAGTGAGCTGCAATGTGAGAAGAGAGGAGAAATTCTCCAATGCAATTATTCTCAGAGTTCCTGAGACTCTTTCAGGAGATCTGCAAGGTCAAACTCTCTTCAAATACCAAGATATTGTCTGCCTTTTTTGGTCTGATGCTCTCACAAGTGGACAGATGAGTTTTCCAGAAGCTACACAACATGTGAAAGTGCAACAGATTGAATGCAGAAGCAGACACGAAAATCTGACTGTCTCCTATTACACCAGTCATTAAAGAGATTGCAAAAATGTAAAACAATGCAACTCTCCTCCTTAAATTATTGTTTTGGGAAAAAATTATGAAAAATATAGTATTTCTTTTAACGTGTAATGGGTTTATTGTCATTTTTAGCTGAAATAGATGTTTTCAAAAGTTCTCCATTTTAATGTCTAATATGAAAAATATCAGTAGATAAAATCATTGGCAGCAGGGTGCAGTAGCTCACACCTGTAATACCAACACTTTGGGAGGCCAAGCTAGGTGGATCACGAGGCCAGGAGTTCGAGACCAGCCTGGGCAACATAGGTAAACCCCATTAAACCCCATCTCTACTAAAAATAAAAAACTTAGCCTGGTGTGGTGGTGCACATCTGTAATGCCAGCTACTTGGGAGGCTGAGGCACGAGAATCACTTGAGCTTGGGAGGCGAGGGTTACAGTGAGTCAAGATCGCATCACCGCACTCCAGCCTGGACTACAGAACAGCAAGACTGTCTCAAAAAATGAAAAAGAAAAAAACTCAGTGATGTGCTGCTAAACAGGATCTCCACAAAAAGAAAAAAAGCCTGATCTGGCAAACTAGAATTTGCCAATTTTGATGGTGTGAATACTCCCTTCTTTTCCAGTTTCAAGCTCCCAACTGTTTAACAGTTGGCTTAACAAATTTCCGGAATATTGAATTCTTGTGAGCAGGTACAAGTGGACTCCAGCACACCAATGGATGCAACCCACATAAACAAAGGCTCTTTGCTGGTCCTCAGTAATTTTAAGTATATTAAGGTGTTCGGAGCAAAAGAAGTTTGAAAACCACTACCCTTATCCAAGATTTCCCAACTTTATTGACTTGAAGAAAACAGAGAAACGGTAATGATTATAAAAGCATAAAAGCAAACAGGGGTAAAGAGTTGGCTTACAGCTGCAGGCACCACTCTGGGTTTCTGGCTGTTTCAGAGCTGAGGGGTTCCAAGTCTTGGAGCAAGAAACTGATTCAACGGCCAGACTCAGTGGCTCATGCCTATTATCCCTGCACTTTGGAAGGCTAAGGTGGATGAATGGTTTGAGCCCAGGAGTTCGAGACCAGCCTAGACAACATGGCAAAACCCCGTCTCTACGAAAAATACAAAAATCAGCCGAGTGTGATGGCTCATGCCTGTAGTTCCAGCTACTTGGGAGGCTAAGGTGGGAGGATGGCTTGAGCCTGGGAGGCAGAGGTTGCAATGAGCCAAGATGGCGCCACTACACTTCAGCCTGGGTGACAGAGTGAGACCCTGTCACAAAAAGAAAAGAAAAGATACTGATTGAAGTCATCAGGTATGGTGTGGTCCACAGAACAGGAAGCTCTGTGTGAGGTCTGATTTTCAGCCAGCTGCTGTGTAAAGGAAATAGAGAGGTGCTTGCTGAGCAAAGTTTCAGACCAGAAGACCAAGAGACAATTCAGAACAGCAGCAGATTCTACCCATGGTGGCATTCCTGTAAAGTGAAACTCAAGCTCCAAGTTTGTTGTCATGGGGACTGTTGATTGCATGCTAGTCTTATGGAAACACATGGAAAACCAGAGGTCAAATTCAGTAGCATCTCAGAATTCAGATAATACAGCATGTATGGTTTCAACCCAGCAGGCTGTGTGTTTATCACTTCAGGAAATGACTCATAAGCAGTAAGGAGATGAGCTTTGAAAGCTGCATCTGGCCAGGGCACAGTGGCTCACCGCTGTAATCCCAGCACTTTAGGGAGGCCGAGGCGGGTGGATCACCTGAGGTCAGGAGTTTGAGACCAGCTTGGCCAACATGGTAAATAAAACCCTGTCTCTACTAAAAATACAAAAATTAGCCAGGTGTGGTGGCACACACCTGTAATCCCAACTACTGGGGAGGCTGAGGCAGGAGAATTGCTTGAACCCAGGAGGCAGAGGTTGCAGTGAGCCGAGATTGTGCCATCCAGCCTGGATGACAAGAGCGAAACTCCATCTCAAAAAAAAAAAAAAAAGAAAAGAAAGCTGCATCTATAGTAGCCTACATGGTGGCAGGGCCAGTCTGGCTGTTTTGCCTATCTTTATGACTGCATCTGCAGGTCATTTTGGTGTGCTGCTATGTGACCCATCCAAGGAAGTGAAAACACCACAAAGGGTGGGCTTTCCAATACTGAGATGCATTCGTGAGCAAAACCATAATCATTTGATATCTATTTTTGTTGTTTTGTTTCCTGTCCTGAGATATCTAGTTGCTCTTGAAACTAGCTGACACATATTAAAAAAAAAAAAAAGACAAATAATATATTCCCATCCTCCAGGAGCTAACTGGCTTTGGGATTTAATCCTAATACTTAATGTTTAGTTAGGAAGCACAAAATTTGAAGACCTCAGATTTAGAATTTTATCAGCTCTGCCTTGTAACAAGTTTTAGAAACTAAATCAGTTGGCCAGGTGTGGTAGCTCACGCCTGTAATCCTAGCTCTTTGGGAGGCCAAGGTGGGCGGATCACCTGAGGTCAGCAGTTCAAGACCAGCTTGGCCAACGTGGTGAAACCCTGTCTCTACTAAAAATACAAAAATTAGCCAGACATGGTGGCACATTCCTGTAATCCCAGCTACCCGAGTGGCTGAGGCAGGAGAATTGCTGGAACCCGGGAGGCAGACGCTGCAGTGAGCCGAGATGGCACCACTGCACTCCAGCCTGGGCAACAGAATGAGACTCTGTCTCAAAAAAAAGAAAGAAAAGAAACTAAATCAGTTCTCAACTCTGGCTGTGCATAGAATCACTGGAGAGCTTCTAAACAATTCCAGTGCCAATCTCTGGGGGCGGGGCCTGGATATTGATATTGTTTTCAAGCTCCTCAGAAGATTCTGATGTGTAAACCAGGGTTGATACTAAGAAAAGAAAAAAATCCCTCAGCAGTCTGAGCTATGTGAGGTGTGCAAAATTTATCAGGCCCAGAGAGGCGGGAGGAGGGGACTTCAGTCACGCCCCCAGCACATACCCTCCCCCTACCCCCCACCCCCCATGCCTGTGGGCAATTATTTAAAGTCATTTTGTTCCTGGTGGTGTGGTAGCTCATGCCTGTCATCCCAACACTTTGGGAGGCCGAGGCGGGAGGATCCCTTGAGGTCAGGAGTTTGAGACCAGCCTGGTCAACATGGTGAAACCCCTACACTCCTAAAAATACAAAAATTAGCCAGGCATGGCAACATGCTCATGAAATCCCAGCTACTCGGGGGGCTGAGGCAGGAGAATCGTTTGAACCCAAGAGGCCAGGAGGTAGAGGTTGCAGTGAGTCAAGATGGTGCCACTCCAGCCTGGGCAACAGAGAGAGACTCCATCTCAAAAAAAAAAAAAAAGGCATTTTGTTCCTGACTAGCTGCCTTCCCTGTTATCTTCATGTTCCTGGAATCTGTGATACAAAGAACAATGTGTATCCAATCAACAGCTTATGTTATTTTAATGTAAATTTTGATAAACAACTTAGGAACTGCCTCTTTTCCTTTATAAACATTCACATTCAGGACAACTTGAATATACACTTCAATATACACTGGGTTGCAATCCTCAAGCTTGGCCCAAATAAACTCATATTAATTTTGACTCAGCTTCTTCCTTTTAGATCAACAATACCACTGTTTTTGAAAAGTGCTTCTTAGCTTATATACTGCTGGTGGGAATGTAAATTATTAGTTCAGCCATTGTGGAAAGCAGTGTGGTGATTTCTCAAATAATTTAAAACGGAATTATCATTCAACCCAGCAATCCCATTATTGGGTATATACCCAAAAGAATAGAAATCATTCTACCATAAAGACATATGCACACAGGTGTTCATTGCAGCACTATTCACAATAGCAAAGCTATGGAATCAACCTTAATGCCCACCAATGGTAGACTGGATAAAGAAAATGTGGTACATATACACCATGGAATACGATGCAGCCATAAAAAAGAATGAGATCATGTTCTTTGCAGCAACATGGATAGAGCTGGAGGCCATTATCCTAAGCAAACTAACACAGAAACAGAAAACCAAATACCACATGTTCTCACTTATAAGTGAAAGCTAAACATTGACTACACATGGACACAAAAGAGGGGAACAACAGATACCAGGGCCTACTTGAGGATAGAGGATGAGGAGAGGACTGAAAAACCACCTATCGAGTACTATGCTTATTACCAGGGTGATGAAATAATCTGCACACCAAGCCCCAAGACACACGATTTACTTATATAACAAACCTGCACATGTACCCCTGAACCCAAAGTAAAAGTTCTTTTTAAAAAGAAAAGAAAATAGTGCTTCTTGGCCAGGTGCAGTGGCTCACATCTGTAATCCCAGCACTTTGGGAGGTGAAGGCAGGAGGATCGCTTGGTACCAGGAGTTTGAGACCAGCCTGAGCAACATAGCAAGACTCTGCTAAAACAAATTTAAGAATTAGCTGGGTGTGGTAGCACATGCCTGTAGTCCCAACTACTCAGGAGGCTGAGACAGGAGGATCCTTTGAGCCTAGGAGTTCAAAGTTAAAGTGAGCTGTGATCTGTCTGCTTCTCAAACTTTAACATGCATACAAATTACCAGAGTCTGCTGCAATTGGTCTGAGGCTGGGTCTGCCTGTGTAACAACTTCCCAGGTAAAGTTGAAGTTGCTCCTTTTGGACTATACTTTGAATAGCAGGGCCCTCAGAGATAGCCCTGAGGCAAAATTTGGCTAGGTTGCAGGTTCAGGGATCCAGGAAATCAATTCTGATATTCTTAAAATCATTTTCTGAGACAATTTTTTTTTATTCTGAGAAAATTGGGGCAATTTTTAATGTAGTGGCAGCGTAGGTTCTTAATCAAAATTTGTTGTAGGTGATATCTGTCTTGCTGTATACTTCCTCTCCTCTTTCTCCCTTCTTTGGTTCTTTTCTAGGGAAAAAGATAGCTTACATGGCTCTAATCTCATACATAAAACCATTTCAGAAGACACTGGGGGTTTAAAGTGGCAACTCTCATTTTTTAAAGACAGCGCCCGGCAGATAGCGGCAGCGCCTGGTTACCAGAAAGCAGCTCTGGATATTTTTCCCGTCTCTGGGTCTGGCTGAAAAATGGTGACCTCAGGGAAGCACTAGGGTGCTACTTAGCATTCAGGAGCTTCAGTCTTGATGGAGCTGGAATGAGAAGCTTTGCAAACCCAGAGGCAGATGAGTCAGCCCAGGGATCATCATCAGAGGATCCATGACTCCACTGTGCCTGGGGAAAACCAAAGATTTTGTTAATCAACTCTGGGAACACATTTACAGCACATTCAGTAAACCTGGAGTAAATTCGTCATTATAGAAGCCCTCTTACAAGTTGATTAAAAAAACTAAATGATGAAAGAAAAACTATAATTTGTTAGCCAATGAGGGGAAAAATGTTACATCTCAGTGATAATCAAATAGCTGCAATTTAAAACAAGATAACACTGGCTCGTGCCCAATTAACAATAATCTTTTTCTATGATGGCTAAAACAGCTCCCTGATAAGTATTGTAGAAAGAATGGAGGAAATAAGGAAAATAATATAAATACCAGAAAGGGTAAGATAATGTCGGTGGACACGCTTTAGGAAAGCAATTTGACAAAATGTCATCATCCTTAAATGTTCATAGCCTTTGACCCAGTTGTGTGACTTCTGGGAATCTATCAAGAAATAAGTATAAATAACATCAAAAAAAGTAATAGGCTTCTGGTTGTTAATAGTAGCCTTATTTGCGTATTAGCAGAAGACAAAACTCCTCTAGATGTGTAATTTTAAAGGACTTCTCCAGAGACTATTATACCCTTTAACAATGAGACGTTTTAAGTGTAGGTAACGGCACAGAGCAGTGCTTATAATGTGTAATTTTTTAAAAAATAAAATGCAATGATATACAAGCAGTACGAAACCAACAAGATGGGGAAAAATAGATCTAAGTCAAGGCAAAGACTAATGAGAAATATACCAAGATGTTTAAACTTGCGTTTTGGCAATTGGGGCATTTTTTTTTCCTTTAAAGTATTTTCTACTTCTCTCTTTCCTGAGTATGTACTGCCTCTCTAGCAAAAAAGCAACCCACATTAAAACAAAAGTAAAATAATCTGAAAAAACAAACAAATCTTTCTGACCATCTCCTAGCCACAATTAGTATTTTGTGCCTCAATATATTATTCAAGCAGGAAATAAAGGTGTTAGGAAATCATATGATTCTACATATATTTGACATCTTCAAGATTCTCCCAAAATATCTTGTGGAACTCTGAAATTCTCAAAAACATAAAAATATCTTTAGCCATGGCCAGGCACAGTATCTCACACCCGTAATCCCAGCTACTTAAGAGGCTCAGGCATGAGAATCGCTTGAACCCTGGAGGTGGAGGTTGCAGTGAGCCCAGCCTGTGCGACAGAGCGAGACTGTCTCAAAAAAAAAAAAAGTCATTAGCTGTACTCTGAGGCCAGAAATGTTTCTATTTGTCCCCAGCAGCTACCAGAACATTCAGTACAGCATTCTGTCAACATAACCAGAGCGCTACTTTTTACTCTGATAGTCTTTATACTTATGCTAAAAGGGCTATTCATTTGTTTTCTTCTGGAATTCATATTTCCTCATCAAGCAGCAAATATTATTTTTGCAAAACAAAACAAAAACTTCGACTGATTTTATTGCATAGTTATGTTAGTCCTCTTATTCTTGAAATTAATGAATGTGTGTAACCCATATTCTATTATTCAGTATTTTAAAAATCTGATTAATTAACCCATAAGCTCTTTCTAAAACATACTTGAGCTTTATTTAATTTCTGCATTCTTTGACCCATGTTGTTGGATCCTTAATTTCACTTATTCATTTTCTTACAATTATTAAATGGTCTCTTACATGGTGAGACTGAAGCTAGTATCCATAGGCTTGTTGCTTCTGTATGATGAAGGCAGCTTCAGTAGTCGATTGAACCACCCAGCAGTGACTACATTCAGTGCTTCTGGAAATGGAGTCCACAAAAGTCTTTTGAGCTGCTTGTTATAATGCAGGTTTTTGGTCTCCATCCCGGACCTAAAACCAGAATGTTTGGGATAGGACCTGGATCATCTGCATTTTTAACAAGAGCTGGGGGTGATTCTTATGCACACCAAACTTTAAGAACCATGGATCTAGTTTTTAGACGAAATCTCTAACCTAGTAAACCACAGTTTATTTGTTAAAATGCTAAAGTTTTTCAGAGTTGACCTGTATATTATCATGTCTCTCAGTAAAATTATTGGAATATTAGTATTCTTTAGCTATAACCCCCTAGATATTGACCCTAAATATCTGACTATATCCACTGAAAGATTTAGCCTTACAAACAATTGTCTCTATCACTTACTCTGCCTTGTCCCTCCTCTCCTCTGGAAATGCAAGTCAATACCCTGTATTCATGTAGGATTTTTATTGTATTTTTTAAATAGGTAACACTCATATGGTTCAAATTTCAAAAGAACAAAAGGATATACAGTGAAAAATCACCCTTTCCATTTCTGTCATCTTCTAGAAGACAACCACAGTTAACAGCTTCTTGAGTATGGTGTTGAATCTATTTAAAAAACAATCTGGAAACTCATTATTACAGAGTATACAGTAAGCTTTTTTTTTTTTTTTTTTGAGACGGAGTCTTGCTCTGTTGCCCAGGCTGTAGTGCAGTGGCACGATCTTGGCTCACTGCAAGCTCCGCCTCCCAGGCTCAAGCAATTCTCCTTCCTCAGCCTCCCGAGTAGCTGGGACTACTGGCATGGGCCATTATGCCTGGCTAATTTTTGTATTTTTAATAGAGACAGAGTTTCACCTTATTGGCCAGGCTGGTCTCGAACTCCTGACCGCAAGTGATCCCCCCGCCTCCACCTCCCAAAGTGCTGGGATTACAGGCGTGGGCCACCGCGCCCACAATAAGCCATTTTATTTTTTAATGGTATCTTTCAGTTTTAAAAACTCCTTTTGATGTAAAGATCTCAGTCAGATATTTGCTGCATAACAAACTACACAAAACCCCAGAGGCATATAACAACAAGCATTTATTGCTAATATTCTGGGAGAGCCAGCTAGGTAGTCCTGCTGATGTGTCTGGGGACCTATTGGCTGATTTAGGAAGGCCTGGACTGGGATGACTGGGGTGACTTACTGGGTTCCATATGTCTCTCATCTTCAAGTACGCTAATCCTGGCACATTCCCATGGCAATGGCCGAGGTGTTAGAGATAAGAGAAAGCATGCTGGACATCGGGAAGTGTAAGACTGGGATTGGCATGTTCTCACCACAGTCACAGTCTACTGACCAAAGCAAGACACAGGCCATCCCAGTTTTAAGGTGATGGAAAAATAGACATTGCCTCTTTAGTGAAAGGAATTTCAATGTCACATGCAAGGCCATGGCTATAGAGAGTGATGAAGAATGAGGCTATCACCAAAATCTACTGTACATAATGACTGAAAATTCATTACAATAATAATACTTGGCTTAGTGTTCAAGTATTGTACTTTTATAAAACTGTCTTTGTTTTCTGAAGATTTTTCAGTTGTATATGTATATTTATATTTTTGGGGGGTGAAGTCTCACTCTGTTGCCCAGGCGGGAGTGTGGTGACACGATCTCAGCTCACTGCAACCTCTGCCTTCCAGGTTCAAGGGATTCTTGTGCCTCAGTCTCCCACGTAGCTGGGACTACAGGCTCCCGCCACCCTGCCCAGCTAATTTTTGTATTTTCAGTAGACATGGGGTTTCGCTATGTTGGCCAGGCTGGTCTCGAACTCCTGATCTCAAGCGATCTGCCCACCTTGGCCTCCCAAAGTGCTGGGATTACAGACGTGAGCCACTGCACCCAGTCATTTATGTATATATTTCTAAGGTCAACAGAAGAATTGTGAAAACATCTCAAAGACCTGGGACCTACACCCAGTCAGTCAGCATATACCTTTCCACTGTCATATGTGAAATGAGAAAAACAGGTGGGGTATGGTGGCTCATATCTATAATTCCAGCACTTTGGAAGGCTGAGTCCAGAGGATTGCTTGAGCTCAGGAGTTTGAGGCCAACCTGGGCAACCCAGTGAGACCTTGTCTCTACTTTTATATAAAAATAAAAGTTAAAAGAAAAAGAAAAAGATGGATAATGACTCTGGGAGAATATTTGAGGAAACATGCAATAGAATGTTTCAAGTTGTACCAAAGAAAAGTGCCATTTTAATTGCAAATTTTACCTCCTCCAGCAGGGGTGCTGATGTACTAACAAGCCACTTTCAGAAAACAGTGTGATCAAGTACAGTTTTCATTCTTTTATGTCAACATGTTTTTTGAGATTATTTTTAGTATTCTATACTGATTTAAATCTTTGCCTTTTTAAAATCAGAATAGTCATATTTACAAAGTGACCCTTATGAAAGGTTTATGAAACAAATGTCAGGGGTAACTCTGGTTTCTGCTTTCCATTTAACTTAATTTCAATTGCTATTTGCTTATTTTAAGAAATAAACTTTGTTTCTTAAGATGACACTGACTCTGATGCTATCAGTAGCCTCATCCTGATCTTTAAAAAGTAACCTTTTAACTGGAATTTTCAAATACTTTAATATGCATGTGGAATTACTTAGACAGTTAACATTTCTTAACCCACTCACATTTAGTCCTATTGGCTGGTAGGCAGTAACTGGAAAATGCAGCATTTCTCTCTGATAGAAAGTGAGAAGTAAGACTTGGCGACACTCAGTGATCAGGCCATAGCTCAATGAGTCTATGCATGCAGTTAGGTTGGAATCTGTTTTAGAGGTTTGAGTATGAGACGAGCGTATCCTAGCTGATATGGTTTGAGCTTGTCCCCATCAAAACATGATCCCCAATGTGGCCATGTTGAGAGGCGGGTGTATTGGGAGGTGTGTGGGTCATCGGGGTGGATCCCTCATGGATAACTTGGTGCCATTCTCCCAGTAGTGAGTTCTTGCTCTCCAGACTAGATTAGTTCTCATGGGAATATTCCTTCAAGAGTGGGTTGTTATTGTTGAATTAAGTTTAGCCCAAAGTGGCCTCCTTGCATATTTTAAGTTGGCCCTAAAGGTTTCTCGCTACATAACAAACTGTAACCTTACTGAATGTGTAAACAGACTATAACCTATTCTTGTGCCAGTCACTAAGTTTTGGCCAGTTGAAGGCAGTTAGCTGTTCAAACCATGTTCAAATAAGCCAAACACCGAGCTGTGGCCAATCCAGCTGTTACTGTACCTCACTTCTGTTTTCTCTATGTCAGTTTCCTTTTGCTGTGCAGAAATCTTCCACCAGGCGGTTCTGCGCTGGATCCTCTTTGAACCTATGTGCTTTAGGGGCTGCCTGATTCGCAAATCCCAAATCGCTCTTTGCTCAGTGTAACTCTGTTCGGTGTAATTTGTCTAAGGTTTTTTCTTCCATCATTATAAAACCATGACACTGGCCGGGCGCCGTGGCTCACGCCTGTAATCCCAGCACTTTGGGAGGGCAAGGCGGGAGAATCACATGAGATCAGGAGTTCAAGACCAGGCTGGCCAACGTGGCGAAACCCTGTCTCTACTAAAAATACAAAAAACAAAAAACAAACATTAGCTGGGCATGGTGGTGTGCGCCTTTAATCCCAGCTACTCGGAAGGCTGAGGCAGGAGAATCGGTTGAACCCGGGAGGCGGAGACTGTAGTGAGCCGAGATCGTGCCAGTGCACTCCAGCCTGGGTGACAGAGCAAGACTCCATCTCAAAAAAAAATGAAAGTAAAAAATAAAGCCACGATGCCCTCGGATTTCCCTCTCTTCTTATGTGTCTGCTTCCCCTTTGACCTTCTCCACCATGTTATGACGCAGCACAGAAGCCTTCGCCAGAAGCAGAACAGATGTCAGTACTATGCTTCTTCAACTTCCCAGCTGGCAGAACCGTGAGCTAAATAAATGTTTTCTTTATAAATTACCCAGTCTCAGGTGTTCTGTTATAGTGGCACAAACTATAGACTAAGACACTAGCCTCAGTGGAATAGGTATTGCCTTTGTAAATTGCTGACCACTGACATCAGCACTCTCCATAATCTGAGATATAGAAAAATATTGTACAGTATTATCTATGCAACATAATCCTGTAGAAATTCACCTCCTCCCCTTTGCCCTTTTTCTTTATGTTTGTCACTGATACCCACAGGCATAGTTCATAGGAACTGGTGGCCCTCTGAGCTCAGCCAGAAGTCAGAGAGATTTTCAAATGGAAGGCTATCCTGACATGGATGTGAAGCAACTGGAAATCTTTTTTTTTTTTTTTTTTTTTTGAGGCAGAGTCTCGCTCTGTCACCCAGGCTGGAGTGCAGTGGCATGATTTTGGCTCACTGCAACCTCCACTTCCTGGGTTCAAGCAATTCTCCTGCTTCAGCCTCCCAAGTAGCTGGGATAACAGGTGCGGGCCACCACGCCTGGCTAATTTTTGTATTTTCAGTAGAGATGGGGTTTCATCATGTTGGCCAGGCTGGTCTTAAACTCCTGACTTCAAGTGATCTGCCTGCCTCAGCCTCCCAAAGTGCTGGGATTACAGGCATGGACCACTGTGCCCAGCCAAAATGTTATATATTTTTATTATGATGGTAGTTACGTAGATATATATACATTTTTCAAAATTCTTTGAATTTAAAATGGGTGCAGCTTTTTGTACATAAATTTTACCCCAATAAAATAGAAGTTTTTAACAAAAAAGACTCAACATCACCAATCATTAGGGAATTGCATAAGTCCACCCTGGGCTATGATGTTCGCTTTAAACAAGTCTGGTTTCATTAGCGCTTCCTTGGGCTCTCAAAGATGCTGCAGGCCCTGGCAAGCCCCATGCTAGGAATGACCTCCCTTCACTTCATTCTGGATGTAGGAGTTACCCACATGAGCAGCATCGCTACCCAGCTGAGTTCAATCCGCTTTGAAGGTTGCCTTTGTCCTCATTCCATCATTTCCCTGGTGTGCCAGGCCGAAAGGTTCACCTGGGATGTGTGTGAAGCACAGAGGTGCCCAGGCCTCTCTCTGGAGATGCTGATTCAGGAGTCTGCAGCTGGCATCTGGAATCTCTATGTTGAGCAAGTGCTCCACGTGGTTCTTGTGACCTGACAGGTTTGGAAAACATCAGGAAGACTCTGCCTGCTCTGCTGGCAGCTGCTGCTGTCACCCTGAGAAGAGTAAAGGGTTCGCAGCCCAGCAGATGCCCGAGCCTCTTTCAGGGATGAAACCCTCTTTCCGGATACCTCTTTCAGGATGCCTGTGGAGTCTGTTCCTGTGACTTTCCAGAAGTCCACAGTCAAACCACACAGCTTTACAGTTGGCTCTTGTGATTCTCTAAAATATGTCTTCGTCACGTAGGTGTGTCCTTTCCACTTTTTCTTTAACCAAGTCAGTCTCTCTTTATTTGGCCCTCTTTGGCTCCCTTAAATATCTCTGCAGTGACTACAGGTGGTGAGTGTCCTGCCTGGGCCTCAGTCAAGACGGCAATGTACTTGAGTATAAGGAATCCCTTTGAGCACATCAGAAGTGAGACCCTGTGCTTATCCCAAAGTTACTTCTTCAAACAATGCATGCTCAGCCAAGTTTCAAGGAAGAGGCAAAAATGGCTTATGAGAAGGCCAGCTGTGCCATGCCTATAATCCCAGCATTTTGAAAGGCTGAGGCAGGCGGATCACACAAGGCCAGGAGTTCGAGATCAGTCTGGCCAACATGGCAAAAACCGTTCTCTACTAAAAATACAAAAAAATTAGCCGGTTGTGGTGGTGCACACCTATAGTCCCAGCAACTCAGGAGGCTGAGGCAGGAGGATTGCTTGAGCCTGGGAGGTAGAGGTTGCAGTGAGCCAAGATTGAACTGCACTCCAGCCTAGGTGACAAAGTGAGACCCTGTCTCAGAAAAGAAAAAAATAAAATAAAAAGACTTCTGAGAAGGAAGATAAACCTTGTGTTTCCAGAATGCTTATAGGACATTTGTAGGCTGTGTTGTCATCCTTTTTCTTCTTGGCCACAATACACACAAGCCTGATTATCCACTGCCTTCTAGCTCCCAGCAGACTAGAGTTAGTTGTTGAGAAGGAACCATGCTGCTGGAGGCAGAGGCACTACCCACACCCACATATAAAAGAGAGAGAGACAGAAGAACAATGAGAAGCAGAGACAAGCACTCAGAAATGTACAAGAAAATACAAATACATCGATCAAATAGAATGAGGTTGAAAAGTAGATCCATTTTCATGAGAGCGTACTTTGTGATAAAGAAGGCATTCCATATTAATTGTGAAAGGATACAAATAAATAGCATTGGCCTGGTGGGGTGGCTCACCCTTGTAATCTCAGCCATTTGGGAGGCCCAGGCGGGTGGATCACTTGAGGTCAGGAGTTCGAGACCAGCCTGGCCATCATGGTGAAACCCTGTCTCTACTAAAAATACAAAAAATTAAGCAGGTGCGGTGGCAGGCACCTGTAATCCCAGTTACTCGGGAGGCTAAGGCAGGAGAACTGCTTGAACCCAGGAGGCAGAGGTTGCAGTGAGCCAAGATCATGCCACTGCACTCAAGCCTGGGCAACAAAAGCAAAACTCTATGTCAATAAATAAATAAATAAAAGCATTAAAGAATTGGCTATGCATTTTGGGAGGAGAAAAAATTAGATCCTTACTTTATGCTGCCACATAAATTCCAGGTTAAATTAAGAGAGGAAAACATGAAAAACAAGACTCCAGACAAATTAAAAGAAAACATAAGTGAATGCGGTTATAACTTTGGGATAGCATAGACTTCCTTAAGCAAAGAAGCCATAAAATGGATAAATTTCACTAAATAAGCTTTCAAAACATCCAGCTGGCAAGAAAGAACCATAAACAACTTTCAAAAGACAAACTACAGAATGGAAGAAACTATTTCTGGCATATATAACAGACAAAATATTAATAACAACAATAACATAACAGATAGTGCCTATAAATAATAAGAAAGACCAAACCTAATAATATGGAAAAGAAATATTTTTAAAAGATCAGGTATGAACAGGAATTTCACAGAAGAAATACAAATGACTAATAGTCATATGAAAATGTGTTCAATCTCAACAGCTAAAATGAGGTCTTTTTTACCCCAACTGGCAAAAATAAAAGATTTATAACATCCAATATGGGTGAAGATATGGAGAAATGGAAGCTGTCATTCTCAGTTGAAGAGAATAAATGGATATAGCCTTTTTAGAAAGAAATTTTATTCTATCAAAAATTTTGACTTGCAATCTCTACAACCCACCAATTCCACTTTCAACATCTATTTCAGAAAAACATCCAGAAAAAATAAGGAAATAAGTAGCAAAACAATTTCAAAGAAAGAGTTTAAATTGTCCACAATTCCAGGGAATATACAGAGAAACATCTTCATATGCACAAAATGGCAAGAACGCAAAATATTTCCTTGAGCAATGTCTGCACTAGGAAAAAACTGGAAACCTCAATGTCCATCAATAAATTATGGCACATCTATAAGATAAGAATGAAAAAGAACGAGACAATTTAATGCATATGAGTTTATGCTGGTGTGATGAAAATGTTTTCAGTATAGACAGTGGTTTAATATAGATATATACATGTATCTATATACAACACAAAAACAAAGCTACATATTTCTAAAGGTATACATATATATGTACAGATACCTTTAACATGGTTGGGAAGAATATATCCAAATCACTGTTATGCTTTGTTATCCGCTAGGAAAGTGAGATTCACGGGCAGGGTCAAAGGGAATGTTTGCTTTAATGCATTGGGTAAACCTTTTATGAGAGAATGTACTCAAATGTTTACCTCTATGATTTAAATTTTCATTTCAAGAAAAACAAAATGCATGTATTGACATGGAAAATTATTTATTCATTCTTTCAATAGTATTCACTGGAAATATAAAACAAACCCAGAAGTTTCAAGGGCCTGTGGTTTAAAACAAACCATTCTATCACCTTGCCAGCAGCTGCAACGAAGGAAGTTAAAATGACTGATGCTCATTATGATGCGCTTAGCAGTGAAGAAAGGACTAAATTATGCTCCATGTACTGTGTTGGAAAATTTCAGGAGTCTAAAGTGAGTCTGGGGATTAATAAATGCAACAGACACTGTCAGTGCTCTGCTCACATTCCTTGAACCTCACTGATTTATTATCCTCTGGCTGGTTTTCAACTGCCCAAATCCATACCTGAAGGTTTTTCTGAAACCAGAAGGCTTATTTCCCGGACACAGTTGCACTCATCAGCAGCCCAAGAGTGCCAGGGAATGAACACACCCTGCTCCCCTGGGAGCAGCACTAATAACCCTCGGGCATTGGTGTGCAAATCCATTAGCTCCCATGCCCCTTGAGTGAGATCTCACACAGCCTCCCAGAGTGGCCCACTAGGTGAGGCTCCAGTCATCCACTGTGCTAACTGGGTTGGTAGCATAGCCTTTAGTGGCTGCTATCCCATCCTTTATCCTTTCCCCACTTCTCTAGAGGTGCTTCCTGCACATCCCAGGTAAACTAGTTGCGTTCTTCAAGAGGCAGAGTCTGTCTCAAGATCTGCATCTGGAAGAATCTACACGAAGGGTGTCCAATCCTTTGGCTTCCCTGGGCCACACTGGAAGAAGAAGGACTGTTTTGGGCCACACGTAAAATGCACTGACACTAACGATAGCTGATGAGCTTAAAAAAAAATTGCAAAAAAAAAATCACATAATGTTTTAAGAAAGTTTACGAACTTGTGTTGAGCCCCATTCAAAGCTGCCCCTGGGCTGTGGGTTGGACAATCTTAATCTACACCAATGCATAACAGTAAGTTTCAGTTATGTGAATATTCATAACAATAATTTTTTTCCCAATGTCACTCAAAAATGAGGTGTCACTACATGCACACACATACACACCCCAAAATGCTTTTCTGGGCTAGCTCTCTACCCCTCTCCTTGCTTCCCTTCCAGCCTATCTCCCAACAGTTCAGCTCAGAGATTATTTAGGGATAACCAGGTATTTTCCTTTGAATTCTCTCAGACTGCAGAGTTGAACAATCTCACAACGGCCAGGTCTACAGCATTCAGATGTCACCTAAGTTTCTGCAAAATGGCCTAAAATCCTCAAGGTCCCATTACTAGAAGGACTTAGTGAACCTTTCCAGGTGGAGTTTTTCTGCTCTTGGCTGTTCGGATCCTGGTGCTTGGGTGTTGCTAGACAGCGCTCAGCGCCTGGGGGCTCCTGTTACGGAATTCAGTCCCCTCAGGAGAGGCTGCGCTGCAGCTGCTGCAGTGGGTGGGCACCCTTCCAGCCTCCGTCCACCTCAGTCCTCTGTGCCCCAGGTAGGCCTCTGTGGCCTCATTCCTTGTGTCATCGGTAGACGGTTGTGACTGCAAGTTGTCCAGGATCTTGGCATCTTGAACAAAGAATTGGACAAAACGCCTAGCAAAGCAAAGAAAGAGTGAAGCCGCGAAAGAACAAAAGCAGGAATTTATTGAAAATGAAAGCACACTCCACAGTGTGGGAGTGCGCCAAGCAGCAGCTCAAGGGCCCGGATACAGAATCTTCTTGGGTCCAAATACCTCCTAGACGTTTCCCATTGGCCACTTCATGCTCACCTCATGTAAATAAAGTGGTCGCCCACAATCAATCTGATTGGTTGCAGAAGGCAGCCAAACAGAGGCTGAGATGGTTACAAAGGTCACACTCCTGTGCAAACATCTGATTGGTTGCAAAAAGCAGCTAGTCAGAGGCTAGGGTGAAGTTACGAAGTTATACTTCTATGCAAACTAAGACTCCGCCCAAAATCAGTCTGATTGTGGACCGCAACCATTCAGAGGCTGGAATGAAGTTACAAAGTTGCAAACCAAGGCGGACCTGCAATCAGTCTGATTTGCTGAGGACAGCCAACTTCCCATCTGCGGCAACTAGGCAACTCGACACTAAAACGGTGAGGGTTTACAAAGGGAGTAGGTCATTTTGTTACTTACGCGTGGAAAGTTAGGGTTTTCCTTTCAATTTAGTTCTAGGAAGTCGACTTGAAACAGCCCTAGGTTCCCTGTCTCCAGACCCCATTCTCCTGCCTCAGTTATATAGACCATTTGGGAAAATGGAGACATCAATTATAACATTACCAGGGTAGCAAATTATCAAATCGGACAGCGTATTACAAACTTCTATTTAGAGGTTAAAGATACTTTTCAGGCCAGGTGTGGTGACTCAGGCCTGTAATCCCAGCTCTTTGGGAGGCCAAGGCAGGGGAATCGCTTGAGTTGAGGAGTTTGAGGCCAGTCTGGGCAACACAGGGAAACCTCATTTCTACTAAAAATAAAAAATAATTAGCTGGGGCTGGTGGTGTGCACCTGGAGTCCCAGCTACTTGGAGGCTGAGGTAGGGGGATCACTTGAGCTGGGGAGGTCCAGGCTGCCGTGAGCTGTGATCATGCCACTGCACTCCAGCACTCCAGCCTGGGTGACAGAGCAAGAATCTGTCTGAAATATATATGTATATATAATATATATTTATATTTATACCTAATATATAAACATTATATAATTAATGTTAATTAATTATATTAATATTATAAACATATCAGTAATATTAATATGGTAATAATAGATAAATATAAATATATTTATAAATATATAAATATATTGTTGATGTTAATATATAATTAATTATAATTAATATATAATTAATAATATTAGGCTGGGCGTGGTGGCTCACGCTTATAATCCCAGCACTTTGGGAGGCCGAGGCAGGTGGATCACAAAGTCAGGAGTTCAAGACCAGCCTGGCCAATATGGTGAAACCCCCATCTCTACTAAAAATACAAAAATTAGCTGAGTGTGGTGGCTTACGCCTGTAATCTCAGCACTTTGGGAGGCCAAGGTGGGAGGATCACTTGAGGTCAGGAGTTCAAGACCAGCCTGGCCAACATGGTGAAACCCCATCTCTACTAAAAATACAAAAATTAGCTGGGCGTGGTGGTGGGGACCTGTAATCCCAGCTACTTGGGAGGCTGAGGGAGGAGAATTGCTTGAACCTGGGAAGGCGGAGGTTGCAGTGAGCCAAGATCATGCCACTGCACTCTAGCCTGGGCGACAGAGCATGACTCTATCTCAAAAAAGAAAAAAACATCTTGATTTTTCCTTCTGGACAGGCTCCAATATGGCTCTGTGCAGCACTGTTATTGGTCCTGTCGTTACTGAAAATTCTGATTTTTTTTTTTTTGGAAACGGAGTCTCGCACTGTCACCCAGGCTGGAGTGCAGTGGCACAATCTCAGCTCACTGAAACCTCTGCCTCCCAGGTTCAAGCGATTCTCCTGCCTCAGCCTCCCGAGTAGCTGGGATGACAGGCACCAGCCACCATGCCCAGCTAATTTTTTTGTATTTTTAGTAGAGACGGGGTTTTACCTTGTTGGCCAGGCTGGTCTCGAACTCCTGACCTCGTGATCTGCCTGCCTCGGCCTCCCAACATGCTGGGATTACAGGCATGAGCCACCATGCCCGGCTGAAAATTCTGATATTTCGTTTTATCACGGATTTTTCTTGCATTACTTTTCATTTTTTCCAATATTATATTAACATATTAATTATTGTTATTGCTCAATCTTTTTAGCACTCCCTTAAATTTTACATCCTGGTCCCAACCCTGGGGCTGAAAGTAATAGGTCATCAGCACACGGCTGAGTTAAAACCATGGAGGTGATGAGATTGCATGGGGGAAAGAACGCAGAGCAAAAAGAGCAGAATATCACGGCCAGAATTTAGGGGGACATTTGTATTTAAGGGTCAATAGAAGAGAAAGGAGAGTCCTAAAAGGGACCCATAGTCCTTGAGGAAGCAGGAAAACCAGAAGAAAGGGTGTGGTAAGGACCAAGGGAGACAAGTTTCCAAGAGAGGCTGTCACATACTCTAGAGGGCTCAGACAGGTTGACTCCCAGGCAAGGGCATTGGATTACACCAGGGGACACCAGGTGTGACATCGTCAGCACCTTTGAGAGCAGCGGCATGGGAGGTAGAAATGGAGAGGTCTGGCTGAGAGGAAGCTAAGAATGTTGGCAGCTCCAGGTGCCCGAACTGGAGGGATGACGAGGAGGTGCTAGGAAAAGACAGAGATGAGTTCAGATTGCTGTGTAGCTTAGGATGCAAAAGCTCTGAACGGGTTTGTGGGCAAAAAAAGAATGAAGACCAGAAAAAGAGGGAGTATTGAAGAAGTGAGAAAATCAGGAGGAGGACTGTTGCTAAAAGACAAAAACCCAGAATGAATGCCGCTTCAGCCTGAGGATGGATTATCCGCCTTGCTCCTGCCCTCAAATGAAGCTGCCCACACAAGCCTGAGCCCTGGAAAGTGGCTCAGACCCCAGCCCTCTCTCCAGTTCTGTCCTCCTCCTTATCGGCTTTTCAGGTTCTGTGACCTCTCTCAATGCCAGTTTTGGTTCCCAGCCTTACCTCTCACCATCAGCCCAGATACAAGGATGAGTGACCTCGTGCAGGAGCTGCTCTCCTGGCTTTTATTTATTTGTCAGACAACGTCTCACTCTGTCACCCAGGCTGGAGTCCAATGACACTATCTCAGCTCACTGCAACATTTGCCTCCCAGGTTCAAGCGATTCTCCTGCCTCAGCCTCCTGACTAGCGGGGACTATAGGCACCTGCCACCACGCCCGGCTAATTTTTGTATTTTTAGTACAGGCGAGGTTTCACCATGTTGGCCAGGTTGGTCTCGAACTCCTAACCTCGAGTGATCCAGCCTCCTCAGCCTTCCAAAGCACTGGGATTACAGGTATGAGCCACCGCTTCTGGCCTGGCCTGGCTTTTATTTATTTTAATTTGTTATTATTTTATTTTGTTATTATTTTATATTTTATTTTGTTTCTTCTGGAAATTTTACCCTCCCTACACCCCAGAACCTGGTGGCCACATTCCTAAGGGGGCAACACCCTTTCCTCAGCCTGCCCCTTGCCCAGATCCTGCCTTGTAGAGCCGTGGGGAGGTTGCTCATGGTGAATTCACCCCTGAGGGCATTGTTTCTCACTAGAGCACAAGACAGTAGTCATTTCTCTGCTGGAAGTGACAGCAGCAGGGGAGGGGCTGTGGAGCCCTAACAGAGAGCCCCAGGCACCAAGCTGGGTTGGAAATGGTACTTAGGACTTTTCTCCTGATGCATTTAAGATGGAAACTCCAGTACAGGAATTTCAGGTCAGCTTGACTCCCAGGTGGGGGGCTAGCAAGGCCAGGGCACCAGATGGTCCAGGCGTGAGGAAATAGTGGGGGTGGGTGACAGTGGACATGAAATGGTTGGCCAAGGGGTTAGATGGTTGGCCAAGCAAGTTAGACAGGCAGTGAAGCAGGAGGGATTGGCAGGCCAGGAAGCTGGGAGGCAGGAGGCAAGGGTTGAAGAGAGGCTTCGCTGGGAAGCGGGAGAGGAAAAAGAAAAGATTTGAGGGCTGTGGATAAAGAAGGCAAAAGGGGGCTGGGCACAGTGGCTCATGCCTGTAATCCTAGCACTTTGGGAGGCCAAGGCGGGCAGATCACTTGAGGTCAGGAGTTCAAAACCAGCCTGGCCAGGCCAGGCGCGGTGGCTCACGCTTGTAATCCCAGCACTTTGGGAGGCCGAGGCAGGCGGATCACGAGGTCAGGAGATCGAGACCACGGTGAAACCCCGTCTCTACTAAAAATACAAAAAAATTAGCCGGGCGTGGTGGCGGGTGCCTGTAGTCCCAGCTACTCGGAGAGGCTGAGGCAGGAGAATGGCGTGAACCCGGGAGGCAGAGCTTGCAGTGAGCCGAGATTGCGCCACTGCACTCCAGCCTGGGCGACAGAGCAAGACTCTGTCTCAAAAAAAAAAAAAAAAAAAAAAAAAACCAGCCTGACCAACGTGGTGAAACCCCGTCTCTACTAAAAATACAAAAAAACTAGTCGGGTGTGGTGGCGCGTGCCTGTAATCCCAGCTACTTGGGAGGCTGAGGCAGAATTGCTTGAACCTGGGAGGTGAAAGTTGCAGTGAGCCGAGATCGTGCCACCACACTCCAGCCTGGGCAACAGAGCAAGATTCTGTCTGGGAAAAAAAAAAGGAAGGCAAAAGGAAGAGTGCCAGGTGTCAGAAGTGCAGCTGTGCTATGACAAGGGTCCACTGTGGCCACAGGAGTGGGTTACCAAAGGGGCGTTGATGTAAAGGTCAGTGGCAGAGAAGAAGCCAACAAGCTGTCTGGCGTGGTGGGTGTGTGGTACACATGAGAGGCAGTAAGAGTCATGTTTAAACATTCATTGCACCCACAGGGTCCACACTTTGAATTTCATCTCCATCTTGACTAGTTCTGTGTCTTCAGGTGAGCCACTGAACTTCCTTGACCCTTGGTTTTCTAATTTATAAAATGAGAAGGACATAGTACCTGCACTTGCCACACTGTTTTAAGGACTAAAATGAGAAGATAGCTCAGCACAGCACCTGGCAGATGGTAAAATACAATAAATATTGCTGTCATTACTGTTAGTGAATGATACGGTTTGGCTGTGTCCCCACCGGAATCTCATCTTGAATTTCCACGTGTTGTGGGAGGGACCGAGTGGGAGGTAATTGAATCATGGGGCAGGTCTTTCCTGCGCTGTTCTCGTGATAGTGAATAAGTCTTACAAGATCTGACGGTTTTAAAAACAAGTCTCGCCAGGCATGGTGACTCATGCCTGGAATCCCAGCACTCTGGGAGGCCGAGGTGGGTGGATCACTCAGGAGTTTGAGACCAGACTGGCCAAAATGGTGAAACCCATCTCTACTAAACATACAAAAAATTAGCCGGGCATGGTGGCATGCACCTGTAATCCCAGGTACTCGGGAGGCTGAGGCAGGAGAATCACTTGAACCTGGGAGGCGGAGGTTGCAGTGAGCCGAGATCATGCCACTGCACTCCACCCTGGGCGACGGAGTGAGACGCCATCTTAAACAAAACAAATTAACAAACAAAAAACCAGGAGTCTCCCTGCATAAGTTCTGTCATTTTTTGCCTGCCACCATCCACGTACAATGTGACTTGCTCCTCCTTGCCCTCCGCCATGACTGTGAGGCTTCCCCAGCCACATGGAACTGTAAGTCTAATTAAACCTCTTTCCTTTGTAAATTGCCCAGTCTCGGGTATGTCTTTTTTTTTTTTTTTAATTTTCTCTCTTTTTATTGAGGTACAATTGACAAATAAGTACATTGTGAAATAATTGCCAGAATCAAGTTTAACACATCTACCACCTCACATAGTCACATTTTTGGTGACAATGCTTAAGATCTATTCTCTTGGCCGGGCGCGGTGGCTCACGCTTGTAATCCCAGCACTTTGGGAGGCCGAGGTGGGCGGATCACGAGGTCAGGAGATCGAGACCATGGTGAAACCCCGTCTCTACTAAAAAATACAAAAAATTAGCCGGGTGTGGTGGCGGGCGCCTGTAGTCCCAGCTACTCAGAGAGGCTGAGGCAGGAGAATGGCGTGAACCCGGGAGGCGGAGCTTGCCGTGAGCCGAGATCGCGCCACTGCACTCGAGCCTGGGCGACAGAGCGAGACTCCATCTCAAAAAAAAAAAAAAAAGATCTATTCTCTTAACAAATTTCAAGTATACAGTACAGTATTATTAGCTAGTCACCATGCTGTACATTAAATCCTCAAAATGTATTTACTATATAACTGAAAGTTTATACCCTTTGACCACCATGTCCCCATTTTTCCCACCTGCCAGACCCTGGCAACCACCATTTTACTCTGTTTCTATGAGCTCACTCTTTTATTTATTTATTTATTTATTTAAGATTCTACATAGGAGTGATACCATACAGTACTTGTCTTTCTCTATTTGGCTTATTTAACTTAACTTACTAGTACCCTCCAGGTTCATCTATGCTGTCACAAATGGCAGAATTTTTTCTTTTCTGTGGTTGATTAATATTCCACAGTGTGTATGTATGTATATATATACACATACATTTATATATACATACATATATATACACACACACACATATACATATATATACATCTTCAATCTGATGAGTCAATTTTTATGGGTTTTTTTTGTTCTTATTGTTCCTCAAAGATATTTTTTTCTTTTTTTTATTTATTATTATTATACTTTAAGTTTTAGGGTACATGTGCACAATGTGCAGGTTTGTTACATATGTATCCATGTGTCATGTTGGTGTGCTGCACCCATTAACTCATCATTTAGCATTAGGTATATCTCCTAATGCTGTCCCTCCCCCCTCCCCCCACCCCACAACAGTCCGCGGAGTGTGATTTTCCCCTTCCTGTGTCCATGTGTTCTCATTGTTCAGTTCCCACCTATGAGTGAGAACATGCGGTGTTTGGTTTTTTGTCCTTGCGATGGTTTACTGAGAATGATGTTTTCCAGTTTCATCCATGTCCCTACAGAGGACATGAACTCATCATTTTTTATGGCTGCATAGTATTCCATGGTGTATATGTGCCACATTTTCTTAATCCAGTCTATCGTTGTTGGACATCTGGGTTGGTTCCAAGTCTTTGCTATTGTGAATAGTGCCGCAATAAACATACATGTGCATGTGTCTTTATAGCAGCATGATTTATAGTCCTTTGGGTATATACCCAGTAATGGGATGGCTGGGTCAAATGGTATTTCTAGTTCTAGATCCCTGAGGAATCGCCACACTGACTTCCACAATGGTTGAACTAGTTTACACTCCCACCAACAGTGTAAAAGTGTTCCTATTTCTCCATATCCTCTCCAGCACCTGTTGTTTCCTGACTTTTTAATGATCGCCATTCTAACTGGTGTGACATGGTATCTCATTGTGGTTTTGATTTGCATTTCTCTGATGGCCAGTGATGATGAGCATTTTTTCATGTGTTTTTTGGCTGCATAAATGTCTTCTTTTGAGAAGTATCTGTTCATGTCCTTTGTCCACTTTTTGATGGGGTTGTTTGTTTTTTTCTTGTAAATTTGTTTGAGTTCATTGTAGATTCTGGATATTAGCCCTTTGTCAGATGAGTAGGTTGCGAAAATTTTCTCCCATTCTGTAGGTTGCCTGTTCACTCTGATGGTAGTTTCTTTTACTGTGCAGAAGCTCTTTAGTTTAATTAGATCCCATTTGTCAATTTTGGCTTTTGTTGCCATTGCTTTTGGTGTTTTAGACATGAAGTCCTTGCCCATGCCTATGTCCTGAATGGTATTGCCTAGGTTTCCTTCTAGGGTTTTTATGGTTTTAGGTCTAACATATAAGTCTTTAATCCATCTTGAATTAATTTTTGTATAAGGTGTAAGGAAGGGATCCAGTTTCAGCTTTCTACATATGGCTAGACAATTTTCCCAGCACCATTTATTAAATAGGGAATCCTTTCCCCATTTCTTGTTTTTGTCAGGTTTGTCAAAGATCAGATAGTTGTAGATATGCGGCATTATTTCTGAGGGCTCTGTTCTGTTCCATTGATCTATGTCTCTGTTGTGGTCCCAGTACCATGCTGTTTTGGTTACTGTAGCCTTGTAGTATAGTTTGAAGTCAGGTAGCGTGATGCCTCCAGCTTTGTTCTTTTGGCTTAGGATTGACTTGGCGTTGCGGGCTCTTTTTTGGTTCCATATGAACTTTAAAGTAGTTTTTTCCAATTCTGTGAAGAAAGTCATTGGTAGCTTGATGGGGATGACATTGAATCTATAAATTACCTTAGGCAGTATGGCCATTTTCACGATATGTCTTTATCAGCAGCATGAAAACAGGCTAATACAGTGCATGATAGAATAAGGAACACCAGATAAAATTTCCTGAAAAGGGCCAGGCGTAGTGGCTCATGCCTGTAATCCCAGCACTTTGGGAGGCTCAGGTGGAAGGATCACTTGAGTCCAGGGGTTCGAGAGCAATCTGGCCAACATAGTGACAGCCTGACTAGTATTTCTAATCTAAAAATATTTTTAATTAGCTGGGTGTGGTGATGCACACCTGTAGTCCCAGCTACTCAAGAGGCTGAGATGGGAGGATCTCTTGAGCCCCAGAGGATGAGGCTGCAGTGAGCTGCGATTGTGCTGCTACAACCTAGCCTGGGTGACAGAGTGAGACTGTTGAAAGAAAAAAAAAAAAACAAAAACGAAAACAGGCCAGGTGCAGTGGCTCACGCCTGTAATCCCAGCACTTTGGGAGGCTGAGGCGCGTGGATCACATGAGGTCAGGAGTTAGAGACCAGCCTGGCCAACATAGTGAAATGTCATCTCTACTAAAAATACAAAAAAATTAGCTGGGCATGGTGGTGTGTGCCTGTAATCCCAGCTACTTCAGGAGGCTGAGATGGGAGGATCGCTTGAACCTGGGAGGCAGAGGTTGCAGTGAGCCGAGATCACTACATTGCACTCCAGCCTAGGTGACAGAGTGAGACTCCATCTCAAAAAGAAAGAAAGAAAAAAATCCTGAAAGGATATCTAAGAAAGTTATGGTGGATATTTTTGGTTACCAGGCCAACACCCATTCTTCTCTTTTCTCTTCCTAACAGTTCTCTAATTTTTAGCAAGTGTTTTGAAGTTATCTCCTCCCCACATAGCCTGTGTATTTCAAGGAAGGCTGACCTCATCCCCAAATGCAGGAATGGGCCTGATAAACCTAAGAGTAATCCAACCCCCGGCCCATTGGTTATCCAGGAATGGGGATGTGCCCTAATTCAGGCCAATGAGACACCAGAGAGGTGATCTTGGCTCACTGCAACCTCTGCCTCCTGGGTTCAAGTGATTCTCCTGCCTCAGCCTCCCAAGTAACATTGTCCTTTTTTCTTCTTCTTCTTTTTTGGAGACAGAGTCTTGCTTTGTCACCCAGGCCAGAGTGCAGTAGCACGATCTCAGCTCACTGCAACCTCTGCCTCCCAAATTCAAGCAGTTCTTCTGCCTCAGCCTCCTGAGTAATACTGTCCTTCTTTTATGGTCATAACTATCTTATTAAGACAGACTTTTGTTCACATAAACATATTATTAGACTTGACAATGAAGGAGGCCTATGCAGGGCAATCAAACAAAAAAATAAATAAAAAGCATCCAAATGGGAAAAGAGGTCAAATTATCTCTCTTCACTGATGATATGATTACATAACTAGAGAACCCTAAAGACTGCCAAAAGGCTCCTAGAACTGATAAGCAACATCAGTAAAGTTTCAGGATACAAAATCAATGTACAAAAATCAGTAGCATTTCTATACACCAATAATGTTCAAGCTGAGAGCCAAATCAAGAATGCAATCCTATTTACAATAGCCACACACACACAAAATACCTAGGAATACATCTAATCAAGGTGAGAGCTCTCTATCAAGAGAACTACAAAACACTGTTGAAAGAAATCAGAGATGACACAAACAAATGAAAAAACATTCCATGCTCATGGATTGGAAGAATTAATAGCATTTAGATGTCCATACTGCCCAAAGCAATCTACAGTTTCAGTGCTATTCCTATCAAACTACCAACATCATTTTTCACAGATTAAGAAAAAAACTATTCTAAAATTCATATGGAATCAAAAAAGAGCCTGAATAGCTAAAGCAATATCCTAAGCAAAGAGAACAAAGCTGGAGGCATCACATCACCTGACATCATATACTATAAGGCTACAGTAACCAAAACAGCATGGTACTGGTACAGAAACAGTATATACAGACCAATGGAACAGAATAGAGAACCCAGAAATAAAGCCACACATCTACAGCCATCTGATCTTCAGCAGAGTCAATAAAAATAAGTAATGAGGAAGGACTCCCTATTCAATAAACAGTGCTGAGATAGCTGGCTAGCAATACGCAGAAGAATGAAACTAGACCGCTACCTTTCATTACACACAAAAATTAATTCATGATGGATTAAAAGTCTAAATGTAAGACCTCAAACTATAGGAATCCAGAAGAAAACCTAGGAAACACCATTCTGGACACTGGCCTTGGGGAAGAATTTATGACTAAGTCCTCAAGCAATGGCAACAAAAATTAACAAGTGGAGCCTAATTAAACTGAAGTGCTTCTACACAACAAAAGAAACTATCAACAGAGTAAACAGGCAACCTACAGAATGTGAGAAAATATTTGCAAACCATGCATCTGACAAAGGTCTAATATCCAAAATCTATAAGGAGCCAAGCGTGGTGGCACATGACTGTAGTCCCAGCTAGTTGGGAGGCTAAGGCAGCAAGATCGCTTGAGCTCAGGAGTTTAAGGCTGCAGTAAGCTATGATCGTGCCACTGCTCCCCTGACAGAGCAGGACCCTGTTTCAAAAAAAAACAAAAATACAATCTATAAGGAACTTAAACAATTCAATAAGCCAACCCCATTAAAAAGTGGGCAAGGGCATGGTGGCACGTGCCTGTAATCCCAGCTACTTGGGAGGCTGAGGCAGGAGAATCGCTTGAACCCAGGAGGCAGAGGTTGTGGTGAGCCAAGATCATGCCATTGCAAACCAGCCTGGGCAGCAAGAGTGAAAGTCTGTCTCAAAAAAAAAAAAAAAAGTGGATAAAGGACTGGGCACTGTGGCACATGCCTGTGATCTCAGCACTTTGGGAGACCTAGGCAGGCAGATCACTTGAGGCCAGGAGTTTGAGACCAGCCTGGCCAACATGGCAAAACCCTGTCTCTACTAAAAATACAAAAGTTAGCAGGGCATGGTGATGCATACCTGTAATCTGAGCTACTGGGGAGGCTGAGGCGGAAGAATCGCTTGAACATGGGAGGTGGAGGTATGGGAGGTGGAGGTTGCAGTCAGTCAAGATCACACTACTGCACTCCAGCCTGGGCAACAGAGTGAGTGAGACTCCGTCTCAAAAAAAAAAAAAAAAAATTGCTGGGCGTGGTGGCTCATGCCTGTAATCCCAACACTTTGGGAGGCCTAGGCGGGCGGATCATCTGAAGTCAGGAGTTTGAGACCAGCCTGGCCAACATGGGGAAACCCCGTCTCTATTGAAAATACAAAAATTAGCTGGGCACGGTGGCGAGTGCCTGTAGGCCCAGCTACTTGGGAGGCTGAGGCACGAGAATCGCTTAAGCCTGGGAGGTGGAGGTTGCAGTGAGCCAAGATTGTGCCATTGAACTCCAGCCTGGGTGAAAGAGTGAGAGTCTGTCTCAAAAAAAAAAAAAAAAAAAAAAAAACCACTATTGGGTACTACGCTCACTGACTGCATGAGGGGATCAATTGTACTCCAGACCTCAGCATCATGCACTATACCCTCGGAACAAACCTGCACACGTACTCCCTAAATCTAAAATAAAAGTTGAAATGATATTAAAATAAAAAAGAAAAAGGGGCTGTGAATCATAATGACTTTGCTAATTGACATTATTTATTTCTGACTGGGGTTGCTCTCTACTTGGTGGTCTAAATGCTTGTATCTGTCCTGCTCTTGGAAACTTGTTAGGAATAGGAATACTAATTTTTCTATACAGAGTACAGCTCCAGGAAGCTGTGGATTAATAAATGCTTGCTCTGAAATATAATTTGGGCTGTAGCCTCTAACTTACAGTAAGTATAGCCCCTTTATAGTCCTCTTTTTCACCTTTAACCATCAGTTAATATGTCAGTACTGTAACTCCCAAATATTCAAAGAACCTAGTTAAGTTTGCAAAACTGCTATGTAAACATGGTAGCAATAGTTTCTGTGTATTTAGCAAAAGAGAGTTAAACACAGTACTTGTATTTATGAAAACAAAAAGGCAAAAAAAAAAAAACCAACAACCCACATTTATATAAAACAGATTCCAATTCAAGAAGGTAAACTTAGCATATAGGTTTGTCATTCTTCTTTCTCAAGATACTAATGAAGTGATAAAGAATTTAAAAGAGTATAAATCCATAGTCACAAAGATGATGAGGCATGATTTGTGCATCAGCAGTTGAGAGATTTCAACACATTTCTGGGAGATGAAAAGGGAACATGAATTGTAGACAGAGGGAGTGAAGTAGGGGGTTATGTGTGGGAGCAGACTCTGGAGGAGTGAGACTTTTCTGCCCAGACAGGGTGTGGACTGGAGTCTGCATGAGAGGAGAGGAAAACAGAGAAAGGGCCTGAAAATAGGATGCTAAACACTGAGATTTTCAAAATGCTGTGGATAATTTTTTAGGACCTAGAATTCCTTATCATCTAAACCAGGTATCAAAAGTAAAGGCAGATAATGACATTTTCAAACTGCCGGGACTCAGCACGTTTACTTACTACATACTCTTTCTTAATGAAGTTTCTTGAGGATGCACTTCAATTAAAAAAAAAAAAAAAAAAAAAGGAGCGGGGAGTGGAGTGGGGGAGAAAATTGAGAAAGAAAAATATGAGGCAATGAAGGAACGAGCCAGGTTGAGAACTATGCAAATTATAACAAATGTCAGATGTCAGGCAGGGCTTGGTGGCTCACGCCTGTAATCCCAGCACTTTGGGAGACTGAGGCAGGCAGATCGCTTGAGCCCAGGAGTTCGAGACAAGACTGGGCAACATGGTGAAACCCCGTCTCTACCAAAAACACAAAAAATTAGCCAGGTTGGCAGTGCACACCTGTAGTGCCAGCTACTAGGGAGGCTGAGGCAGGAGGATCACATGAACTCGGGAAGTTGGGGCCACAGTGAGCCCAGTCCAGCCTGGACAACAGAGACCCCATCTCAAAAAAACAAACAGGCCGGGTGCGTGGCTCACACCTGTAATACCAGCTCTTTGGGAGGCCGAGGTGGGCAGATCATGAGGTCGAGTTCGAGACCAGCCTAGCCAACATAGTGAAACCCTGTCTCTTCCAAAAATACAAAAATCAGCTGGGCATGGTGGTGCGTGTTTGTAGTCCCAGCTACTGGGGAGCCTGAGGCAGGAGGAGCACTTGAACCTGGGAGGCAGAGGTTGCAGTGAGCCAAGATGGTGCCACTGCACTCCAGCCTGGGTGACAGAATGAGACTCAATCTCAAAAAAAAAGGGAATGAAAAACACAAACGAGGGCCAGGCGTGGCGGCTCATGTCTGTAATCCCAGCACTTTGGGAGGCCGAGGCGGGCAGATCACGAGGTCAGGAGTTCAAGACCAGCCTAGCCAACATGGTGAAACCTCGTCTCTACTAAAAATACAAAAAATCAGCTAGGCGTGGTGGCGGGCACCTGTAATCCCAGCTACTCAGGAGGCTGAGGCAGGAGAATCACTGAACCCTGGAGGCGGTGGTTGCAGTGAGCCGAGATCGTGCCATTGCAGTCTGGGCAACAAGAGAAAAAACTCCGTCTCAAAAAAAAAAAAAAAAAAAAAATACACACAAATGAAATGTCTGTGAGCTGCAGGAATACTTACTTGCAAGAAGAAATACACTGGATTCCAGGCAATATATAAAGCAAGTGAGGAACTGAAAAAAACAAAAACAAAAAACCAATCTGGAAGAATGTGGTGGCAAAAGCATGTTTTTTCTTTCATTAAGAAAGGTAATGCCGGGCCGGGCGCGGTGGCTCACGCTTGTAATCCCAGCACTTTGGGAGGCCGAGGCGGGCGGATCACGAGGTCAGGAGATCGAGACCATGGTGAAACCCCGTCTCTACTAAAAACACAAAAAATTAGCCGGGTGTGGTGGCGGGCGCCTGTAGTCCCAGCTATTCGGAGAGGCTGAGGCAGGAGAATGGCGTGAACCCGGGAGGCGGAGCTTGCAGTGAGCCGAGATTGAGCCACTGCACTCCAGCCTGGGGTGAAAAAGCGAGACTCCGTCTCAAAAAAAAGAGAAAGGTAATGCCGCCGGGCCCGGTGGCTCACGCCTGTAATGCCAGCACTTTGGGAAGTTGAGGCGGGCAGATCACCTGAGGTTGGGAGTTTGAGACCAGCCCTACCAAAATGGAGAAACCTCGTTTCTACTAAAAATACAAAATTAGCAGGGCGTGGTGGCGCATGCCTGTAATCCCAGCTACTCAGGATACTGAGGCAGGAGAATCGCTTGAACCCAGGAGGCGGAGGTTGCGGTGAGCCGAGATCACGCCATTGCATGCCAGCCTGGGCAACAAGAACGAAACTCCGTCTCAAAAAAAAAAAAAAGAAAGAAAGGTAATAAAGTAATGCCTAGGCTGGGCGTGGTGCTCACGCCTATAGTCCCAGCACTTTGGGAGGCCAAGGCAGGTGGATCACGAGGTCAGGAGATTGAGACCATCCTGGCTAACACAGTGAAACCCCGTCTCTACTAAAAATACAAAAAATTAGCCGGGCATGGTGGTGGGCGCCTGTAGTCCCAGCTACTTGGGAGGCTGAGGCAGGAGAATGGCGCGAACCCAGAACCTGGGAGGCGGAGCTTGCAGTGAGCCGAGATTGCGCCACTGCACTCCAGCGTGGGAGACAGAGCGAGACTCCGCCTCAGGAAAAAAAAAAAAAAAAGTAAAAAGTAAAATTTTAAAGAAAAAAAAATTTCTGAAGCATTTATCAGTTTGCTTTTGAGAAATGATTAGGGTCGTTTCTTTTAAGTGGTTAGTTCAGTGACTTATAGCTTTTTGTTAATTTGATTTCACAGCACAGTTTTGAAAATCACCCCAAAAAAGTACTGTGTGGCTTCAGCTGGCTTTTAACAGAATAAAATTCAATTCTGCTTTGAAGTCTTTATGACCTCCTTTACAGAAATGGTGACATCGTGGGGTTCTGAGTGCACGCTGAAATCACAGGTCTTGAGTGACACGGTGAAAATTACCCAGAACCCTGGGCACCCACTCCTCCACTAGGGAAGTCACCAACTCTGGTAAATAGCATAATGGGCTTGTGGCGCCCCCTACTGTCCACTAGGCAAACTGCATCACCTTCCTGAGCTGCGTTCCAGGGTGAAGTTAAAAAAGAAATCTGCACTTGGAAAGACTGTATGAAGGCAGTGTCAGGCGTGTGTATTTATTTACGTTCTTTAATCAACACATATGATTTCCAAAATTATTTACATAACAATTTTGGAAATTTGAGCGTAAGATGGATATTAGATGATTTGGGACTATTAAGTAATGTTCAAGCCTGGCATCCGGGACCAACACCTGTATGGGAGCTGAGGCAGGAGGGTCACTTAAGGGCAGGAGTTTGCGACCAGCCCAGACAACACAGTGAGGCACCATCTCTACAAAAAGTTAAAAAAAAAAAAAATTAGCCAGGTGTGGTGGCAGGTGTCTGGTCCCAGCTACTTGGGAGGCTAAGGTGGGAGGATTACTAGAGCCTAGAGGCCAAGGCTGCAGTGAGTGATGATTGTACCACTGTACTCCAGCCTGGATCACAGAGCAAGACTCTATCTCTAAGTAAATAATGATTTTTTGTTTTGTTTTGTTTTGTTTTTTTGAGATGGAGTCTTGCCCTGTTGCGCAGGCTGGAGTGCAGTGGCCTGATCTCAGCTCACTGCAACCTCCACCTCCTAGCTTCAAGCAGTTTTGCTTCAGCCTCCCAAGTAGTTGGGATTACAGGCCCACACCACCATGCCCAGTTAATTTTTGTATTTTTAGTAGAGACGGGGTTTCGCCATGTTGGCCAGGCTGGTCTCAAACTCCTTACCTCAAGTGATCCACCCGCCTCGGCCTCCCAAAGTGCTGGGATTACAGGCATGAACCACAGCACTCGGCCAATGATAATAATTTTTAAAAAGCAACCTTCTACTAATGAGTGTCTACATAGAGTGTCCTTATTTTAAGAGATGCATGCTGAAGTTTTTAGGGATAAAATGTCATAATATCTGCAACCAACTCTCAAATGGCTTTGACTGTCATTCAGAGCAAAAGCCAAAGCCCTACGATGACCAACAAGGCCACGTTTAATGTTCACCACCCGGCTTCTCTGTGCTCATCTCCTCCTCCAATCCCTCCTTCTCCCAGCTCCAACCACACTGACCTTTTCAGTCATCTGCATACTTTGGCCTCTTCACACCCACTTCCCTGGGCCCAAGATGCCCTTCTTATTAGAGTCTGCATTGTTGGCTCCCTCACTGCCTTCCTACTTCTCTTCAAGACACTTCTTTTTTCTTCTTCTTCTTCTTTTTTGTGAGACAGAGTCTCACTTTGTCACCCAGGCTGGAGGGGCAGTGGCACGATCACAGCTCACTGCAGCCTTGAACTCCTAGGCTCAAGCAGATCTTCCCACCTCAGCCTCCGAAGTAGCTGGGACCTCAGGCACAGGCCACCATGCCTGGCTAATGTTTTTATTTTTTGTACAGGTGGAATCTGCCCATGTTGCTCAGGCCGGTTTCAAAATCCTGGATAGGAGATCCTCCCACCTCAACCTCCCAACATGTTGGGATTACAGGTGTGAGCCACATTGTCCGGCCACAAAGACACCTTAGTGACACTTTTCCTGGCCACAGGCTAAAATTTAATCTACCACTTACCTGCGTTGTTTTCTCCTCTTAGCTCTTATTACAATTTAATGCACCAAAATTTCACTTATCTTTTTTATTGTCTGTGTTGCCCAAAACATCAATTTACATAAAAGCTTTGATGGTGGTTGTGTTCACTGCTGTATCCACTGGACCTAAACTAGTAACCAGAATATACTTGAAACTCATTTCATATACAATGAGTGAAAAAATAAAAAGCAGTGTGTGGGCTCAAATTTTTACCCTTATAGTCAATTTGCAAATTTTGTTTTAGACATGGCATGTACAATGTGTGAAAGATGCCATCTGTTGATGATTGGCAGGTTTGACTGGTTTGTGCTCTGAATTAAGAATAATTTACTTTTTCCAGTGTAAGCTTTAAGTTGAGCCTTTCTAAGTTAAAAAAAAAAAAAATCTTCATCGTATACCTTTTAGGCACCACTAACATCTTTCCAGGCTTTCACGACAAATTAAAAGGTCAGTGATGGCTGTACACCACCTGAGATGGGGTAGCTGGGTTATGGGTGATTTTTGTCTATCTTTAGTAAACATAAAATTTCACCCAAAATTGTTTTTAGAACAAACATAAATATAAGAGTAGGATATTAGGGCCAGGCGCAGTGGCTCACACCTATAATCCTAGCACGTTGGGAGGCTGAGGTGGGCAGATCACTTGAGGTCAGGAGTTCAAGACCAGCCTGGCCATCATGGTGAAACCTCATCTCTACTAAAAATACAAAAATTAGCCAGGTGTGGTGGCGCAGGACTGTAATCCCAGCTACTCGGGAGGCTGAGGCAGGAGAATTGCTTGAACCTGGGAGGTGGAGGTTGCAGTGAGCCGAGATTGTGCCATTGCACTCCAGCCTGGGGGATGAGAGCGAAACACTGTCTCAAAAAAAAAAAAAAAAAAAAAAAGAGTAGGATGTTAGATAAGTTCAGGGATGATAAAGCCATAATGTGTTAACTAGGTTGGGGGTTGATTCATAAGCTTTGAGATCGACTTTTAGAATTAGGCATATAAATCCTGCTGGATTTGAATGCTGTGTAGGATAGAGCACAGGTCTGAAAAAATATGAAAATTGTAATATCTTTATGTACCTAAAACATAGCCTCTTGGGTTTTTTATTTTTATTTATTTATTTATTTTTGAGACAGAGTCTTGCTCTGTTGCCCAGGCTTGAGTGCAGTGGCACAATCTTAGCTCACTGCCACCTCTGCCTCCCGGGTTCAAGCGATTCTCCTGCCTCAACCTCCCGAGTAGCTGGGATTACAGGTGCACGCCAGCAGGCCTGGCTAATTTTTTGTATTTTTAGCAGAGACGGGGTTTCACTGTCTTAGCCAGGATCATCTCGATCTCCTGACCTTGTGATCCATCCGCCTTGGCCTCCCAAAGTGCTGGGATTACAGGCGTGAGTCACGACGCCTGGCCGCCTCTTGGGTTATTTTTAAAATCACAGAGACTAGGCTAGTATTCCTAGCAGCAGGTAGAAGGCAAACCCTGTCTATGTGGACTTCTGGATGCTGACAAATAAAAATGCATCTCTTTACAACCTTGTAAACCAGCCCCCTTCCCATTACTGTAGTTTGCTGAGATTCTCACACTGTGAGATCTCCATTCCATTTATTCATATTACTCATTTACCAAAAGTGTATTGGGCCCAAATTGTATGAGGCACTGGGGAGAACAAAAATGAATATTACACAGTGTACAGAGAAATTATGTTTTAAATTTATTAGAACTCGAATTGCAAAAAGAATCAGTAGGGTTGTCCTTGATGCCATGGTTAACAGTCCTTTCAGATAAAGATCAGATACTTCCAAGTTCAGTTAAAACTTACTTTTGGCCGGGCGCATTGGCTTATGCCTGTAATTCCAGCACTTTGGGAGGCCGAGGCAGGTGGATCACTTGAGGTCACTTGAGACCAGCCTGGCCAACATGGTGAAACTCCATCTCTACTAAAAATACAGAAATTAGTCAGTCATGGTGGCAGGCACCTGTAATCCCAGCCACTCAAGAGGCTGAGGTGGAAGGATTGCTTGAGTCTGGGAGGTGGAGGTTGCGGTGAGCCGACATTGCACCATTGCACTCCAGCCTGGGCGACAGAGCAAGACTCTGTCTGAAAAAAATAATAAATTAATTAAAAAAATATATATATATATTTCAGAAATAGAGCATACAATGCAGTTATGTAATTTGCACTTAATATATTGTGAGCACATAGGCACATTCATAACTACATATTATGAAAAAGTAATTACTCAGGCTGGGCATGGTGGCTCACGCCTGTAATCCCAGTACTTTGGGAGGCTGAGGCGGGAGGATTACTTGAGGTCAGGAGTCCAAGACCAGCCTGACCAACATAATGAAACCCTGTCTCTATTAAAATACAAAATTAGGCCTGGTGGTGCATTCCTGTAATTCCAGCTACTTGGGAGGCTGAGGCAGAAGAATCACTTGAACCCAGGAGGTGGAGGTTGCAGTGAACCAATATCGCACCATTGAACTCCAGTCTGCGCAGCTAGAGCAAAATTCGTCTAAAAAAAAAAAGTAAGTAGTTACTCTTTAATTGTTTGACTATTGAAAACTCCTAGTTTCTAAGGGATATCAGCACATGAGTTCCCACCTCTGTTATCCAGGCCATATAAATATCATTGATTGTACACCGATGGACAAAATAGAAAGCAAAACAAAAACAAAAATGAGGAAGTCATAGAAGAGGGTAGTAACATTTTAGCCAGAGAAAAACTACTCTAAATGGAGGAAGTCAGAAAATAAGGCAATCAGCATCATATTGCAAATGCAATAGAGAGGTAAGGTCATGTTACAATGTAGCCTAGTAAAAGAAAAACAAAACCCCTGAAGTTGAAGATGTGGTTCTTTTATTTATTTATTTATTTTGAGCCGGAGTCTCACTCTGTCGCCCAGGCTGGAGTGCAGTGGCGCGATCTCGGCTCACTGCAAGCTCTGCCTCCCGGGTTCACGCCATTCTCCTGCCTCAGCCTCCCGAGTAGCTACAGGCGCCCGCCACCACGCCCGGCTAATTTTTTGTATTTTTAGTAGAGACGGGGTTTCACCGTGTTAGCCAGGATGGTCTCAATCTCCTGACCTTGTGATCCGCCCGCCTGGGCCTCCCAAAGTGCTGGGATTACAGGCGTGAGCCACGGCACCTGGCAGAAGATGTGGTTCTAAATCAACATCCAGCCCAACCCATGAATCTGCAGATAATCTTGAGCACTTTAGCTGTCCGGGACTCAGTTTCCTTATCTGTAAAATGAGGAGTTGGCCTAGATCCTCCCTTAGACCCCTTTCAGCTCAAATCTTCTCTGATTCTATGGAGCTGTACCTTTTCTGACCCAGGAAGGGAAGGTCAGAACTCTAGATAGCACTTCACAGGGCTTTAACTATTCTAAGGAGATAACCCACCCCCATCTTGTTTCGTTGACCACATTAACAATGAATCCATCACAGAGCCCTTAAACAGCCAGTTTGGATACCCAGCAGGTGTTTTGAAAAGCTACTGATTTAGGCCAAATTAGGAGGAGGGGCAAGGGGTTGCCTTGGAGAAGCAAATAGGGGCGGCAGGCTGAACTGTAAATCACTCTCGGCTCTGGGCTCTCTTGCTTTTTTCCTGTTTCCCATATGGGCTTCCAACCCTGGGAGCCATTTTTAGGGTGAACAAAGGTATCTGTGGAATGTTCATTTGTTTATATTATTTGCCACAAGCAGTCTTTGTTTTTTTTAACTTGAATACTTAACACTCCCTCTTAAAACTAGGACTCAGTATAAAAACTATGCTTCACACTGTTTGCAAGAGCCAAACATTGGACTCTCAAATGTCCATTAAAAATAGGATGGGGGCTGGGCGCAGTTGTTTATGCCTGTAATCCTAACACTTTTGGAGGCTGAGGCAGGCGGATGGCTTGAGCTCAGGAGTTGGAGACCAGCCTGGGCAACAGAGCAAAACTCTGACTCTACAAAAAATGCATAAGTTAAAGCATGGGCAATAACATGACTTACAAAAAATGGTGTAGCATAGGGATGGTAGGATGCTGGGTGCACTGTACAGATCCAAAAAAAAAAAAAAAAAGTGTGGCCTGTACTCCCAGCTACTCAGGAGGCTGAGGCAGGAGAATCACTTGAGCCAGGGAGGTTGAGGCTACAGTGAGCCATGATCGCATCGTTGCACTCCAACCTGGGTGATGAAGTAAGATCCTATCTCAAAAACAACAAACAAAAATATGGGACCAGGTGTGGTTGCTCTTGTCTGTAATCCCAGCACTTTGGGATGCCGAGGCAGGAGGACTGCTTAAGCCCAGGAGTTCGAGACCAGCCTGGGCAATACAGAGAGATCCCGTATCTACAAAAAATAATAAATTAGCTGGGCATGGCTGGGCGCAGTGGCTCACACCTGTAATCCCAGCACTTTGGGACGCCGAGGCAGGCAGATCACAAGGTCAGCAGATCGAGACCATCCTGGCCAACATGGTGAAACCCCATCTCTACTAAAAATACAAAAGTTAGCTGGGTGTGGTGGTGTGTGCCTGTAATCCCAGCTACTCGGGAGGCTGAAACAGGAGAATCCCTTGAACCAGGGCGTCGATGTTGCAGTGAGCCGAGATGGCACCATTGTACTCTAGCCTGGCGACAGAGCGAGACTCCATCTAAAAAAAAAAAAAAAAATTAGCTGGGCATGGTAGCAGGTGACTGTAGTGACTACAGTCCCAGCTACTCAGGAGAATGAGGTGGGAGAATTGCTTGAACCCAGGAGGTTGAGGCTGCATTGAGCTGAGATTGTGCCACTACACTCCAGCCTGGGCAACAGAGTGAAACTCTGTTTCAAAAAAAAAATAATAATAAGGGACAGGGCTGGTCATGATGGCCCACACTCGTAATCCCAGTGCTTTAGGAGGCCACCATGGAAGGATCGCCTGAGGCTAGGAGTTTGAAGTTCCAGTGATCTATGATTGTTAGAGGCCTTTGAACTAGAGCAACTCCATCTTGAGTAGGAGCTGGGTAAAATAAGGCTGAGTCTTACTGGGCTGCATTCCCAGAGAGTTAGGCATTCTAAGTCACAGGATGAGATAGGAGACCAGCACAAGATACAGGTCATAAAGACCTTGCTGATAAAACAGGTTGCAGTAAGGAAGCCGGCCAAAACCCACCACAACCAAGATAGTGATGATCCTCCTCACTGCTACACTCCCATTAGCACCATGACAGTTTACAAATGCCATGGCAACGTCAGGAAGTTACCATATAGGGTCTAAGAAAGGGGAGGCATGAATAATCCACCCCTTGTTCAGCATATCATCAAGAAATAACCATAAAAATGGGCAACCAGCAGCCCTTGGGGCTGCTCTGTCTGTGGAGTAGCCATTCTTTGGTTCCTTTACTTTGCTAATAAACTTGCTTTCACTTTACTCTAGGGACTTGCTCTGAATTCTTTCTTGCGCAAAATCCAAGAACCCGCTCTTGGGGTATGGATCAGGACCCCCTTCTTGTAACACCTTTTTGGCAACCACAGAAGGGACTATAGTACGGAAACCCCTGACCCAAAGGCTAACTTCGGGTAAGTGGTAGGGTCCGGTGACATCTTTCTGGCGAACCCTGAAGGGATGATACTGAAGAAACTCCCTCACTCAAAGGAAATAGATTGGTTGACTTTGGATAAGTTGGTGGGGTACCTGGGTAAAGAATGGGATTGGGTGAGAGGCCCAGCTTAGAGGAGTTAGAGTCTTTCCTAAGACAAAGAGGGTTAAAGGCTCCTCTCAATAAGAGGCAACTTGGCCAACATCGGGTTCAAGGCCCAACTTACGAGGGTTAGAGGCCCTCTCAGTAAAGTCCCTCTCGGCTAAATGTGGGTTTGGCACTACAGGATGTTAACTGCTACTCTCTATGGAATAATCTGCTTTGCACTCTTTGCTGACGACTGTGGGTGACAGGATTAGGCATGTACAGGATCGTGGGACATGGGGAGCTTTTTCTTTCCTAAAAGGGGAAACTTGAGAGCTGACAGGACTGCTGGAAAAGATCCCTTCTTGACGGACAAGCAGCCACCTGAACTTTTGAGCAATGGGTGGGTCTTTCTCTGGTCTCCCTGAGCTCTTCACTTTTCCCACCCTGCCTCGGGCAATGTGCTCTTTCTCTCTCTCTCTCTCTCTCTCTGCCTCTCTGCAAAAGGGTTAAATGAATGGTAAAAATCACTGTTTATCGAAGGCATGGTGGCTCACACCTGTCATCCAGCACTTTGGGAGGCCGAGGCGGGCAGATCGCCTGAGTTCAGGAGTTTGACACCAGCCTGGGCAACACGGTGAAACCCTGTCTCTACTAAAAATACAAAAAATTAGCCGGGCATGGTGGCAAGCACCTGTAGTCCCAGCTACTCGCGAGGCTGAGGCAGGAGAATCACTTGAACCCGGGAGGCGGAGGTTGCAGTGAACCAAGATCATGCCATTGCACTCCAGCCTGGGCAACAGAGCGAGACTCTGGCTCAAAAAACAAACAATAAAAAACAAAAACAAAAATCACTGTTTATCTTCTCTGTAAAATTTTGATTAATGGAAAAAAGGATTACTGAGGCTAATCTTAAACTGTAGTGAATCTGTGTGCTTTGTGTATCTTTCTGTACTGTTCTGTCATGATGAGGAGTACGTGAGGATAGAATGTGGGCCTAGGACCCCCATACACCTGCTGTTCAAGACAGCCCCGCATACTGGTTAGTCATTTCCTTGGGAGACTGACCTTGTAACCACGTAGCTGTGCTTTCTCTTTTCACAATGGTGGCCTGGGTTTAGGGTCCTGGTAAAAAAAAAAATGATGGTATTTCCACATAATGAAATGCTATATAGCAATGACAATGAATAAGCTACAGCTAGAAACCACAACGTGAATGAATCTCACAATGTGAGGACAAAAGAAGCCAGACAAAAAAAGAGTACGTGGTTTACAATTCTACTTGTATAATGTAAAGGTCAAAACTTTAACAATACACAAAATTGGGCCAGGCACAGTGGCTCATGCCTGTAATCCCAACACTTTGGGAGGCTGAGGCAGGTGGATCACCTGAGGGTGGGAGTTTGAGACTAGCCTGGCCAACATGGTGAAACCCTGTCTCTACTAAAAATACAAAAATTAGCTAGGCATGGTGGCAGACGCCTGTAATCCCAGCTACTCGGGAGGCTGAGGCAGGAGAATCGCTTGAACGCAGGAGGCAGAGGTTGCAGTGAGCTGAGGTCATGCTGCTGCACTCCAGCCTGGGTGATAGAGCGAGACTCCATCTCTCAAAAATAAAAATAAAAAATAAAAAATAGACAAAACTATCCAGTTTTAAAGTTCTAGAGTGAGACAGGGTCCCACTCTATCACCCAGGCTGGAGTGCAATGGTGTGATCTTAGCTCACTGCAGCCTTGCATTCCTGGGCTCAAGTGATCCTCCTGCCTCAGCCTCCCAAGTAACTGGGACTACAGTCACACACCACCACACGCCACTAATTTATTTAATTTTTTGTGGAGATGAGATCTCACTGTGTTGCCCAGGCTGGTCTCAAACTCCTGGGCTCAGGGAGTCCTTCTACCTCAACCTCCCCAAATGCTGGGATCACAGGTGTGAGCTGCTGTGCCAGCTAAAAACTAATCTATTATTCTAGAAGTTAGAACAGTTGTTACTGTTGACAAAAAAAGTCAAAGTCTGTAAAATATTTAAAGAGGTTTACTCTGAGCTGAATATGAGTGACCATGGCCCAAGAGACAGTCTCAAGAGGTCCTGAGAAATGTGTCCAAGGTGGTTCAGTTACAGCTTAGTTTTGTACGTTTTAGGGAAACATAAGACATCAATCAATACATGTGAGGCATACATTGGTTCAATCTAGAAATGCGGCACAACTCAAGTCAGGGGAAGCGTGCTTCTAGGTGATAGGTAGGTTCAAATATTTTCTGATTGGCAATTGGTTGAAAGAGTTATTACCTAGAGACCTGGAATCAATAGAAAGGAGTGTTTGGGTTAAGATAAGGACTTGTGGAGACTTGCAAGGTTCTTATTATGTAGATAAAGTCTCCTAGGTGGCCACCCTTAGAGGCAACAGATGGCAAATGTTTTCTATTTAGAACTTTAAAAGGTGCTGGTCTCTCAGCCAGTCTCTTCAGGATCAGAAAAATACTTGGAAAGGGAAGGGGATTCTCTATAGAAAGTAAATTTCTCCCACAAGATACAGTTTTGCAGAGCCATTTAAAAATACGTCCAAGTCGATCCTTTTGTAGTTCAAGAGTGTAATGATCAGGCGTTCACATGCATGCATCAGATGTGCCACCCTCGAACCTTGTTAGGATGTTGGCACATTACCTGTCTGACATAAAAGAAAAATAATAAATAAAAATATGTCAAAGAAATATATTCTCGGGCAAAAGATTTTTATTCCTTTCAGGGCCTGCTATCTGTCATGTGATGCTATACTAGAATCAGGTTGGAATTTGGTATTTTATTGCTACAAACAGTCTGCTTTGTCAGTCATAAGATCTCTGTTTTAATGTTAATGCTGGTCAGCTATGCCTGAATTCCAAAGGGAGGAGAGTATAATGAGGCATATCCGACCCGCATACCCCGGTTTGAAATCCCCTTCGTGGAGAGGAAGGGGTCTGTTCAGTCATTTGGGGGAGGAGCTTATAATTTCATTTTTGGCCGGGCATGGTGGCTCACGCCTGTAATCCCAGCACTTTGGGAGGCCGAGGCGGGCAGATCACGAAGTCAGGAGATCGAGACCATCCTGGCTAACACGGTGAAACCCCATCTCTACTAAAAATACGAAAAATTAGCCGGGCGTGGTGGCGGGCACCTGTGGTCCCAGCTACTCGGGGGCTGAGGCAGGAGAATGGCATGAACCCAGGAGGCGGAGCTTGCAGTGAGCTGAGATCAAGCCACTGCACTCCAGCCTGGGGGACAGTGCAAGATTCCGTCTCAAAAAAAAAAAAAAAAAATTGTAATTTCATTTTTGGCTGACATTCCCCTGGTAGGACTTCATGACTGGAAGACAGCAGGAGGGAGTCTTCCAGGATTCTGGTAGGATTCTGATTCTTGATTTGAATTCTGGTTCTATGGAAATGAATTTTGTAAAAATTCATGAAACTGTAAACTTATCATATGTACACTTTTTTTTTTTTTTTTTGAGACAGAGTCTCAGTCTATCATCCAGGCTGGAGTGCAGTGGCACGGTCTCAGCTCACTGCAAACTCTGCTTTCTGGATTCAAGCGATTCTGGTCCCTCAGCCTCTCAAGTAGCTGGGACTACAGGCACGCACAACCATGCCTGGCAAATTTTTGTAGTTTTAGTAGAGACAAGGTTTTGCCATGTTGGCCAGGCTGGTCTTGAACTCCTGACCTCAAGTGATCCACATGCTTCAGCCTCTCGAAGTTCTGGGATTAAAGGCATGAGACACCGCACCTGGCTGACATGTACACTTTTTGTAGGTATGTGATACTTCAACAATTTTACATATATTTAAAAAATTAAATAAATGTATATATTTTAAAACCTGGCCTCATGTGCATACACACACAAAAAATAATTACATCATATAGAACTTCATAAAAAATGTCCAAAATTTAGAAACACACATACACAAACATGTGCAAACACACACATGCACAGTTAGAAAGAAAGAGAGATCCTGGTAGTGTGACAGAAAAAAGAGGTTCAGCCAGGTGCGGTGGCTCAAGCCTGTAATCCCAGCACTTTGGGAGGCCGAGGCAGGCAGATCATGAGGTCAGGAGATTGAGACCATCCTGGGTAACACGGTGAAACCCTGTCTCTCCTAAAAATACAAAAAAATTAGCTGGGCATGGTGGCGGGCCCCTGCAGTCCCAGCTGCTCGGGAGGCTGAGGCAGAAGAATGGCGTGAACCTGGGAGGCAGAGCTTGCAGTGAGCAGAGATCGCGCCACTGCACTCCAACCTGGGTGACAGAGTGGGACTCTGTCTAAAAAAAAAAAAAAAAAAAAAAAAAAGGTTCACATTTGTGGAGTGTGATTAAAAAAAAACAATCCTCAACCCCTAGAAGATGGGAAGAAAGCAGGTTTGAGGAGGAAGAGGAATTAATAAGCAGTATAGTATGACTCACCCAAGAACAATGACAACCAGCACTGCCCTTTGTCACTTGGACTTTGAACAAACAGTTGGTAAAATTATTTTTAGGTGGGGGTGAGTAAGGGGGTGTGCCCTGGAGCATTACTTGCTCAAATTGGTTTCTGCCCTGTATTAGATCAACACATAGATCACACATTAACTACTCCCATCCCACTTGAAAATGGCCCATATACCATCAGGAGAAAGACCCCGACCATTTCCTGTGATTATTCTTGTTATTCTAACATCCTTCATATTGAGGGTTAAATCCATATATAACGAAATTAACAAATCTTTCCAGAATCTCAAGCAGCAGTTTTATTATAATGTAAATCAGAAATCTTTGAGAAACTTTTTTTTTTTTTTTTTTTTTTTTTTTGAGAAGGAGTCTCGCTCTTTCACCCGGGCTGGAGTGCAGTGGCGCGATCTCGGCTCACTGCAGGCTCCGCCCCCTGGGGTTCACGCCATTCTCCTGCCTCAGCCTCCCACGTAGCTGGGACTACAGGCGCCCGCCACCTCGCCTGGCTAATTTTTTGTATTTTTAATAGAGACGGGGTTTCACCGTGTTAGCCTGGATGGTCTCGATTTCCTGACCTCGTGATCCGCCCGCCTCAGCCTCCCAAAGTGCTGGGATTACAGGCGTGACCACCGCGCCCGGCCAACTTTTTTTTTTTTTTGAGACAGAGTCTCGCTCGGTCGCCTAGGCTGGAGTGCAGTGGCATAATCTCGGCTCACTACAACCTCTGCCTCCTGGGTTCAAGCAATTCTCCTGCCTCAGCCTCCCGAGTAGCTGGGATTACAGGTGACCACCACCATGCCTGGCTGGTTTTTGTATTTTTAGTAGAGACACGGTTTTGTCATGTTGGCTAGGTTGGTCTGGAACTCCTGACCTCAGGTGATCCAACTGCCTCGGCCTCCCAAAGTGCTGGGATTACAGGCATGAGCTATCGCACCTAGCCCAAGAAACTTGCTAAAAACACAGATTTCTTGGGGCAAAGATTCAGCAGGTGACCGGTGGATCCGAAGAATCTTCATTTTAACCAGCTTCCCTTGCCTTTCCACTCATCTGCCATAAAAGTCTAGATTTTAGCCAGGTGTGGTGGCTCACGCCTATAATCTCAGCACTTTGGGAGGCTGAAGCGGGTGGATCACCTGAGGTCAGGAGTTCGAGACCAGCCTGGCCAACATGGTGAAACCTCATCTCTACTAAAAATACAAAAATTAGCCGGGCATGGTGGTGGGCACCTGTAATCCCAGCTACTCGGGAGACTGAGGCAGGAGAATCGCTTGAACCTGGGAGGCGGAGGTTGCAGTGAGCCGAGATCGCGCCATTGCACTCCAGCCTGGGCGACAAGAGCAAAACTTCGTCTCAAAAAAAAAAAAAATAAATAAAGTCTGGATTTTATCTGTGCATTTTATGTGTCAACTTGACTGGACCATGGGATGCTCAGATATTTGGTTAAACATTCTGAGTGTAACGCTGAGGGTGTTTCTGGATGAGATGAACATTTCTATAGGTTAACTGAGTAAAGCAAATTGCCCTCCCCAATGTCTTTGGGCCTCATTCAATCGCTGAAGGCCTGAATACAACAAAAAGGCTGAATATAACAACATTTGTTCTCTCTGGCTGACTGTTTTTGCGCTGGGAACATTAGGCTTCTGTCTTTGTGCTTGGACTTGGACTGGAATTTATATCATTTGTTCTCCTGGGTCTCCAGCTTGCCAACTGCAGATCTTGGGATTTCTCAACCTCCATAAGTACATGAGCCAATTCATTCGTATATGTGTATATATTGGCTCAGGATAGCACACCTGACAACTCTGGTTCCCAGCTGTAGAGGGAGGCTACCCAAGTCTCTGGCAGATCTCCAACTATGCATGCACAGGGTAGACTCCAAGCAGTTCAGATAAGGCTAAAATAACTTAACAGAGGCTTCAGCTGTTCACTCACCATGGGGGAGGCAAAATTCAGAACTTGAGTTCAGCCAAGTTAACTGCCTACTAAACTAAAAATTTGGGATAAGCCAGGTGCAGTGGCTCATGCCTGTAATCCCAGCACTTTGGGAGATTGAGACAGGCAGATGACTTGAGCCGAGGAGTTCAAGACCAGCCTAGGCAACATGACAAAACCTCATCTCTACAAAAAAAATAAGAATTAGCTGGGCATAGTGGTGTGCACCTATAGTCCCAGCTACTTGGGAGGCTGAAGTGGGAGGATCACTTGAGCCCAAGAGGCAGAGATTTCAGTGAGCCAAGATCATGCCCCTGCACTGGGGCAGCCTGGGCAACAGAGTGAGTCCCTGCCTCCAAATAATAATAATAGGCCGGGCCCAGTGGCTCACGCCTGTAATCCCAGCACTTTGGGAGGCCAAGGAGGGTGAATCACCTGAGGTTGGGAGTTCAAGACCAGCCTGACCAACGTGGAGAAAACCCATCTCTACCAAAAATACAAAATTAGCCAGACTTGGTGGCACATGCCTGTAATCCCAGCTACTTGGGAGGCTGAGGCAGGAGAATCATTTGAACCTGGGAGGCGGAGGTTGCAGTGAGCCAAGATCACACCATTGTACTCCAGCCTGGGCAACAAGAGTGAAACTCCATTTCAAAATAAATACATACATAAAATAATAATAATAATAATAATAAATAATTTGGAATCTTCAGAGGACCGTAATAGAGATCCATAATCTTTTCAATCTGTCACTCATAATTATATCAATTTGGGTTCTCCAGAGATATAGTACCAATAGGATATATATCTATTGAGGGACAATAGGTGAGAATAAGATATATATATATTTACATCTGTTTATAAGCCATCCAGTCTATGGTATTTTGTTACAGCAGCCTGAACTACGACAGATGGAAAAAGAGAAAACTATATCAATGTTCAGCAACTTGAAGTCTGTCTCAGTCAACTTGGCTGCTATAATAAAATACCACAGACTGGGTAAATTATAAGCAACTGAAATTGATTTCTCACAGTTAGCAACAGAAATTGATTTCTCACAATTCTGGAGGCTGGGAAGTCCAAGATCAAGGACTGGCAGATCTGGTATCTGGTGAGGGCTCACTTTGTCATAGATAGCACCTTCTATGTGCCCTCGAATGGCAAAAGGGGCAAGCAGGCTCCCTCACACTTCTTTTTTTTTTTTTTTTTTTTTGAGATGGAGTCTTGCTCTGTCCCCCAGGCTGGAGTGCAGTGGTGTGATCTCGGCTCACTACAAGCTCCGCCTCCCGGGTTCACGCCATTCTCCTGCCTCAGCCTCCCGAGTAGCTGGGACTACAGGCGCCCGCCAACACGCCTGGCTAATTTTTTGTATTTTTAGTAGAGACGGGGTTTCACGGTGTTAGCCAGGATGGTCTGGATCTCCTGACCTCGTGATCCGCCCGCCTCGGCCTCCCAAAGTGCTGGGATTACAGGCTTGAGCCACCGTGCCCGGCCCACACTTCTTTTTTTTGAGATGGAGTCTCACTTAGTCACCCAGGATGGTGTGCAATGGCGCAGTGGCATAATCTTGGCTCACTGCAACCTCCACCTCCCGGGTTCTCCCCGGGAGCAATTCTCCCACCTCAGCCTCCCTTGTAGCTGGGATTACAGGCACCCACCATCATGCCCGGCTAATTTTTGTATTTTTGTGGAGGCGGGGTTTCACCATGTTGTCCAGGCTGATCTTGAACTCCTGACCTCACGTGGTCTGCCTGCCTCAGCCTTCCAAAGTGCTGGGATTACAAGCATGAGCCACCACGCCCAGCCACACTTCTTTTATAAGGACACTAATATCCATCACAAGGGCATAGTCCTCATGATCTAATCACCTCCCAAAAGGGCCCACCTTCTAATAGCATTGCATTGGGGGTTTGATTTTAACAGATGAATTTTGTGGGGACATAACCATTCAGATCATAGCAATGCCCGTGCTATGAAATTGGAGATCACAACACTAATAAACACCAAATTAGCCAGGCACAGAGGTTCACACCTATAGTCCCACCTATAGATCACGCTACTGCACTCCAGCTGGGTGACACAGCAAGACCCCATCTCTAAAAATAATAATAATAATAATAAGGACCTAAAGTGTAATAGGGACTCTAATGTGTGCTTGATATACATAATGTTATTTATTCCTCCTAACACACTCTACGTAGTAAATATACGTTATCCTCATTTTACAGATAAGGAGACAAAAACTCAGAGAATATTTATTAAGTCATAGAGTAGGAATTTAAATCCACTGCCATTTTCAAAACATGCATTTTGGCGAGCAAATAATTATTCTATTTAGCTTTGTAGTCCATTAATGTCAGTTGAATAAACCAAAGAATAAAGGTCCTCCAGGTATTTGGCTTGCAGATGATCACATTGCAAATGAATTACAATCAGACAGCCCTGGATGATGGGGGCAGGATGACTTGGATACTTGGCTATTTGGAGACAGCTGTCAGCTCCATAGATAAGGACTTCTACCCCGTGTGTAGTAGTAGTAGTAACACAAACAACAGTGTGATGCTATAAACAATAAAGCAGCGCCATGGCCTCAGGATAACACACCTGACAGGTGGCTTTGCTCAGGATCACACAGCTACTAATTGCCAAACTCATTTGAATGACCATGTTGGAAGCAACCAACGCATTTTCCTCCTTGGAGCTGCAGTCTTCATATTAAGCTTGCCCAGCCCTGCCCTTCTTCACTTTTTCTCACCTGACTACTTACCACATGCTTGTGGCACACAATGCTAATCCAATCGCTTTCCTTCCTCCTTTTCATGGTTTTATTACAAAAGTAATGCACTGATTTTATTAAAGATGTAGATTGGGCCAGGCACAGTGGCTCACACCTCTAATCCCAGCAATCTGGGAGGCTGAGGTGAGAGGATTGTTTGGGGCCAGGAGCTCGAGAGGAGCTCAGGCAACATAGTGAGATCCCATCTCTACAAAAAAAATAAATAAACAAAAATTAGCCAGGTGTGGTGGCACGGGCTTGTAGTCCCAGTTTTGTGGGAGGCTAAGGCAAGAGGATCACTTGAGGCCAGGAGTTTGAGGCTATAATGCCACTGCACCCCAGCCTGGGTGATAGAGCGAGACCCTTTCTCTAAAAGTAAAAATAAAAGATGCAAAGGATGCAAAAAGAGCAAAATGTGAAAGTCCTTCTTTCCTCTTCACAACTCCCAGCCACTTCCTTCCTCAGAGGTAAGCTTGGCCAGCATGTCACGGAGCGTTCTTATAGTTTCCTGCTGCGTGCATGCATCTACGAGTAGGCATATATGCATCTGTATCTTTCGTTTGTCAGAGGACTTTAATCAAACTTTATGCCTGGTGTGTGACCTGCGTTTTCCATTCAATGAGGCATGATCAGGCCCTACTGTAAATTTGTGGGGTTCTCTAATGTAGTCACGTACATGCATTTGCAAGTTGGAGTACACATTTTTATATAAATATTATTTCCTTTAATTATGTATAGTATTATTTTATATACAAATAATTATTTTATACAAATGTTTTTCTTTAATTTTCCCTTTATATTAGTTGATCTTTTAAAATTACATAAATAGCCAGGTGCGATGGCTCACACCTGTGATCCCAGTATTTTGGGAGACTGAGGCGGGTGGGTCACTTGAAGTCAGGAGTTCAAGACCAGCCTGTCCAATATGGTGAAACTTCATCTCTACTAAAAATACAAACATTAGCTGGGCGTGGTGGCAAGCGCTTGTAATCCCAGCTACTGAGGAGGCTGAGTCAGGAGAATTGCTTACACCCAGGAGGTGGAGGTTGCAGTGAGCCAAGATTGCACCACTGCACTCCAGCCTGGGCAACAGAGCGAAACTCTGTCTCAAAAATAAATAAATAAATAAATAAATAAATAAAGCCTTTCAAATACATAAGTAAAAATAGAGCCTTTCCGCTGGTAGTTTCTAAGTCAGGGGAGTTCCTGGTTACAAACACCAGAGGCCAAATTCCGGGCTAACTTAAACAGAAAAGGAATGTCCTGGCTGGGTATTCAGCAGCTCACTGAATATGCAGGTATGTGGGAGAACCAGGGTAGGGGAGTGAGCAGGAACCTGGGGAGACCAAAAAGCAGAGAAAGAACTCGGACAGGCCTTGCCACTGCAACAGTCAGAGTAGGAGGCAAGTGCCACTGCTGCAGCCGCCAGACACGGGCCATTGCTTCTCCTGGACTCTTGACCCTGCCACCCTGGAAACAATCTGTCATTCTCCTGGCATGCAGGTACCAATGCCCTCAAAAGTCAAAAATCCTGGGTAGGGATGTCTGATTGATGTAGCCGATATCATATGCCAGTGCCCCAACTACCAAGGAGAAGGGGAAAAGAATGTCTGTACGTCCTTTGGCTGCCAGAGTAGGGTACCTCCTGCAAGCTCATATTTCTCCAGGAAGCAGGAAGCAGGAAGCAGGAGCCCATGCCAGGAGGGCCACTCTATTGCCAAAAGGAAATCACAGCCAAAACAAAACAAAACAAAAAAACAAAAAAAAAACTTTTTTTTTGTTTTTTTTTTTTGAGAAGGAGTCTCTCTCTGTCGCCCAGGCTGGAGTGCAGTGGTGGGATCTCGGCTCACTGCAAGCTCCGCCTCCCGGGTTCACGCCATTCTCCTGCCTCAGCCTCCAGAGTAGCTGGGACTACAGGCGCCCGCCACCACGCCCAGCTAATTTTTTTGTATTTTTAGTAGAGACGGGGTTTCACCGTGTTAGCCAAGATGGTCTCGATCTCCTGACCTCATGATCCACCCTCCTCGGCCTCCCAAAGTGCTGGGATTATAGGCGTGAGCCACAGCGCTTGGCCTTTTTTTTTTTTTTTTTTTTTTTTTTAGACAGAGTCTCGCTCTGTCACCCAGGCTGGTGTGTGTCATGCACATCCATGTGAAGAGACCACCAAACAGGCTTTGTGTGAGCAATAAAGCTTTTTAATCACCTGGGTGCAGGTGGGCCGAGTCCGAAAAGAGAGTCAGCAAAGGGAGTTAGGGGTGGGGCAGTTTTATAGGATTTGGGTAGGTAGTGGAAAATTATAGTCAAAGGGGGTTGTTCTTTTGCCGGCAGGGGCGGGGGTCACAAGGTGCTCAGTGGGGACCTCCAGAGACTTATTGTCCAGGAGAAGGAATGTCACAAGGTAATGTCATCAGTTAAGGCAGGAACTGACCATTTTCACTTCTTTTGTGATTCTTCAGTTGCTTCAGGCCATCTGGATGTATACTTGCAGGCTTGGGCTCAGAGGCCTGACAGTGTGCAGTGGCACAATCTCAGCTCACTGCAACCTCCGCCTCCTGGGTTCAAGCAATTCTTCTGCCTCAGCTTCCCGAGTAGCTGGGACTACAGGCGCACACCGCCACACCCAGCTAATGTTTTGTCTTTTAGTAGAGACGAGGTTTCACTGTGTTGCCCAGGTTGGTCTCGAACTCCTAAGCTCAGGAAATCTGCCCATCTGGGCCTCCCAAAGTGCTAGGATTACAAAAAAATCCTCTTTGACTATCCTCTATTTCCTTTATTTTGCTCTTTCTTCCCTTATCTTCCTCACCAACTTTTTAATCTACATACAAAATATTCTGTGCATCATGGAGAGTAGGGAATTGAAAGTGTGGTTGGCTGAATAATGGTCATCCAGAGATAGCAGTCCCTAATCTCTAGCACCTGTAAATGTTGCCGTATAAGGAAAAACGGGCTTTGTGTAAGTGACTAATTTAAGGATCTTGCCATGGGGAGATTATCCTGGATTATCTGGGTGGACCATCACAAGTGTCCTTGCACAAGCGAGGCAAACAGAGATTAGACGCACAGAAAGAGAGGAGGCAACGTGGCCACCAAGGCAGAAATTAGAATAATACGGCCACATGTCAAGGAATGCCGGCAGCCACCAGGAGCTGGAAGGGACAAGAAGCAGATTCTCCCTAGAGCCTTCCAAAGGCCGACAGCCCTGCTGACAGCTTGCTTCCACCCAGTGATACAGATTTCAGACTTGTGGCTTCCAGAACAGTGACAGAATATATTTCTGTTGTTTTAAACCATCTAGATTATGGTAATTTGTTACTGCAGTCACAGGAAACAAATACACAATATGAAGAAAATGTGAAAGTATTCATACCTTTAAAACAAGGCAGAAAGAAGGAAGCAAGGATGCTGAGCTCATGAATGCAATGTTAGTCACCTAGCACACAAAGCAGTGAAAGCCAAATAAACTAGTCCAGAAAACCATGTGTCTTTCGAAAATAAATCTAGGATTAGAATAGGACAGACTGAGTAACACAGGGAAAAGTAATAACTCTGTTGATCCACCTAAACCAGATATATAATCTCCTGACAAATAGAGCAGGAGGTATGAATAGGACATTTTGTTTGTTTAATTGGTGAAATGTTAGGGGGTGGAAGGGGGAAAGAGTGGCACAGGCTAAATTGGCTAGATGACTCAGAAAATGAATTTGTTTTCAGATAATTGCTTCCTAACGTAGCGATGATGCGGCTCTTAGTCATTCCAGTAGCAAACAGCCGTTCTGATAGCAATTCCACAGAGACAGCAAACCAGCTAGAACAAAAGACTGCTCCACCCACAAGGACTCTGGTGGGAAAAAGTTCCTAGTGAATGAATCCAACATAATTGACTCTGAGCTGCTCTTGTGTCAAAGACAGCCTATGAGAAACTGGAATGGATGGGAACAGCTTCAGACATTTACTTCCTGTTGTGTCTTCCTGCTGCTGTGAAATGAGGCTCTAAGATAAACAGAGCAGAGGCACATCTGGAGAGGAAGGTTACCAGAAGGGTGATGTCACTAGCAGCAAATCAGAACCCCATCTTTCAGCCTAGCAGGGATTTGAAGGATTTGTACCATAGTATGCAAGGGGCTTCCAACACTGCATGGCCTCTATCTTTAATCAAAGTCAGAAGCCTACAGGCAGGACCGGGCTGAGCTTCTCCTGTGTGCTCACATCGTTCTGGTGAGCCACTGAAGGCCTGATAGGGGGAGAATAAGACTCAAAAATTCTGCTTAAATCCAGATGTGTAAATGAGACCTACTCTATTAAAGAGGACGAGAATCAAACACAGGAAAAGTATTATACTACTAACATGACACAAGGCTCAAGCTGAAGTGCTTAGAAATTTGTGGCTATGAATTAACATATTTTTTTCTTGAGTTAGCATGTGATTCCTACTCTTTGAGAAAGGTGGCTTTAGCCATGAGCTTGTACTGTTGGTGGGACTTGCTGTTTAATCAGTCAACAAATCACTTATGGGCACAGCTTTGTGCTAAACGCCAACGGGAATATAAAAGCACAGGGTCCCTGATCTTAAAGGGTTTTTGCAGTTCTGCTGGGAAAATTAAACAAGCAGGAAACATCAGCATTCCAATGCAGTAAAAGCGTATCGTGTACTCTTGTCTATTGCTGCTATAGGAGTTTATTAATTCATCCGCTCAGCTAATAGTTATTGAATGTCTACTTGGTGCCAAGCATGCTTCTGGGATACAGCAGTGAACAAACCAACACCAAATCTCTGCCTCATAGAGCTTACATAGGGTTGGGGAAGGTCAGACGCATTGGAGATATCTACTAGACACCAAGGTGGGGATCAGATTGATGAGGGTAGAGCTCAGGGAAGAGATCTGGACCAGAATTCAGAACTCAGAAGATATAAACACCAGAGTGGGCTGGAGATGCTTCAGGGAGCAGGGAAGACTTGAATGGGCCCCGTTTCACAACAGCAACAAAAGCCTCTTTCACCAGTTCTCTAGACCAAGGCCCAAGCCCTCCTGGTTTATCTACTGCCTCTTTTCCCCACTTCTCCTCATCAGTTTCCTCTTTCCGGACCATTTTCTTCATTCCCATCTGTCTTCTTCCCCTTCCCCGTCTGATTCCTTCATCCCTTCCTTGGATGGTTCCCTTCCTGCTTCCTCAATTCTATTCTCGCCCCACTATGTTCCATAATGAATAAGAAAAATCAATTAAGCAAAAAATTATTCTGACCAAAGATTATAGGAAAGGAAAGAATTCTTAGAGGATCAACCCTTGAGAGAGAATTCAGTCTGTGTTAATTCTTTCAATCTGAGTAAAGTCTTCCAGGCTCCTGAGCTTGCCTTTCTGTGTGATATTGTTACAGGAAAGGGGTCCCAATCCAGACCCCAAGAGAGGGTTCTTGGAGCTTGCGCAAGAAAGAATTCAGATTGAGTCCATAGAGTAAAGTGAAAGCAAGTTTATTAGGAAAGTAAAGGAATAAAGAACGGCTACTCCATAGAGCAGCCCCAAGGGCTGCTGGTTGCCAATTTTTATGGTTTTTTATCTTTTTTTTTTTTGTTTTTTAAGATGGAGTTTCACTCTTGTTGCCCGGTCTCGGCTCACTGCAACCGCCCCCTCCCGAGTTCAAGCGTTTCTCCTGCCTCAGCCTCCCGAGTAGCTGGGATTACAAGCGCCCATCACCATGCCCAGCTAATATTTGTATTTTTTTTAGTAGAGATGGGGTTTCACTATGTTGGCCAGGCTGGTCTTGAACTCCTGACCTCAGGTGATCTGCCTGTCTCGACCTTCCAAAGTGCTGAGATTACAGGTGTGAGCCACTGTACCCGGCCTGGTTATTTCTTGATGATATGCTAAACAAGGGGTGGATTATTCATGCTTCTCCTTTTTAGACCATGTAGGGTAACTTCCTGATGTTGGCATGGCATTTGTAAGCTGTCATGGCACTGGTGGGAGCATAGCAGTGAGGATGACCAGAGGTCACTCTCGTGGCCATCTTGGTTTTGGTGGGTTTTGGCTTCCTTTTTTTTTTTTTGAGATAGAGTTTCACTCTTGTTGCCCAGGCTGGAGTGCAACGGTGTGATCCCGGCTCACTGCAACCTCCGCCTCCCAGGTTCAAGCGATTCTCCTGCCTCAGCCTCCCGAGTAGCTGGGAATACAGGCATGCGCCACCACGCCTTGCTAATTTTGTATTTTTAGTAGAGACAGAGTTTCTCCACGTTGGCCAGGCTGGTCTTGAACTCCCAACCTCAGGTAATCTGCTCTCCGTGGCCTCCCAAAGTGCTGGGATTACAGGCATGAGCCACCACGCCCGGCCGGTTTCAGCTTCTTTACTGCAACCTGTTTTATCAGCAAGGTGTTTATGAGCTGTATCTTGTGCCGACCTCATATCTCATCCTGTGACTTAGAATGCCTTAACCGTCTAGGAATGCAGCCCAGTTTTCAGCCTCATTTTACCCAGCCCCTATTTAAGATGGAGTTGCTCTGGTTTAACTGCCTCTGACAATATTGTTAGATCCTAAAACACAATCTTGGAAATAGCTGCTCTTTCAAAACATCAGACATATATATTCAAAGCCATAGAAATGTGAATGCTGACTTCATTGTTAACTGTGCAGAGAGAGGGAAATGAGAGAAAATGCATGTAAATTAGCATACTTGTGTTTTCAAAGTTGTTTTTTATTTTTTATTTTTGAGACGGAGTCTCACTCTGTCACCCAGGCTGGAGTGCAGTGGCACGATCTTGGCTCACTGCAACCTCCGCCTCCCAGATTCAAGCGATTCTCCTGTCTCAGCCTCCCGAGTAGCTGGGACTACAGGCGCATGCCACCATGCCCAGCTAATTTTTTGTATTTTTAATAGAGATGGGGTTTCACCATGTTAGCGAGGATGGTCTCGATCTCTTGACCTTGTGATCTGCCTGCCTCGGCCTCCCAAAGTGCTGGGATTAAAAGTGTGAGCCACCATTCAAAGTTGTTTTAACAATCTTATAAATTCCTTTTTTTTTTTTTTTTTGAGACAGGGTCTCACTCTGTTGGCCAGGCTGGAGTGCAGTGGTACAACCACGACTCACTGCAGCCTCAACTTCCTGGGCTCAAGTGATCCTCCCACCTCAGCCTGCCAAGTAGCCGGGATTAATTTTTTCTATTTTTTATAGAGATGGGGGTCTCACTATGTTGACTGGGCTGGTCCCAAACTCCTGGGCTCAAGCGATCCTCCTACCTTGGCCTCCCAAAGTGCTGGGATTATAGGCATGAGCCATGGCACCCAGCCTTACGTTCTTTTTGTAAGTTCAGGTGAGTTTGATCTTGTATCATAATAGTGAAGGCCTTGCTTTTTTATTTATCTTTTTTCTTTTCTATTTATCTTTATCCCTCCCTCCCTCTCTCCCTCCCTTCCTTGCTTCCTTCCTTCCCTCCCTCCCTTCCTTCCACAGAGTCTCTGTCGCCCAGGTTGGAGTGCAGTGATGTGATCTCAGCTCACTGAAACCTCCACTTCCCAGGTTCAAATGATTCTCCTGCCTCAGCCTCCCAAGTAACTGGGATTACAGGTGCCCGCCATCATGCCCGGCTAATTTTTGTATTTTTAGTAGAGACAGGGTTTCACTATGTTGGCCAGGCTGGTCTTGAACTCCCAACCGCAAGCAATCTGCAGGCTTCAGCCTCCCAAAGTGCTGGGATTACAGCCATGAGCCACAGCACCTGGCTTACCTTTTTTCTTTAAAATAATACAAACTCATTCAAATATACTTGGAAAATACGGAAAATAATAAGGAAGGAAATAAAAATCAACTATTTAATCATTCAGAGATGATGATGATTCGGATGATTTCATCACTCAGAGTGAAATAGTTTTTGCTGCCTAACCAACTTCAAAATCTCAGCAGTTTACAACAACAAACATTTATTTTCTCCTTCATGGGCCCATGGCTCTACTGGGGCTCTGAGTGCCCCGCTGGGCTCGGCTGGGCCTGGGTTCAGGCTATGAGTTGGGTTAGGTCTGCTGCACATGTTTTCTCATTTTTCTCAGATCAGTAGCTTCTGGGAGATATTTTTTCTCATGGAAGACCACAGGAATGCAAAGGTGTGAGCAGAAAAACAGGAAGCCTTTTAAGGTCTCCACTTAAAATTAGCATGCTGTGAATTTTACTCACATTTCACGGGCCAACACCAGTACTTTGGAGGCTGAGGCAGAAGGATTGCTTGAGCCCAGGAGTCTGAGACCAGCCTGAGTAACAACATAGCAAGACCCTGTCACTACAAGAAAAAAATTTTTTTTTTTTTTAGATGGAGTTTCACTCTTGTTGCCCAGGCTGGAGTGCAATGGCGCAATCTCGGTTCACCACAACCTCTGCCTCCCAGGTTCAAGCGATTCTCCTGCCTCAGCCTCCCAAGTAGCTGGGATTACAGTCATGTTCCACCACGCCTGGCTAATTTTTGTATTTCTAGTAGAGACGGGGTTTCTCCATGTTGGTCAGGCTGGTCTCCAACTCCTGACCCCAGGTGATCTACCTCAGCCTCCCAAAGTGCTGGGATTACAGGGGTAAGCCACTGAGCCCGGGAAAAAAATTTTTTTTTAATTAGCCAGGTGTGGTGGTATACACCTGTAGTACCAGCTATTTGGGAGGCTAAGGTGGGAGGATCACTTGAGCCTAGGAGGTCGAGGCTTCAGTGAGCTATGATTGTGCCCATGCACTCCAGCCTGAGTGACAGAGTGAGACCCTGTCTGTTGTTGTTTTTGTTTGTTTGTTTGTTTGTTTTTTAGATGGAGTCTTGCTCTGTTGCCCAGGCTGGAGTGCAGTGGTGTGATCTCGGCTCACTGCAACCTCCGGCCCCTGCCTGGTTCAAGTAATTCTCCTGCCTCAGACTCCCGAGTAGCTAGGATTATAGGCGCCTGCCACCACGCCTGGCTAATTTTTGTATTTTTTGTATTTTTATATTTTTAGTTTCACCATGTTGGCCAAGCTGGTCTTGAACTCCTGACCACACGATCCACCCACCTCGGCCTCCTAAAGTGCTAGGATTACAGGCGCGAGCCACCAAGCCAGGCCACTGCTCACCCAATTTTACCAACAAAAAGACTGCGGGTTAGACGATAGCTTCTTAAACTTTAAAGTATGTATGCATCACTGCTGGATCTTGTTAAAATTCAGATCCTGATTCAGGAGGTCTGGGATGGGGCCTGGCCCACTTGGAAGTAAAAGGCTAGAAGGTCTAGGTCATTTGCCTCAAGGTCACCCCACTGGTAAAGTTCAGTGCCAGGTTTTCAACCTAGCTTCAGTCTGACTCTAAAGCCTGTACTTTCATCATCTCCCAGAGACCCTGCTCCAAGATCTCTTGCAACTCTAAAATTCCAATTCTGGTGCCAGGTTAATTGGAGAAATGCAAATAAAATAACAGCAAGCATGTTCTGGTGTCCCAGCTGCTCCCAGTGGAGTAGTGCATGGAGATGCTTGGTTACTTTCTCAGGTCAAAGGAGGCTTCTGAGCAAGGCAGGAGCAAGCTTCTGTACTTTTGTTTTGTTTTTTAAGATATGGGGTCTTGCTATTTTGCCCAGGCTGGTTTTGAGCTCCTTGGCTCAAGCAATCCTCCCTTCTTGGCCTCCCAAAGTGCTGGGACTATGGGTGTGAGCCACCACACACAGCCTGTAGTTTTATAACTATATGACACTCAAAAGAATTCCTTCTTTGGCCTAGAAAGCCAAACCGATCCACTAGTGATACAACTCAAAGACCTGCCTCACAGCTGCAGCAAATGTATAAAGAAGTCATTATAAAAATAGCAACCACAGGCTGGGCGTGGTGGCTCATACCTGTAATCCCAGCACTTTGGGAGGCCGAGGTGGGTGGATCACCTGAGGTCAGAAGTTCGAGACCAGCCTAGCCAACATGGTGAAACCCCGTCTCTACTAAAAATACAAAAATTAGCTGGGTGTGGTGGCGGGCGCCTATAGTCCCAGCTACTCGGGAGGCTGAGGCAGGAGAATCATTTGAACCCTGGAGGCGAAGGTTGGAGTGAGCCGAGATTGCACCATTGCACTCCAGCCTGGGCAACAAGAGTGAACAAAACTTCGTCTCAAAAAAAAAAAAAAAAGCAACCACATATTGCGCCCTTAACTGTGTGCTAGGCACTTATTAAATTTTCATGATAGCCCTATGAGGTAGGACTATTATCATTATCTTTACCCTCAAATAAGGAAACAGAGGTTAAATACTTACCCAATGTACAGCTAGAGAAAGGCAGAGGCAGCATTGACTACCAGAGCCAGGGTTTTATGTAGGCATATGTTCTATGTAGCGCTGTTTTCTTTCTTTTTTTTTTTTTTTTGAGACGGAGTCCTGCTGTCTCGCCCAGGCTGGAGTGCGGTGGCGCGATCTCGGCTCACTGCAAGCTCCGCCTCCCAGGTTCACGCCATTCTCCTGTCTCAGCCTCCCCAGTAGCTGGGACTACAGGCGCCCGCCAGCATGCCCGGCTAATTTTTTTGTATTTTTAGTAGAGACGGGGTTTCACCGTGTTAGCCAGGATGGTCTCGATCTCCTGACCTCGTGATCCGCCCATCTCGGCCTCCCAAAGTGCTGGGATTACAGGCGTGAGCCACTGCGCCCGGCCTGTAGCGCTGTTTTCAATTAATCATTCCAGATGGTTATGAAAAAGGATGGCAGCCTTGGGACAAAGGGTTTCTATACACTCCCACACCCAATGAAATCCCCCATCAGACATAATGACTTACATATATGGAATCACATATGAAATGGCTGGCCCTCTAATCTTCTTCCGAGAAAAAGATCTGCCAAGTAGCAAAATAAGATACAGTCTCATGGCCAGGCACAGTGGCTCACACCTGTAATCCCAGCACTTTGGGAGGCCGAGGCAGGCAGATCACCTGAGGTCAGGAGTTCGAGACCAGCCTGGCCAACATGGTAAAACGCCGTCTCTACTAAAAACACAAAAAAATTAGCCAGGCATGGTGGCAGGCACCTGTAATCCCAGCTACTCAGGAGACTGAGGCAGGAGAATTGCTTGAACCCAGGAGGTGGAGGTTGCAGTGAGCCAAGATCACGCCATTGCACTCCAGAAAAGAGCGAGACTCTCTCAAAAAAGAATTTAAAAGTAAATAAATAAAAATAAAGATACAGTCTCAGAAATTATTGATTAACTAATATAGTTGGTTCAACTCAATTCCTCTCTGTTCTTTTTTTTTTTTTTTTTTTGAGACGGAGTCTCGCTCTGTCACCCAGGCTGGAGTGCAGTGGCGTGATCTCAGCTCACTGCAAGCTCCGCCTCCCGGGTTCACGCCATTCTCCCGCCTCAGCCTCCAGAGTAGCTGGGACTACAGGTGCCCGCCACCACGCCCGGCTAACTTTTTGTATTTTTAGTGGAGACGGGGTTTCACTGTGTTAGCCAGGATGTTCTCGATCTCCTGACCTCGTGATCCGCCTGCCTCGGCCTCCCAAAGTGCTGGGATTACAGGCGTGAGCCACCACGCCCGGCCCAGTTTCTCCCTGTTCATTCTAAGCCTACTATTTGCTCATGATCCATGCCTTCTAGTTAATTGAACTGTCATTTAAGAGATAATTTATGGCCAGGTGGAGCAGCTCAAGCTTGTAATCCCAGCACTTTGGGAGGCTGAGGCGGGAGGATTTGGTGAGTCCAGGAGTTTGAGACCAGCACGAGCAACATAGCAAGGCCCTGTCTCTACAAAAAAATTTTTTTAAAAATTAGCCAGGCGTGGTGGCACGTGACTTGGTCCCAGCTACTCAGGAGGTTGAGGTGGGTCGCTTGAGCCCAGGAGTTCGAGGTTGCAGTGGGCTATAATCACACCACTACACTCCAGCCTGAGCAACAGAGTGAGACCCTGTCTCTTTAAAAAAACAACAAAAAAAGATCATTTAAATATATGACCTAGGGGCCGGGCGCAGTGGCTCACGCTTGTAATCCAGGCACTTTGGGAGGCCGAGGCGGGCGGATCACGAGGTCAGGAGATCGAGACCACGGGGAAACCCCGTCTCTACTAAAAATACAAAAAATTTAGCCGGGCGTGGTGGCGGGCGCCTGTAGTCCCAGCTACTCGGAGAGGCTGAGGCAGGAGAATGGCATGAACCCGGGAGGCGGAGCTTGCAGTGAGCCGAGATTGCGCCACTGCACTCCAGCCTGGGCAACAGAGTGAGACTCAAAAAACAAAACAAAACAAACAAACAAAGAAAAAAAATATATATATATGACCTAATAAGAAAATACACCACGATACCTCATAAAGTAGAATCTCATCTCAAAGGATCAAAGGCCTAATCTGTGACGATAATAACAGCTAGCATTTGTTGATCACAATTTATGTCCTTCGTTTTTTTTTGTTCTTTTTAAAATTTCTTTTCATTAAAAAAATTTTAACTTAAAGAGATAGGGTCTCGTTATGTTGGCCAGGTTAGTATTGTCTTCTCATGCTCCCCCACCTACCTGGCCTCAAGTGATCTTCCTACCTCGTCCTCCTAAAGTGCTGGGATTACAGGCACTGTCATAATCTATGTCCTTTGGACACATTATCTCATTGAATCTTCCCAACAACCTTATGAAGGAAGTTATTAGGAAAACTGGGTTTGAACCAGGCAGTCTGTCCCCAGCCCTTACATACCACTGTCCTAACCCCACACAGAGCTTTACTTCCTCTCCCTGAAACCAGTCCTCCGTGCTGTGCACCCTCTGATGGGGGGAAGGTGTGCATTGTTTGGAGTTATAAAGAGAGGCCTAGGTGGTTGGGCACGGTGGCTCATGCCTGTAATCCCAGCACTTTGGGAGGCCGAGGCAGCTGGATCACGAGGTCAGGAGATCAAGACCATCCTGGCTAACATGGTGAAACCCCATCTCCACTAAAAATACAAAAAATTAGCTGGGCATGGTGGAGGACTCCTGTAGTCCCAGCTACTCTGGAGGCTGAGGCAGGAGAATGGTGTGAACCCGGGAGGCGGAGCTTGCAGTGAGCTGAGATCGCGCCACCGCACTCCAGCCTGGGTGACAGAACCAGACTCCGTCTTAAAAAAAAAAAAAAAGAGAGAGGCATAATGAAGAAATGGTAGGTGATGGACCTTGGACCAATAAATCAGGCACCAACTTATCTTTATCAACTGCTGGGTACAGTACCAGAACATTATAAATAGACAATAAATGCTTACTGAGCCCAAATATCTTGTTTAATTAAGAGTTAGCTATTGAAGGTGGTCTTGTGTGTGTAGAAATGAGGGGCAGGGCATGCTGGTTGGAAGGCATGTTGCAGCACATCTTTGCCAAGAATGAGCTCAGCCTGTCCTGGAGAATCAGCTTGTCAACAATAGAGAATTCATTCAGTCGTTCAGCAAACAGGTTTTGAGTTACGGGTTAAGGATATAAAGATGAATAAGACACAACCCCCGACTTCAAATGCTTCATGGTCTTAAGAGGTTTGGTGAGGAGGGGCAGACAGGCACAGTCGGAAACAAAGACATGTGCCATGCAGGCTTATAAATGACTTTTAAAGGGTCTAGAGAAAGAGCTGAGGGTGAAGAGAGGAAAAGCTGATGGGGGAAGGGAGAGAGAAGTTGGGCATGGACAATCAGGACCCTAGAAGCAGTGAGACACAGAGGACGAGGAGGTCAGTGTGAGAGTGTTGGGGTAGGTGGGGGAGCATGAGAAGACCATGGGCAGAAGAGACCAGCTAGGGCATTGCAGACCCAGGAAAAGCACCGCTGGACTCCTTGTACATGCACACTCAGGCCCCAAATAGATGCCTTTAGACATGATCCTCTGGTAAGATTAAAAAGGCAGCTGTTTTCCGTGCTTCAGGCAACAACTTCTAGGAAACACTTACGCATTTGCCTTTCTTTTTTTTTTTTTTTTTGAGATGGAATTTCACTCTTGTTGCCCAAGCTGGAGTGCAATGGTGCGATCTCGGCTTACTGCAACCTCTACTTCCTGGGTTGAGGCAATTCTCCTGCCTCAGCCTCCCAAGTAGCTGAGATTAGAGGCACACACCACCACGCCCGGCTAATTTTTCATATTTTTGGTAGATACGGGGTTTCACCATGTTAGCCAGGCTCGTCTGGAACTCCTGACCTCAAGTGATCCACCAACCTCGGCCTCCCAAAGTGCTGGGATTACAGGTGTGAGCCATCACATCCGGCCGCATTTGCCTTTCTTTTTAACTCCTAGTGACCTAGTTATTGAAAGGAGCAGGAAAAATGGTCACACCCCTAACATTCCTGCATAAAGTATTTTTCAATATCAGAAGTCATCCAGTAAATCTTCATGGAGTGTCTACCATGTTCCAGGCAGGGGCCAAGGAGCTGAGGATACAGCTGTGAACAGAATCCCTGACTTCATGGAGTTTACATTCGAGTGGGGCCACAGACAGCCAAAAAAACCCAATAGATACACAGCATGTGAGGGAGTGACATACCACATAAGTAAAGGAAAGAAAGCAGGGTAAGGAGAGAGAATGATGCTGGGGAGGGGATATTCTGTATGGGTGGTACCTGTAATCCCAGCATTTTGGGAGGCAAGGATAAAGGATCACTTGAGTCCAGGAGTTCAAAACCAGCTTGGGCAACATAGTAAGACCCTGTCAGTACAAAAATTTTAAAATTAAAAAAATAAATAAATAAATGAAAAGACCACTCTGATGGAGTGACAGTGGAGCCAAGACCTGAAGGGGTGAGAGGTTAGCAGATGGCTTCGAGAAGAAGAAATTAAAGTGCTTGATGTATTTTAGAAGTTCCAAGGAGGCCTGTGTGGCTGGAGAGAGCATGGGAGGGAAGAGTGGGAGGAGAGGAGCACAGAGCACCGGAAGTTAATCCTGCAGGGGGCCTTTGGCTTTTGCTCTGAGTTAGACGTGAGCCTTGGAGAGTTTGCACAGAAATGGGCCAAGGTCTGGTTTACCTTCTTAAGGATAACTCAGGCTTCTGTGTGAGGGCTGGAATGCAGGAGACAAGGGTGGGCAAAAGGAAACCAGCTGAGAGGCTATTGAGAACTGGGAAAGGGAGGCTGGTGTTTTGGGCGAGGGTGGGAGCAGGAGGAAATTGCAAAAGTTGATCTTGTTCTGGAAATATTTTGAAGATAGAGCCAAAAGGATTTGCTGATGGGTTGGATGGGAGAGAAAGTGAGTAGTCAGGATGATTTACATTCCAAGCCTTTTGGCCAGACAAGCTGGGATGGCTGCCAGTTATTAAGACCGGGAAGACTTCTTGAGAAGAACCTCTTTGAGGTTGGAATTCAAAAGCTTGGTTTTGGACACATTAGTTTGAGATGCCTATTAGGATATACAATATCCTAATTGTACTGGGGACAGTAGTTATCAAAGTAAAGATAGTAAAGTAAAGATAGTAATTAAAGTCACAGGACTGGGTGAGATCACCTAGAGAGTGGTCACGGGTGGAAAAGATATGTGACCCTCAGGGCTCTCCAGTGTGTGGAGGAGGAGGCCGCAAAATAGATTGACAAGGAGCAACCAAGGAGGGAGGAGGAGAGTCCAGAGACAGCAGTATTCTAGAAGCCAACCACTGCCAAAGGGAGCAAGATAGAGACTGAAGGTTAACTGTTGCATTTGGCAAGATAGATAGAGTAGTGGGGATGGAAGCCCGGTGTCCCTATCAGCATTTAATGGAAAAAAAATGGGAGGGGATGAGGAGATAGCAAGAGCAGACATCTCATTTAAGGAGTTTTGTATAAAGTGCAGTCAAGAAAGGCTGGGTGTGGTGGCTCATGCCTTCATAATCCCAATACTTTGGGAGGCTGAGGTGGGCAGATCACGAGGTCAGGAGTTTGATACCAGCAGCCTGGCCAACATAGTGAAACCTCGTCTCTCCTAAAAATACAAAAAAAAAATTAGCCAGAAATGAGTGACAAATGTAAGCAAAGTTTTACCTGAAGAGACCTGAAGAGAATAAAACAATAGCTTCCATATATTGAGAACTTGTGGCTGAGCGCAGTGGCTCACACCTGTAATCCCAGCACTTTGGGAGGCCCAGGCAGGCAGATCATGAGGTCAGGAGTTCAAGACCAGCCTGGCCAACACGGCGAAACCCCGTCTCTACTAAAAATACAAAAATTAGCCGGGCGTGGTGGCAGGTGCCTGTAATCCCAGCTACTTGGGAGGCTGAGGCAGGAGAATCACTTGAACCAGGAGGTTGAGGTTGCTGTGAGCTGAGATCACGCCATTGCCCTCCAGCCTGGGCAACAGAGCAAGACTCTGTCTCAAAATAAAAAAATTGAATTGGGGCTGGGTGTAGTGGCTCATGCCTGTAATCTCAGCACTTTAGAAGGCTAAGGCAGGAGGATTGCTTCAGTCCAGGAGTTTGAGACGAGCCTGGGCAACATAGTGAGACCCCTAATCTCTACAAAAGATTAAAAATTAGACTGGGTGCAGTGGCTCACACCTGTAATCTCAGCACTTTGGGAGGCCAAGGCAGGAGGATAGCTTCAGCCTAGGAGTTTGAGACCAGCCTGGGTAACACAGTGAGACCCTGTCTCTATTTAAAAAAAATTTTTTTAATTAATAAAAAATAAAATAAAAATTAGCTGGGCATGGTGGCACATGTCTGTAGTCCCAGCTACTCCAGAGGCTGAGGTAGGAGGATTCCTTGAGTCCAAGAAATCAAGACTGTAATGAGTCGTGATCATGCCACTGCACTCCACCCTGGGCGACAGAGTGAGACCCTGTCTTAAAAAAAAAAAAGAAAAAAGAAATGGGATTGGAGAGGGATCAAGAAGGAAGTCATTATTTCATAGTTTTAGGCAATAGAAAATGGAAAACCAGTAGAGGAAGAAATTGACCCTGCAGAGGAGAGGAGTGAGGCTTGCTAGAGTGATGTCCTGAAGTCATTGAGAGTGGGTGGAAGTGGGTGCACATGTAGCATGAGGCGGGCTAGATGGGTGCACTGGCAGTTCACTCACTGTCAAAAGAGGGAGGGCAGGGTACATCGTGGGCACCTCTTTTGGGGGAACATGTGGACATTCTCTTCTGACTGCTTCCCATTCCTTCCTGCTTTGTCTGTATGTTGTCATGCTGCTTTTTTCATCAACTTTTTTTTTTTTTTTTTTTTTTTGGTAGCGACTGGGTTTCCCTCTGTTGCCCAGGCTTGTCTCGAACTCTTTTTCATCAACTTTAAGATACATCTTTTTCATATTTTAACATCAACATGGTGAAACTGGAATAAATCTTAAAATACGTGGAATGTCGGGCCGGTTATGGTGGCTCACACCTGTAATCCCAGCACTTTGGGAGGCAGAGGCAGGTGAATCACGAGGTCAGGAGATCAAGACCATCCTGGCTAACACGGTGAAACCCCGTCTCTACTAAAAATACAAAAAATTAGCCAGGCATGGTGGCCGGCGCCTGTAGTCCCAGCTACTTGGGAGGCTGAGGCAGGAGAATGGTGTGAACCTGGGAGGTGGAGCTTGCAGTGAGCCAAGATCGCACCACTGCATTCCAGCCTGGGCGGCAGAGCGAGACTCCGTCTCAAAAACAAAACAAAACAATACAAAAAAATCAATGGAATGTCTAAGTGTTGGTATTTATTTCTTCTAGATGCTACATACAATGCAGAAGGCTTTTTGTCGAAGGTAACTTGGATACAGTGAACTGTGGAACGTTGTTACTTTGGCTCCAACTAGAGCTCTCTGTTGCAGAGGGCAAAGTGGGGCCCTGCAGATGCTGTTCACTTTGACAGTTGGGAAGAGAAACCGGCATCTTTTTTGTTGTTGTTGTTGTTCCTTTTAATTCAGAAAGAGAAAGAGAAGGAAATAAAAAAACAAAGTGTGTTTAAATTACTATTGCAGAAAAGATCTGGCTGGATGCTGGGACCTACCTCTTCCAGTATGGGGATTCATGATTTATTTAATTTTTTTGAGACAGGATCTTGCTCTGTTGCCCAGGCTGGAGTGCAGCAGCACAATCTCGGCTCACTGCAACCTTCGCCTCCTGGGTTCAAGGGATTCTCCTGCCTCAGCCTTCCAAGTAGCCGGGATTACAGTGCGCACCACCGCGCCTGGCTAATGGCTAATTTTTGTGGGTTTTTTGTTTGTTTGTTTGTTTTGTTTTTTTTGGTAGAGATGAGGTTTCACCATGTTGGCCAGGCTGGTCTCGAACTTCTGACCTTAAGTATTAAGTAATCCGCCTGCCTTGGCCTCCCAAAGTGCTGGGATGACAGGTGTGAGCCACCATACTTGGCGGGATTCATGATTTAAAGCAAAAGCAAAAGAAAAAAGAAATAAATTATTCTGCTCAATACTGTTAGGCATAATTGCATTGTTTTTCTTTTCTTTTTTTTTTTGAGACGGAGTCTCGCTCTGTCGCCCAGGCTGGAGTGCAGTGGCGCAATCTTGGCTCACTGCAAGCTCCGCTTCCCAGGTTCACGCCATTCTCCTGCCTCAGCCTCTCCGAGTAGCTGGGACTACAGGCACCCACCACCAAGCCCAGCTATTTTTTTGTATTTTTAGTAGAGACGGGATTTCACTGTGGTCTCGATCTCCTGACCTCGTGATCCGCCCGCCTCGGCCTCCCAAAGTGCTGGGATTACCAGCGTGAGCCACCACGCCCGGCGGCATTGTTTTTCATCAACACTCAAAACAGCCTCTTCAGGAAGCACTGAGATGGGAGTGGCAAGACTGGCTGAGGCCTAGCTCTCTAAAACGGTGGTGGGGGGGGGGGGCGCGCCCTGAGAGAGGCATTCTAACCCCACCCCAATCACCCCTATTTTTTACTCTTTCTACTTCCGGAATTGGAAAGAACGACACTCGAGCTAGGTTCCAATATATTAACTTTCAGGGGCCCACTGCCCATCCCAACCCTCCCCTAACAAAGTCCCCTGCCGGTCCCTGTTCCCCCAGCCACCTGCAGGAACCTACAAGGGCCAGGAAGCTGCCTGGTGGTGTCAACTAAGAAAAGGGGGAGTATCTGCGCCGTCACTGTTGGGGAGGGGTCTCTATTAGTGGTTGGAGAGCTTCACAGAAGCCTTCCCCCTCCTAAACCTTCCCAGCCTCGAAGGGGGAGAATTCCACCAGCAGCCCCGCCAGGGACCTGAGCTGGGTTCAGCCTTGCAAGCAGCTTCCAGGTGGAACCCCGGCCGCGAGCTTCCCAGCCCTGCTAGAGCGGCAGATGGAGAGCAGGGTGGAGGAAGGCGGCCTGCGGCACGCAAGTCTCCTCTTCCCCGGCCGGAGAAGCCGACATCTTTATAATAGTAACAAACTTTGGGCTGGGGCTGTCTCTTTGTTACACATACATTCAGCCCAAGCCTCTGCAGACAGCACCCAGGTGTCCGGGGAGGCCAGAGAGGGGAGGCCGGCCCTCTGCCCACCAGCTCGCACAAGAGTGTGGGAGACCAAGGACAAGGCGATACTTGGCCCACACCTGAAACTGGACAGAAACTCCTGACTCAGAGGCCAAGCCTTCAGCCAAGTCAATAAGAGCTGGGGCCCTGTGTGGTGAAAACATCCTGTGTGGTGACCTCAAGGAGAAGTCCAAGGGTCTGAGAATGGGAGCAGTGTCACGGCATTGCTGGTGGGGTCACTTCTCCAGCACTGTCGACTGTTAGTAGGTGTGACCTTTTACTTCTTGGATGCGTGGGAACGACTTTTTACTTCTTGGTTGCGTGGGGACGGAGCTCAGACCCTTTTCTGTGGTCTGAGTCTGGGAATGGTTCGGGGGGGGGTTCCCTTTGTCCATTTGTTCATAAGATAAATAGCTGGGTACTTACCACACGCTGTGCTAAGCACTGGATACACAATTATAAGCAAACCCAGACCGAGCCTCTGCTCTCAGAGCTTGTATCTAGTCATGGAGATGCATTAATGAAATAATAACAATAACAGCGTTTGTTTTTTTTTTTTTTTTTTTTTTTGAGACGGAGTTTCACTCTTATTGCCCAGTCTGGAGTGCAATGGCCCGATCTTGGCTCACTGCAACGTCCGCCTCCCGGGTTCAAGCGATTCTCCTGCCTCAGCCTCCCGAGTAGCTGGGACTACAGGCATGTGCCACCACGACCGGCTAATTTTGTATTCTTAGTAGAGATGGGGTTTCTCCATGTTGGTCAGGCTGGTCTCGAACTCCAGACCTCAGGTGATCTGCCCACCTTGGCCTCCCAAAGGGCTGGGATTACAGGCGTGAGCCACCACACCTGGCCACAATAATAGGTTTTAAAAACCTACTTTAATGAAACTGTGTGCCAGACCCTGTTTTAAGCACCCTACAAATATTAACTCCTGTCATTAGTATAATAATCTAAGAACTGCTAGATGAGGTTTTGCCTGTGTGGCTAAGTTGCCTTTGCTATTCTGTCCAACTCAGTTATTCTGATATAAAATTCCCTTTGAGGATGGAAATGACTGTCAATGAAAAAAAAAAAGCTTTTAAAGATTTAAAGTTGGTTTTATTCAGAAGTCTTACTGAGGGCTATAGACCAAGGCCTGTAGCCCAGGAGCAGTTCTATGAGACTGCTGGGGCACAGTATCTCAGCCCATGACTCATATACAGGCGGTGGGGGTTCAATATGTTCAAAGTCGCATCAGACTTGCTTAGAGGTTGCATTCAAGCAAAATCACATTGACGTTTTGGTGTAAGAGCACAACTGGTTATAGATTACAGAGGCATCATCACTGACCTTGTCAGAGGTTATCTTATGTGTAGGCAAAGGCAAACACTGCGGTCATTTATCTTTTAAGGAATATAGTGACTCAGGCAAGAGGTGTCCTGTTTTGTCTTCTAAGCATCTTTCCAGAGAGCTGTGTGTAGACACAGAGTCAGGGGCTTCGAGAAATTAAGCAAGCAGAAATGAGCAAACATGACTTCTTACGTTTGCTACTTTGTCTCGTATGACTCATCAAGGAAGAAGGGATTTTAGCATCTGACAGGCCAGCTGTAGCTTTGAGGACTGTTTGGGGAGCCTGCTGGGCACTGAGTAATAAGCAATTTGCATCACACTTCTGTAGTATCTTGCATCTTGGTTTCTCTTCCCATCCTCCTCTTCATAGCTCCCTCCTCTTTTGGCTCATCCACTGCTAACTTAGTCTTTGATGCTTTTACTTTGACCTCCCAGACTTTCCTGTTGGAGTGAGCAGGTCGGTTTTCTTTGAGCTGTGCAGCAGCAGTCTCTGGCTAAACTCAATCCAGCACAGGACCACTCCCAAGAAAGGACCTGCTCAATATGGGCAGAGAGGTGGCGAGTGATGGGAGGTAGAGACTGAAAATCAGATTTTAAGAATAGAAGCATTAGCTGGGTGTTGTGGTGCATACCTCAAGGTTGAGGTGGGGGATTCACTTGAGTCCAGGATTTTGAGGCTGCAGTGGACTATAACATGCCACTATACTCTATTAAAAATAAAAAATAACAATAAAAAAAAGAATAGGAGTAGCTCTAGACCAAGATTGTGTATCCTGGCCAATGAAAATAGAGTCCTTACACAACCTGTCTATTCCATAGGCTAAGTTCAGTGGGCCCCGAGCTATTCAGGCCTCAACACTTTTGCAATAAAAATAAAAGTTCCTTTAGTACCTTCCAGGTTACCAAGCCCATTTAGAGTTCTGATCTCCTTTGGCTCCAACAACAACCCTGGGAGGTATTTCTGGGAGAACACAGAGCTCTCCCAGTCTTCAAAGCTACACACTTCACGTGTCAGAAACTAAAATTCCTCACTCCTTGGTGAATCATTTGCATTTCTAAAGTGAGTTTCCTTTCAGAATAGCTGGGCTGAAATGTGGTTGTAAGTGACTGGGTATTAGAGCTGGCAGAACACAACAGAGACTGTATGCACTTTGAACTCCAGACTCTTCCAAGACCTCTTTCTACCTCTCAGACGAGGTGGTTGGGACAGTTTCATAGGCAGTGCCTGGCTGCAATTTTTCAAGAACCAAAACTTGAATGACTGCCATCATTAGGCTCTAAAGCCAAAAATTGGCCTGAATTCTCCCCACAAAGAAATAAGCACCTAATATTTTTCTTCGTATGCTGAAAATTCAGGGAAGCTTCTGATAACACAACCATTTAGTGTTACATGCAAGAAATGCTTCCACTTAAGGTCAGGAGTTTGGCGTCTGTTTCCTGAAGCCCCTTCTGAATCATCTTATTTCTAACAAGAAGATACGAATTGTCTATATTTCGTAAGATATAGTGAAGATTAAGTGAGAGTTAGTCCATTCATCGTGTTCCCTATACCTGTTAAAATTTTTTCCTTCCAAAATTATTATGCTCTCTGTATTAGACCAATTATAGAAGCAGCTGAAGACTTGAGAAGTATTGTAAATAGAACAAATTTTGGCTTTAGCTGGGAAAGGAACAGAGAGATTCAGTCCCTTCTTATTGAGTCCAGCATTGGTGGTGGATCTGGATTCAGGAAATCAGGCTGATGTCGGAGCCATTTCACTCCCTGCCCCCACTCCCGGCCCAGCATACACAGCAAAGCTCCAAAGACCCAGGGTGGGTTCTGCAGGCAGTTCCTTCATATGCTAATGAACAGTTACAAAAGCTGAACAGCAGGACCAAACTGGTTTCTGTGGGCCCAAGCAGCTGGGAATTACCGCCCTACCCTTCTTCCCAGAGATTTCGCAGACCCTCCTTCTTCCACATTCCCACCAGCTGTCCTTAAATTGCCAGGAACTCACCTGTTTTAACTCTTCTCTCTTGGCCTGTGTGGCCCTCAGTTATCTTTCTTATCAAATCCCGAAACTCTGAGTTTTACAAGCCCCTCTGCCTCTTGCTTCCTCTCCTTACCACCCCTTCTCACAGGCCTTTGTCTTTCCTTCAGGTGCCCCAGGGATTCCAGGCAAACAACAGCGTCTGACCAGCCCCATCAGTACTAAGCACTCTTGAGGGGGTCCCAGTGGCAGAGCCCGTATCCCTTTAGCCTCTGAATATTCAGTGTTCTTGTAAGGCAGGTAACACATCCCCATTTTATAAGAGAAAACAGGGCCAGCGCGGTGGTTCATGCCTGTAATCCTGGCACTTTGGGAGGCCGAGGCAGGTGGATTGCCTGGGCTCAAGAGTTCGAGACCAGCCTGGGCAATATGGTGAAACCCCATCTCTATTAAAAAAAAGAAAAAAAATTATCCGGGCATCGTGGTGCATGCCTGTAATCCTGGCTACTAAGGAGGCTGAGGCAGGAGAATCGCTTGAACCCAGGAGGCAGAGATTGCAGTGAGCCAATATCGCACCATTGCACTCCAGCCTGGGTGACAGAGTGAGACTCTGTCTCAAAAACAAAGAACAAAAAAAAAAAGAAAAAACAGGCACCCAAAGAAATGAAGTAATTTAACCAGGATCATAAGTGACAAGAGCCAGCATTCAATTCAGTCGGACACTGCCCAAGCTCTTCCTCCTAATCACAACGACTACCTTCTAGAGGCAAGAGACATTTCTAATTGGAGGAGGGATGAGGCAACTCTGAAGTCTGAAGGAAAACAGCGTCCATGAGAGTTCCAAGATGCAGAACAAGTTGGTGGAATCCAGAGATCTGGCCCTGCTGGGTCACAGGTTCTCATCCTAGTTTCCCTCCCTGCCAAAATGTTGCTGAGGCTTGTCCTTGATGCTAACTACATGTAGCTTTCACACGCAGGATTGAGAGCACGCACTGGTCTCAATTCCTCCTTTGACATCCGTGACTGGTTTTCGTAGGTGCATCTGTCTCATGTACCTGGAGTCATTGTGTTAAACTCTAAGATCCTGGGCTTTTAGGAAGTGGCTCTGATCTTTGTCTCTCTCACCCTGATGTTTTATGAGGATGATGGCCTAACAGGGTCCTGCCAGGTTGCAGAGGGAAGACCTTTAAACAAGATGACTTGTTTAAATACTATATGGTTGGCCAGGTGCAGTGGCTCATGCCTGTAATCCCAGCACTTTGGGAGGCCGAGGCCAGTGGATCACTTGAGGTCAGGAGTTCAAGACCAGCCTGGCCAACATGGTGAAACCCTGTCTCTACTAAAAATACAAATTAGCCAGATGTGATCATGCGCACCTGTGGTCTCAGCTAGTTGGGAGGCTGAGGCACAAGAATTGCTTGAACCTGGGAGGTGGAGATTGCAGTGAGCTGAGATCATACCATTGCACTCCAGCCTGAGCAACAGAGCAAGACCCTGTCTCAAAAAAAATAAAAAATAAAAAAATACAATATGGTATATTTAAGATTGGCTATTATAATATGATCTTCACTGTGGTTAGTAACAGCAATAATAATAATCACCTGCATTTATGTCATGCTTTTATGGTTTCCAAAGAACTTTTATGCACATTTTCTCTTTTTAATTTTCATTTTATTTTTAATTTTGTAATAGATATTAAGTCTCAGACTATTTCTTCTTCATTTAATTTAGCAATAACTTAATCAGACTAGGAAGAAATATTTCAAGGGATAGGTGGATTTGCTTAGTAAAAATTATGTTTATTTTAAAAGCTCTCAGTGATTGTTATCAAACCGTACAGTAGTCTGAGATGCAGAAACAAATGTATGCATCACAATGTTTATCTCTGTGTTACCAAAACAGTAAAAACATGAAATAATCTGGATATTTTACAAGAGTAAATTAAAATCTATTGAGAAGATGAAATATTCTGCTGCAATTGAAAACGGTGCTATGGAAGAATAAGCATTTGGGGAAATATTCACTATGTTGTTGAGTGGGGAAAACCGAATAACAAAAGAGGTATGCAAATATCAATCTGATTTTTTAGTATTTGTTTATGTTGGGATAGAGTCTCGCTCTGCTGCCCAGGCTGGAGTAAAGTGGTGTGATCACAGCTCACTACAGCCTTGAGCTCCTGGGCTCAAGTGATCTTCCCAGCTCAGCCTCTTGAGTAGCTGGGATTACAGGCTCGCGCTGCCACTCCTGGCTAATTTTTGTATTTTTAGTAGAGACAAGGTTTCATCATGTTGGTCAGCCTGACCTTGAACTCCTGACCTCATGATCCGCCAGCCTCGGCCTCCCAAAGTGCTAGGATTATAGGCGTGAGCCCCACCATGCCCGGCCCATTTGTTCTTAACTCTACCTGCATGTCACTGAGGTTGGTGGTTGGAAGGATGACCTTTCTATGACAAGAAAAGGAATCAATCAGGTAGAAATTGTGTTGCAGGACTTATCTTTAGTTCAGCTACAGACAAGTTCTCTGTTCCACGGCCATGAAAATTCGGGCTCGCAGACAATTTGAATGGTCAATAAGACAGGTTTTATTGGGTGAAAAGGAAGAAAAGGGGGAAACAGGGATTCTCACAAGGCCAGAGTCCCTGCTACAGTGCTTCCCGCCTGGCCCTTTGAATCCCAGTTTCCACACAGGAAGAGGAGGAGCCAGGCTCCTCCCTGCTGCAAACTTCCCGAGGCTTCATCTCAGTGGGCAGGCTGGTTGGAGTTTCTCCCACCTGGCTGTCTCAGTTGTAGGTGGAAGAAATAGAAAGGGGAAAATGAGGAGAGTAGGAGGGTGCAATGCTACCACTACAGCTACTTATGTGGGCATCTCAGCCCTTGCAGATCAACCTTTCCCATCTCTTTAATTAGCATGTGGCATAATGACTACTCTCCACACCTCAGCCCATCATGTACTTACTTCATTAAGTAATCGCTGGCACATATGCTGTTGCCTGACTCTTCATGAGGGGCGAGGTGCCAGTTCTGCACCCTAGAGCAGTATCATTTTTCAGAAGGTGAGATTGCTATTGTGGCTGCATTTCCCATGATGTCATGACTAACTCTCTGTCTGCACATGTCCCAGTGACACATCACCCAGCCACAATTCCAGCCCCAGTTTGAAAGTCTTCATAACTCTTTTCCTTAAAAATATTTCTCGGCTGGGCGTGGTGGCTCACGCCTGTAATACTAGTACTTTGGGAGGCTGAGGTGGGCAGATCACGAGGTCAGGAGTTCGAGACCAGACTGGCCAACATGGCCAGTCTCTTCCAAAAATACAAAAATTAGCAGGGCGTGGTGGCACACACTTGTAGTCCCAGCTATTCAGGCAGACAACTGAGGCATTAGAATAGCTTGAACTGGGAGGTGGAGGTTGCAGTGAGCCGAGATTGTGCCACTGCACTCCAGCCTGGGTGACAGAGCAAGACTCTGTCTCAAAAAATAAAAATAATAAATAAATAAAATTCCCATTTTTTGATCAAATGAAAAAAAATCTACAAAGTAGAAAACCCCAAAGACCATAACACTAGATAATAGTTGACCACTAATGCCTGAAATGATTATCATGAGAGATTATTTCTTTGGGTCTAGAAGGCCTTCGTGTAAATGAGAGACTACTATGACCAATTCACTCCTTGCCTACCATCCAGATGCCTTAGCCTCACTGCCAACAAGCTAAGAGATGCTGGCTGAGTAAGGGCCTACTCTGGCTTGTAAGGACCCGTCCAGCTCCAGTGATTTGTAATTCGAAGTAAACTAACACTTTAAAGAGATGAGTCAAGAGCTGCTTGACGGAAAATCACTCCAGGCAAAGGATACCGAGTGCAAAGGAATGACAGGGGGCATACATGGCTGGAGTAGGATGATGATATGAATCACAGGCGATAACATCAAGGAGGTGGTGTGTGTGTGGATGGGGAAGAGGGGACAGGATGTGTAAACCTTTGATAGATTTTGGTTTTTACTCAGAGGGAAGTGGGAAGCACTTCAGTATTTTTTTTTCTTTTCCTTTTTTGTTTTTGAGATGGAGTTTTGCTCTCGTTGCCCAGGCTGGAGTGCAATGGTGCCATCTCAGCTCACCGCAACCTCCGCCTCCCGGGTTCAAGTGATTCTCCTGCCTTAGCCTCCCAAGTAGCTGGGATTACAGGCATGCACCACCAAGCCCAGCTAATTTTGTATTTTTAGTAGAGACAGGGTTTTACCATGTTGGTCAAGCTGGCTTCGAACTGCTGACTTCAGGTGATCCACCCGCCTTGGCCTCCCAAAGTGCTGGGATTACAGGCATGAGCCATCACGCCTGGCAGCACTTAAGTATTTTAAGTAAGGAAATCATTTGATCTGCTGGACATTTAAACAGATTTACAAATGACTGCTATGTTGAGAGAAGACTGTGTGGAGGGCTATGGACAAAGAGAAAGAAAAGTTACAAGGTTGTTGTAATAATCCAAGTAAAGATAATGGTAACTAGAACGGAGATGGTAAAAGATATATTTTCATATACGGTAAAAGATATATTGCTGATAGATCAGATGCAGAACATAGAGAAGTCAAGGATATCTCCACAATTTTAAAATTTTCATTTTATTTTATTTATTTTGAGATGGAGTTTTGCTCTTGTTGCCCAGGCTGGAGTGCAATGGCGAGATCTCGGCTCACTGCAACCTCTGCCTCCCAGGTTCAAGTGATTGAACAGCCTCCCGAGTAGCTGGGATTCCAGGTGCCCGACACCACACATGGCTAAATTCTTTTGTATTTTTAGTAGAGACGGGGTTTGGCCATGTTGGCCAGGCTGGTCTCAAACTCCTGATCTCAGGTGATCTGCCTGCCTCGGCCTCCCAAAGTGCTAGGATTACAGGCGTGAGCCACTGCACCCAGCCTAATTTTCATTTTATCATTTTAATTTTTTTTTTTTTTGAGACAGAGTCTTGCTCTGTTGCCCAGGCTGGAGTGCAGTGGCACAATCTCTGGTCACTGCAACCTCCGCCTCCAGGACTCAAGTGATTCTCCTGCCTCAGCCTCCGGAGTAGCTGGGATTACAGGCCTGTGCCACCATGTCTGGCTAATTTTTAGTAGAGATGGGGTTTCACCATGTTGGCCAGGCTGGTCTCGAACTCCTGACCTCAAGTGATCTGCCTGCTTTGGCTTCCCAAAGTGCTGGGATTACAGGTGTGAGCCAGTGTGCCTGGCCAAATAATTTTAATTTTTTAGAGACAGGGTCTCACTTGATTGCTCAGGCTAGAGTGCAGTGGCACAATCATAGCTCACTGCAGCCTGGAACTCCTGGGCTTAAGTGATCCCTCTGCCCAGCCACCTGCCTAGCTGGGACTACAGGTGCATACAACCACCCCTAGGCAATTTTTTGTAGAAATAGGGTCTCAATATATTGCCCAGGCTGGTCTCAAACTCCTAGGCTCAACCAATCCTTCTGCCTTGGCCTCCCAGATTTCTGGGATTATAAGCATGAGCCACTGCACCCAGCCTGACTCCAAGACTTGATTTGAGCAATTGGAAGGATGGCGTTGTAATTTAAGGAGAGGGGGAAGACTGTGAAAAGGGCGGTGGAGGTGTAATGAATCAGGAATTTAGTTTTGGACTTAATGCTTGATATGCCTGTAGAAACATCCAAGGGGGGATTTTGAATAGCTAGATGAATACACTATATGTCTGGACTGGGGAAATCAGGAGTAGAAATAGAAATTTGGGAACTGTCAACATATAGATTGTATTTAAAACCATGGGAGTGAATGAGGTCACCAAAGGAATGAGTGTATACTTTGAGAAGAAAAGAAGTCTGCTGGGCGCAGTGGCTCATGCCTGTAATCCCAACACTTTGGGAAGCCAAGGTAGGAGGATTGCTTGAGCCCAAGTGTTCAAGACCAGCTTGGGCAACATAGTGAGACCCTGTCTCTACAAGAAATAAAAAAGTATTAGCCAGGCCTGGTGGTGTGTGCCTGTAGTCCCAGCTACTCAGGGCCTGAGGTGAGAGGATTGCTTAAGCCGGGGAGGTTGAGGCTGCAGTGAGCCATGATCGTGCCACTGCACTCCAGCCTGGGCAGCAGAGTAAAATCCTGTCTCAAAAAAAAAAAAAGAAAGAAAGAAAGAAAAGAAGTCCAAAGACTAAGCTAGGGGCACTCACTCCAGAATATAGTGGTCAGGAGGGTAGGTGGGAACTAGCAAAGAACCCACTTCTGAGTTGCTAATGCGGCAGATGGAGAATCAAGAGAAGAGCGGGCCTGGAAGCCAAGTGAATAGAGCATTCCAGAAAGAGGGAGAAATCAATCGTGTCCAATTTTACAGCTAGGCTGAGTAACTGAGAAAGGACTGAAAGAGGACTATAGGACTTACCATGTGGATGCCATTACTAACCTTGTCCAGAGTGAGTGCTCAGTGAATCAGTGAATAAATGAGTGTAACTTTCTCCAGCTATATTTGATCAGGACCCAGTAACTTGGGGACTTTGTTTCTCCAGGAAGGGTTTGATAAATTATTTGAATGAAATACCTTTTCCCTCAGTGTCTAAACTCCTCTTTGGAATTGTAGGTGGTGGAAGATTGCAGAAGGTTCCTAATCTCTGGAGGCCAGGCAGTCTGGAGTTGCCTGTGGTCATTTCTTTGCACTGTTCCACACAGCCATACAATACTCCAATCCCTTCAGGGCGAAGGAGTCATCAACACCTGAAAAACAAATACTATACTCCCAAAATTACAGAAAAACACCTGCAAACTGACTCAAGTGAGTGTAGTTCATTTAGTCAGGCTGGGGGAAGAAACCACATTTTTGAGATAATTAACTCATAGCATTGTTCAATAAAATCTTTTATTGGAAATTGTGATGATTCAAGGCATAGTCCCATAAAATACAGTGAAAAGTTAAATCGAAAGTAGCTGGACCCTGATGTGTTGTTCTCTGAAAGAGGAAGATCCACCTTAAAGGCAGTCATTCTATAGCAGTTCCCATTTCTTAGGTGCTTACTATATACCAGAAACGGTACTAAGAAGTGCTTTATGGACATTTAGCAAAGTGAATCCTCACAACCACCCTATGAGAGTGGTACTAGTATCATTCCCAGATGATAGATGTAATATTAATAAGCTACAGATGAAATGGATGCTTGAAAAGTTTGAAGGGACATCTTAGGAATCAGTTATCTCCCCTGGGGAGGGACCTTCAGGAATGGCCTGATCCCTATCAGGAGAACTGTCCACTGTTCAGGATGTCAAAGGTTCCTGTTCTGCTTCTAGAAGTCAGCTTTTCCTGGGAGGAAAAGTGGGCATGGGCTGAGGTGAGAGCTGGGGTGCAGGTGGAGTATGAAGACTCCTCAGAGAAAGGAAATAAAAAATATTTATTGAGCGTCTACCATGTATCAAACCCAGTCACTAGTCACTATTTTATCCTCAGACACCTTTAAACCTTTAAACCACACGTGTGTGTGTGTGCATATATATTATAATAACTTAAAGTTTAGAGAGGATAAGTAAACTTGGGATCACACAGATGTCAACAAGGGGAGAAGCCTGTCCAGGTGTGGTGGCTCATTCCTGTAATCCCAGCACTTTGGGAGGCTGAGTGGGGAGGATCACATGAAGCCAGGAGTTCCAGACCAGACTGGACAAGATAGGGAGACCCCACTTCTATTTTCTAGTAGAAATTAAAATAAAAAATTAAGAAAATTTCTTTATACATTGAGCTGAAATTAAACCCCACTGTGGCTTCCACCAATTTTTGCTCTCTGGAGCAACTCAAAACACATCTAAATCCTCTTCTACAAGCGAATCCTTTAAATATTCGAAAACACCTATGTCGTCTCTCTTCTGTGCTCTTCCGGTACCAATAGTTTAAATGGGTAACAGTAGACTTTGTTTTATTCGATCTTTTAAAAAGCAAATAAAAAGTAAGACATGCCGGGCGCGGTGGCTCACGCCTGTATTCGCAGCACTTTGGGAGGCGGAGGCGGGCTGATCACGAGGTCAGGAGTTCGAGACTAGCCTGACCAACATGGTGAAACCCCGCCTCTACTAAAAATACAAAAATTAGCCTGATGTGGTGGTGCACGCCTGTAACCCCAGCTACTCGGGAGCCTGCGGCCAGAGAATTGCTTGAACTCGGAAGGCGAAGTTTGCAGTGAGCCGAGATCACGCCACTGCACTCCAGCCTGGGAGACAGAGCGAGACTCCGTCTCAAAAAAAAAAAAAGTAAGACATTACCAATATGATGCTAGCCCTCATACACTCATCCCCAACCCCATACTTCTCTTCTCCCACCCCTTCTATCTGCTTATGTATTTATTTAGCCAATGGGATCCCAACGCAGAGGAGCCCTGGTGGACGCATTTATAGTGCAGCGATGAAGAGAAGACAGTCACAGTCTCATACTAGAGTTGAAATGTGACAAACGTTTATACACTGTGTTTATAAGCCGTGTAACTCTGGCCAATTTATCTAGTCTTTCTAAGCTCACTTTCCTCGTCTGTAAAATGGGAAGAATAATCATACTTATTTCGCTGGTTGTTATGCGGATTAAGCAAGATAATTCTCTGAAGCTTTGGCACTTGGCGCTGAAAGTAGCCATTCCATGTCTTCTTTCCCTGCTCCACTTCACCCTTCCCTCCGCCCGCCCCGCCCCTTGTGCTCCCCACCGCTTTCGTGATGTCCGCAGCTGCCCACCTGCCTCTACAATAAAAAACGCATCCCCCCTCCTGCAGGGTCCACCGCACCGGGAAGCCCTGTCTGTATCAGTTACCAACCACAACTGCAGTGAGTTCGTTCGGATGGTGGCTTTCCCACAGTCAGGAAAGGCGAGGGAGACCGACGACCCGCTTCTCTAGGAGTAAGTAAAGGTTAAAGGTAGTTCGCGGCAAGCCTAGGTCGGGATTAACCCGTGGTCCCAGCGCTCCTGCTATTTGCATTCCAAAGCAGACGCCTCAGGCGTTCAACCCCGCCCGCAGGCGGTTCCCGCAGTCTAGGGGACCTGGCGCGCTTCCAGAGAGCGGGGGGCGCAGCTGCGCAGGGCAGGTGGCCGGGGGCGGGGCCACGGCGCGCGTTCCGGTCCCGGGGCGTGGCCTCCCGCAGGTGAGTCCAGCTGCGCCTTCGGTTTGTCTGAAACCTAACCCGCCCTGGGGAGGCGCGCAGAGGCTCCGATTCGGGGCGGGTGAGAGGCTGACTTCCTCTCGGTGCGTCCAGTGGAGCTCTGAGTTTCGAATCGGTGGCGGTGGATTCCCCGCGCGCCCGGCGTCGGGGCTTCGAGGAGGATGCGGAGCCCCAGCGCGGCGTGGCTGCTGGGGGCCGCCATCCTGCTGGCAGCCTCTGTCTCCTGCAGTGGCACCATCCAAGGTGAGAAACCTGGCCAAGGAGGGCTCTTATCGCTTAGGAGCTAGGGTCCTGGGCACGCTGGGCAGAAGGTGGGATCCGGGCAGGTGCGCGAAGGGTGTTCTGCTGCCGGCACCTATCTCTACGAATCCCTTAGCCTCCCCTTGATGGCTTTAATGGGAGGTCTCTGCGCCAAGGAGGCACCCAGGTGGGACATGCGGGAGCAGCTGAAGTCAGCAGATCCAGAGCTTTCCCCAAAGACCCCACTTCCCGTGGAGGCTGTCATGCTGGGCACCTCCAGGCCCCAGCGTGGGTTCGGGGAAAGGGAGGGAAGAAAGGAGTAGCTGTGTCTAAAGGGTACCCAGAGGACCTAGTCCCCTCCCCGGGCTTGGTTGCTTTGTAAACACTAAGTCATTAAGAGCTTTTCGCCAACTCCGGAGACTTCCTCCGCTGGCCCCGCGGGGCTGGTGGAGTTAGCGAGCTGATTGCGCAGGGCAGGGCGGAGTGGGTGGGAACCCGCGGCCCGGGAGCCTTCTACGTTGTTTTTTGCGCCCCTCTCCAACTACTGGAAGCCTTTCTTCGGGTTCTGCCCCCTGCGTTCGAGACCCACCCGGGGCCCGCTGCTCCTGGCACCCACAGTGGAAGGCCCGGGGTATGAAAGTCAGGGCTGGTCCCTGATGGGTTCTGGTGGTAATGAGCGCTCAGGCCCGTTGGGCGCCACGAGGATTTACGAGCGGAGCTTTTTGGACCCTGCCTTATATTTGACCAGTTGACCCTCTGGGCCTGGGGTTCCGGGACTTTCCTAGTGTGCCACCCGGAGCGGCCACTGGCTGCCACCCAGGTCTGCAGGCCGGAGGCTGGCCGCCCTGGGAAGAAAGCAGCACTTGCGCCCGGCCGCCGCGTTCCTTGGGTGTGCTGCCCCGGGTGTGCTCGAACTTGTATTGCTGGGAATGTGTTCTTCCGCGCCCAGCAGGCCTCGCTGTGGCCGTGGGGAATATTTGACCTGCGATCGCGCCACTGTGATCCTAACCGAGGCCCCGCTGCTGTTTGGGCAGCCTGGGTAGCAAAGGGAGGTTTTAATTTCCCTCAGAAATGTGCATTTCTCACTTTTATCCTCCTCTTCATAAAGACGAAGTAAAAGAGCAAGTCACAGTGGCTTGGAATTAGACGGAAGAATGTGATTCTTTTCCCTCTGCAGTTAGGGAAAAGGGTGTTAATGGTGTAAGCTTGAAAACTGTGCACCGCTGGTATTTTTTTTTACTAATCAGCGTCAGAATAAAGGCATTTAGTTCCAGGAAGTATTGAAAACTGTAATGAACACCTCTCCTCTATGTCCTTTAAAGTTGGAAACTTAAAATTCAGGAGCAAAGGTTAGTATGTGCAAACTTTAAAAAAAAATGCATGTTGGTATAGATGATTCAACATCTTTATGATTCAGAGGTCCCTGTAGGAAGCATGCCCGATTATTTGGCTTCTTCTTGTTTACTCCTCTTGGTGGGGGATTGGGAGATCCCTGGATTATAAAGCGAACTTGATTTAACAATAAGGAAAAATCAGGTTACTTGTTAACTACAGCCACTTAATATTGCACCTTGTTCCTCATCCTCCCCCCACCATACTTTTATTCCCTTGCAGGGTAACTTTCCCAAAGGGTTATTGAAGTAACACTGACAATTGATTTAGGGAGATGGAGCTTTCCTCCCACCTTAAAACTAAATTGATTTTAATAAGAAATACAGTGTCAGCAAAGCTTTTCTGCCCTCAGGGTAGGTCTTTGCTCACTCCCTTTTAGCCGGTCCTTCTGCGTGCCCCTCAGGTGGCTGCAGGGCCGATTTGGGGTTTGATTTTCTTCCCAAAGCCTCACTCCAAAAGACTGCCTCATAGAAAGGAACTCAGCCAAGATCACAACCTTCTCAGGGTACAGGTGAGGGACACTGAATTGGGGAGGAGGCAAGGCAAGGAAAACACTTGGAAATCACCGCTCCTCTTTCCCTTCACAATAGTAATTGATAATTATTTGAGTAAATATGCTTCGTTAATTCCTGGAGGCAGGGGGCCCTACGTCTAGCATAGTCTCATCACCTACGGGACCTCAGTAAATAGCAAATGAATGAAGTGAGGAGTCTTGCCCAGAGTATCCTGGCTGGTCCATGTGGTGTTCATTTCAGTCAGCTTCTCTCTGCCACTTACTTATTTTTTTCCACCATGTTACAGGCCTAGGTCATTCCATTTATCTTTTGGAGACTGGAACTTCTGTTTTCTTTTTTTTTTTGAGACGGAGTCTTGCTCTGTCGCCCAGGCTGGAGTGCAGTGGCGCAGTCTCGGCTCACTGCAGGCTCCGCCTCCCGGGTTCACGCCATTCTGCCTCAGCCTCTCCGAGTAGCTGGGACTACAGGCGCCCGCCACCACGCCCGGCTAATTTTTTGTATTTTTAGTAGAGACGGGGTTTCACCGTGGTCTCCATTTCCTGACCTCGTGATCCGTCCGCCTCGGCCTCCCAAAGTGCTGGGATTACAAGCGTGAGCCACCGCGCCCGACCTTCTGTTTTCTTTATAATTGGTTTGGTGTTTTTTTTGTTTTTTGTTTTCTGTTTTTTTTTTTTGACTCTCATTCTGTTGCCCAGGCTTGAATGCAGTGGTGCGATTTTGGCTTATTGCAACCTCCACCTCTCCCGGGCTCAAGGAAGTCTCCTGCCTCAGCCTCCCGAGTAGCTGGGGCTACAGGCGCGCACCGCCACCCCCAGCTAATTTTTTTTAGACTGAATCTCACTCTGTCGCCCAGGCTGGAGCGCAGTGGCGTGATCTCGGCCCACTGAAACCTCCGCCTCCCGGGTTCAAGCAATTCTTCTGTCTCAGCCTCCCGAGTAGCTGGGACTACAGGCACCCGCCACCACACCCAGCTAATTTTTGTATTTTTAGTAGAGACAGGGTTTCACCATATTGGTCAGGCTGATCTCAAACTCCTGACCTCAGGTGATCCACCTGCTTTCAGCCTCCCAAAGTGCTAGGATTACAGGCATGAGCTACTGCGCCCTACCTATAATTGTTTTTTTAATTATAAAAACAATATGTGATCACTCTAGGGAAAAATGAGCCAAAACAAAAAAAGGAAACATTCAATTAAATCACCCTGAACTTCAGTACCAAAGTAGCCACTGCTAATATTTTGGCTTATATATTTTCCCACTCTTTATTACATCCATGCACAAAATATGTATTCACAAATACAGAAAATATGTTTGTGCAAGTATGGGATTATATAAGCAGATCAGTATCGTGTCAATACATAAAAAACATTTTTAATGACTCCAAAATGTTACAGAAAGATGCATCAATTTTAAAATTAGTCCTCTGTTGATAGACATGTGGTATTTCCAATTTCTTTTCCCCCCTGAGAGGGAATCTCGCTCTGTTGCCCAGGCTGTAGTGCAGTGGCACGATCTCAGCTCACTGCAACCTCTGCCTCCCAGGTTCAAGTGATTCTCATGCCTCAGCCTCTGGAGTAGCTGGGACTACAGGCACACACCACCACACCCAACTAATTTTTGTGTTTTTGGTATAAACGGGGTTTTGTCATGTTGGCCAGGCTGATCTCGAACTCCTGACCTCAAGTGATCCACCTGCCTCAGCCTCCCATAGTGCTGGGATTATAGGCATGAGCCACCGTCCCTGGCCAAAGTTTTGTAACATGACAGAACACTGCAATGAACTGGAAGATAGGACTTTAAATTTGATCCTTTTGCTTGCTTTGTAGTTACTAAATAACCTTGATAGATGATGTTTTAGTAAATCTGTATTTGACTTTCTTATGGTTTTATTAGCTTGGCAAGTGTTGAAGAAAACAGTTCATTCTGAAAGAACACTTGTGAAAATATACTAAAAGTTTAGCTAGGGAGGGGCACCCCACAATTGAAATCTTTATTTTTCAGTCTGTGCTCCCAAAGATTGGGAGCAAAAAAGAACATTTGGGGTGAGGGGATCATAAAGAAGAGAGGGTGAAAGGAAGAGAGTTAATGCAAGTAAAGTACTTGTTTTACACTTGGTTTGATGGAGAGGTTGGGCCACAAGAGGAGTATACTTAAAATAAAAATTAAATAAAAAGTTTTAGGCCTGGCGCAGTGGCTCACGCCTGTAATCCCAGCACTTTGCAACTCAAGGTGGGCGGATCACAAGGTCAGGAGATCAAGACCATCCTGGCTAACACGGTGAAACCCTGTCTCTACTAAAAATACAAAAAATTAGCAGTGGTGCAATCTCTCCAAAGTGGGGGGATTACAGGCGTCAGCCACTGCGCCTGCCCTGTAGAAACTTTTATAGGGGGTAATTGAACTAGTCCTCCCCACTGCACCCCCTCCCCCTTTTGTTTTTTTTTTAAAGAGACTGGGTCTGGCTGTCACCCAAGCTGGAGTGCAGTGGCAGGATCATAGCTCACCCCCAGATAATTTTTTTTTTAGACGGAGCTCCCAAGTAGCTGGGGCTATGGCTAGGTTGCCACTATGCCTGGCCTGAACTACTCCCCTCTTCCCACCCACCCCCCAATCCCAGATGAAGTCTTGCTCTGTCACCCAGGCTGGAGTGCAGTGGTGTGATCTCAGCTCACTGCAACCTCCGCCTCCTAGGTTCAAGCCATTCTCCTGCCTCAGCCTCCCAAATAGCTGGGATTACAGGTGCCCGCCACCACACCCAGCTAATTTTTGTATTTTTAGTAGAGACGGGGTTTCACCATGTTGGCCAGGCTGATCTCAAACTCCTGATCTCATGATCTGCCCGCCTTAGCCTCCCAAAGTGCTGGGATTACAGGCGTGAGCCAGCGCGCCAGGCCCTGAACTACTCCCCTTTTTGATAGATGTTGAAATTAACATCTTTGTTTTACCATGCTAGACAATGTTCCAGTGAATATTCTTGTACATACAATAGCTTTGTGCACTTTAGCTGGTTGGTGCAGGGCAAATTCCTGGAAGTAAATTGCTAGGTCATATGGCAAATACATTTAAAATTTTGATATGTTTTGCCAAATTGCCCACCGAAAATATTATACCAATTTATACTCCTTTGAGATACAAAACTCAAATAATATAGAGAGGTGTAAAATAAAAAGTTCTCTTGTCCCCAGCTATTCTACTCCACAGAGCCAGGCACTTTTTATTGTTTGGTGGATATCCTTCTAGACTTCAGATTTTGCAAATTGTACATTATAATTTTTTTTTTTTTTTTTTGAGACGGAGTCTCGCTGTGTTGCCAGGCTGAAGTGCAGTGGCGTGATCTCGGCTCACTGCAACCTCTGCCTTCCAGGTTCAAGCGATTCTCCTACCTCAGCCTGCAGAGTAGCTGGGACTATAGGCGTGCGCCACTACGCTTAGCTAATTTTTGTATTTTTTAGTAGAGATGGGGTTTCACCATGTTGGCCAGGATGGTCTCGATCTCTTGATCTCGGGATCTGCCCGCCTCGATTACTCCCAAAGTGCTGGGATTACAGGCCTGAGCCACCGTGCCTGGCCAGTTTCTTTTTTCAATTGACTGTATATTGTGGCTGTTTTTCCATTTCAATATTATTGGCTAGTACCCTTAGTGGTAGGGACTATGTCAGGGACATGCTAATTTAGGAATAGGAGTAAGGAGCTTTTTGTCTGTAACTGAGTGGGGGATGCTGCCTTGAGCATCCTTGAGTGTGTATTTTCACACACTTGGGCAATAATTGTTTATTACAGCCCTAGAAATGGGAATGTAATTGTAGCCAGGCACTTTGTGTTTAAACTTCATTTGTGCATTTAGTCTCTCCTCAACTCTGTGAAACAGAAATGATTTTACCTGGTTGACAATTGGGAGTTGGGATAGCATTGGTTCTCTAGACAAGCTCTGTGAGTTTTGGTGAGTGGTAAGGACACTGTACAGAGTCAGAGGCGATGCACTGGGCTGAAAGGGCTTCAGGGACCTTTGAGTAGCGTCTTGACATTTACCAGTGTTATAGAACAGTTAATACCAGCAATAGTTTTGATGGAGACCATTAAAGGTTATATGTTGAAATATTCTAAGAAAAGGTTCCTTTTTAAAAAAAAATTGTTATATTGCCATTCCTTGCTCCTTTTTTGCCTTTATTTTAGCATTCTTATTTAAAACGGATTTTGAGCACTCTTTATGTGAGCTTTCCTGACTTGGTACATACATGCTTATTTTTATGGAGAATTTTAATCTTATAGAAGTATACTATTATAGTGAATTAAGTGTACCCACCACTCCACTTCAATAATTATTAACTGTTGGCTAATCTTGTTTCATCTATTCCCCAACCCACCTCCCAACCCTCCTCTCTGTTATTTCTTTTCTGTTTTTTTCCCTTTCCTATGATGCCGAGCCTGTGTGTTTCTTTTTAACAGCTTTACCAAGAATTCCATATCAGATAATTCGCACACCATACAATTCACCCCTTTAAACTGTACAATTTAGTGGCTTTTAGTGTATTCACAGAATTATTCAACCATTACTACAAACAATTTTAGAACATTTTTATTACCCTGGAAGAAACACCTTAGCTGTCATTCACCAATCTTCTGGTCTTAGCCCTTGGCAAACACTAATCTACTTTCTATTTATGGATTTGCCTATTGTAGACATTTGATAGAAATGGGATAATATGTTGTCCTCTGTGACTGGCTTCTTTCACTTAGCATAATCTTTTGAAGAATTCATCCACGTATCTATGTATCAGTACTTTTTTTTTTTTTTTTGATACAGAGTCTTGTTCTGTCACCCAGGCTAGTGGTGCGATCTCTGCAACCTTTGCCTCTGGTTTCAAGTGATTCTCCTGCCTCAGCCTCCTGAGTAGCTGGGACTGCGGGCCCCCACCACCACCTCTGGCTAATTTTTGTATTTTTAGTAGAGACCGGGTTTCACCATGTTGGCCAGGCTGGTATTGAGTGCCTGACCTCAGATGATCTGCCTGCCTCAGCCTCCCAAGTACTTCATTTTTGAAAACAGCCAAATAATATTCCATTGTATGGATATAGTGCTTTTTATTTCTATTCAATTGTTGATGGACATTTGGATTGTTTCCACTTTTTTTTTCTTTTTTTGAGACAGGGTCCTGCTCTGTTGCCCAGGCTGGAGTGCAGTGGTATGATCTCTGACCTCCTAGGTTCAAGCTATCCTCCCGCCTCAGCCTCCCTAGTAGCTGGGACTACAAGTGTGCACCACTATGCCTGGCTAATTTTTTAAAATGTTTGTAGAGATGGGGTTCTGCTCTGTTGCCCAGGCTTGTCTCAAATTCCTGGCCTCAAGCACTTCTCCAATCTCATCCTCCCAAAGTGATAGGATTACATGTGAGCGCCCAGCCCACTTGTTGACTATTACAAATAATGCTGCTATGAACATTTGTGTACAGGTTTTTGTGTGGACTCCTGCATACCTAGGAGTGGAGTTACTGGATCATATAGTAACTCTTTTTTTTTGAGACGGAGTCATGCTCTGTTGCCCAGAGTGCAATGGCACAGTCTAGGCTCACTGCAACCTCTGCCTCCCAGGTTCAAATGATTCTCCTGTCTCATCTTCCCAAGTCACTGGGACTATAGGTGTGTGCCACCACACCCAGCTAATTTTTGTATTTTTAGTAGAGATGGGGTTTCACCATGTTAGCCAGGATGGCTCAAACCCCCGACCTCGTGATCTGCCTGCCTCGGCCTCCCAAATTGCTGGGATTACAGGCGTGAGCCACTGCGTCCGGCCATACAGTAACTCTTTAACCATTTGAGGAACTGCCAGATAATTTCCCACAATAACTGTACCTTTTATTTTATGTATTTTATTTATTTCAAATAGACATGGTTTCACTCTGTCACCCAGGCTGGAGTGCAATGGCGTGCTCTTGGCCAACTGCAATCTGCGCCTTCTGGTTCAATTGATTCTCCTGTCTCACCCTTCCAAGTTGCTGGGATTACAGGTGTATGCCACCAAGCCTGGCTAATTTTTGTATTTTTAGTACAAATGGCGTTTCACCATGTTGGCCAGGCTGGTCTCGAACTCCTGACCTCAGGTGATCCACCCACCTCGGCCTCCCATAGTGCTGGGATTAGGGGTGTGAGCTACTCTGCCCAGCCGTGCACCATTTTGTATTCCTACCAGCAGTGTCTGAGGGTTTCAATTCCTGTGGTTGTGAAATAAATCTCAGATATAATTTCATCCTAAACTATTTTAGAATGTATTAATAAAGTATGAGGGATTTCTTTTTCAAATATAAACATAATGCCATTATAGTATCTACTAACATTAATTTTTAATATAATCAAATATTCAGTCAGTATTCAAATTTCTTTCTTTCTTTTTTTTTTTTTTTATAGAGACGGGGGCCTCACTCTGTCACCCTGAGTGGAGTGCAGTGGTGCAATCTCACTGAATCATTGAACTCCTGGTCTCAAGTGATCCTCCCGTTTCAACTTTCCAAGTAGCCAGGACTACAAGTGCAAGTGTGCACCACCATGCCTGGCTAATTTTTTTTTTTTTAAATTTTTTGTAGAGACAGGGTCTTGCTATGTTGGCCAGGCTGGTCTCAAACTCTTGGCCTCAAGCAATCCTTCCACGTCAGGCTTGCAAAGCACTGGGATTATAGGCATGAACAACTGTGCCTGGCTTTGTGTTCAAATTTCTAATTGTCTTATAAATGTTATTTTAGGCCAGGTGCAGTAGCTCATGCCTGTCATTCCAGCACTTTGGGAGGCTCAGGTGGGCAGATTACTTGAGATCAGGAGTTCGAGACCAGCTTGACCAACATGGTGAAACCCCATCTCTACTAAAAATACAAAAATTAGCTGGGTGTAGTGGTGTGCATCTGTAATCCCAGCTACTTGGGAGGCTGAGGCAGGAGAATTGCTTGAACCTGGGAGACAGAGCTTGCAGTGAACCAAGATTGCACCACTACACTCCAGCCTGGGCGACAGAGTGAGACTCCATCTCAAAAAAAAAAAGTTATTTTTATGGTTTGTTTGAATCAGGATTCAAACAAGGTACACACATTATATGACTGATACTTCTTTTAAATCTTCTACTCTATAAATTTCACCTCCACACCTTTTGTTTTCTTTTTTCTTCTTCTTCTTCTTTTTTTTTTTTTAAGAGATGGCATTTTGCTATGTTGCCCAGGCTGGTCTTGAACTCCTGGTCTCAATCAATCCTCCTGCTTTGGCCTCCCAAAGTGCTGGGTATTGAAGGCATGAGGCACTGTCCGTGGCTCTCTTTCTTTTTTTGCCTTATAATTTATATTTTGTAAAAAACAGGTCCTTTATCCTGTAGCAGTTCCCAGAGTCTTGATTTTACTGACTACATTCGTGGTGTTGTTTAACACTTTGCCCCCTTCATTTCCATTAATTTGGTGTTGGATAAATTCCACAATAACTGCACCAGTTGTTCAGTCTATAACACTAATCAAGCACTGAATCCAACACCAAATTAATTTCCAGTGTGTTACTTTCTAATTGTTACATACGTTGTCATTCTAAGTTAAGTGGCCTGTGAAATCAATGTTAAAGAATAATAACTGGCTTTTTATAATAATGGAATAGAATACAATAGAAAGTATCAGTGCACCCTATGTAATAGGAATAATTATTATTTTGTGAAACTTTTTTCCACCATAGATATGTGTATTGGGAACTGGGTTACTGTGTAGAACATGGTTCTTAGGGGTTATGGTCAAATATTTGAAGAACACTGTAATATGTAGGAATTTTTTAAATTTAAAAACAACATGTGTTCTTTTTGAAGAATTATATTAAAAAAATAGAACCACTAGAAATAGGACTATCCTAGGCATTTTAGTTTCTTGTGGCTACCATAACAAATTGCCGTAAACTGATGATGTAAAACAACACATTTATTCTGTCAGTTCTGGAGACCAGAAGTCTGAAATCAAGGAATTGGGGCCACACGCCCTCCAAAATCTCTAAGGGAGAGTCCATTCCTTGCCTTTTCCAGCTTGCAGTGGCTGCTGGCATTTCTTGGCATTCTTGGCCTGTTCCTTGACGTGACTCCAATCTCTGCCTCCATTCTCACGTCACTCACTCCTCTGGCTTCTCCTTTTCTGCGTGTCGCAGATCTCTTTCTGCTTTTCTCTCTTTTTTGTTGTTTGATACGGACTTTAACTCTGTCGCTCAGGCTGGAGTGCAGTGGCGCAACCTTGGCTCACTGCAACCTCTACCTCCCGGGTTCAAGCAGTTCTCCTGCCTCAGCCTCCCAAGTAGCTAGAACTACAGGCGCATGCCACCACACCTGGCTAATTTTTATATTTTTAGTAGAGACAGGGTTTCACCATGTTGGCCAGGCTTGTCTCAAACTCCTGACCTCAAGTGATCCACCCACCTCAGCCTCCCAAAGTGCTGGGATTGCAGGCGTGAGACACCACGCCAGGCCTCTGCCTTTATCTTAAAGACACTTGCCGTGGGATTTAGGGCCCACCTGGATAACCCAGGGAGATCTTCTTATCTTAGGATCCTTAATTCTATCTGCAAAGACCTTTTTGCTAAATAATGTTCACAGAGTCTAGGGGTTAGGACATAGACTTCTCTTTTAGACCATCTTTCAACCTACTACACTAAGTGAAAAGTGAAATATTGATCTCTGCATCTCCCAACACTCCACCCAGGCTAGCATCCCAAATAGGGAAGCATTAAGATGTGAAAAATTCTGCAGAACATTAGTGTAAAGCTTCTAGTGGAAAAATGATGACCAAGCATAAGATTATGAGATAAGAGCATGAGTAGGTTTAATATCCGCCTGGTATACAGCAGTGCAAGTATTGCCCTGTCTTCTCTGCTTGATGAGGCCTACTTTTCCCCAGAATTAGAGTAAAATTCTTCAGTATCCTTAAATTGTCCTTACTCCTGCAGGTTTATGAATACTTAGGGGCAGAATGTAGGGAGGACATGCCATTCATTTCTTTGTGGTTTTTAAGGTCAACTTCATAATATAAGAGAGGGGGAATAAGTTAGCTTGTCATGCTACATGCTTGAAATTCAGAACACAAATCTGTCATCAGTACAGCCACCTGTCCAGGCCAGACAGTTTCCCTGCCAGCTGACCTCCATGGGACATTCTCCAGGAAGCCAGCACATGAGCAGGGGAAATCCCTGCCCATTGTTGAGGCTATCTTTGTGGGTGAAAAGGGAATGTCCTTGTCATCCTGGAATCTCCCTGTGGCAAGCTCTGAATAGGGTATGATGAACTGAATAGGCCAGGAAGGATCTTGGCTCAGGGCTAGAGTGGGATAGAAGGCCATTATGAAGTGAGAAATTAGAAAACTGGTGTCAAGATGGGGATCGCTATTTTACACACTTGAGAATTTGGAAAGGAATTACTGCACATTCCTTTCCTAAACTGATTTTTTTTTTTGACTTATTCTCGCTCTGTCACCCAGGCTGAAGTGCAGTGGCATGATCTTGGATCACTGCAACCTCCACCTCCTGAGTTCAAGCGATTCTTCTGCCTCAGCCTCCCAAGTAGCTGGGATTACAGGCGCCCACACCTGGCTAACTTTTGTATTTTTAACAGAGTTGGGGTTTCACCATGTTAGCCAGGCTGGTCTCAAACTCCTGACCTCAGTTGATCCACCTGCCTCAGCCTCCCAAAGTGCTGAGATTACAGGCATGAGCTACCACACCCAGCCAAACCAAATTTTCCTAATTGATAAATCAAAGGACTGTTGCTGGTCATGTGATAAGAATAGCTAGAGCCGGGTGTGATGTCTCACTCCTGTAATTCCAGCATTTTGGGAGGCCAAGATGGGAGGATCACTTGAAGCCAGGAGTTCGAGACCAGCTTAGTCAACATAGCAAGACCCCATCTCTAAAAAGAAAAAGAAAAAAAAAGTAAAATAAAAAGAATAGCTGGGGACTAATGAACGTGGACAGTTTGTAAAAATAAATTGAAATATTAGTCTTCTTTATATTCCTAGAAATCAATGTTCCACATGCATCCCACAACTCCTTACAACTCCCCGATACAAAAATACTCACTGTAAGAAAAAAAACCCATAAAACCAAACTAAACCAGACAATAGAAATCCCAATAATCTCATTACACAAAGAAAAGCCCCTATAAGCATTTTGTGTAATCCTCTAATAGTATGTTTCTGTTTTCATCTAAAGTACTTTCCTTTGAGGCTGGGCTCAATGGCTCACACTTGTAATCTCACCACTTTGGGAGGCTAAGGCAGGAGAATCTTAAGGCCAGGAGTTTGAGAACAGCCTGGGCAATGTAGCGAGATCCTATCTCTACAAAAAGTAAAAAATTAGCTGGGTGTGATGGTGCGTGCCTGTGGCCTGGCTGTTTAGGAGGATTGCTTGAGCCCAAAAGTTTGAGGCTGCGGTGCATTATGATCGCTCCACTACACTCCAGCCTGGGTGACAGCGAGACCCCGTCTCATAAATTTAAAAATGAATAAATGAATGTACTTTCATTTGAACAAACCAGTGTTGCTGCTGAAACATTTATTTCTGTAATGACCCTAGTCTTCCTTTCTTGTACAGGAACCAATAGATCCTCTAAAGGAAGAAGTCTTATTGGTAGGGTTGATGGCACATCTCACGTCACTGGAAAAGGAGTTACAGTTGAAACAGTCTTTTCTGTGGATGAGTTTTCTGCATCTGTCCTCACTGGAAAACTGACCACTGTCTTCCTTCCAATCGTCTACACAATTGTGTTTGTGGTGGGTTTGCCAAGTAATGGCATGGCCTTGTGGGTCTTTCTTTTCCGAACTAAGAAGAAGCACCCTGCTGTGATTTACATGGCCAATCTGGCCTTGGCTGACCTCCTCTCTGTCATCTGGTTCCCCTTGAAGATTGCCTATCACATACATGGCAACAACTGGATTTATGGGGAAGCTCTTTGTAATGTGCTTATTGGCTTTTTCTATGGCAACATGTACTGTTCCATTCTCTTCATGACCTGCCTCAGTGTGCAAAGGTATTGGGTCATCGTGAACCCCATGGGGCACTCCAGGAAGAAGGCAAACATTGCCATTGGCATCTCCCTGGCAATATGGCTGCTGATTCTGCTGGTCACCATCCCCTTGTATGTCGTGAAGCAGACCATCTTCATTCCAGCCCTGAACATCACGACCTGTCATGATGTTTTGCCTGAGCAGCTCTTGGTGGGAGACATGTTCAATTACTTCCTCTCTCTGGCCATTGGGGTCTTTCTGTTCCCAGCCTTCCTCACAGCCTCCGCCTATGTGCTGATGATCAGAATGCTGCGATCTTCTGCCATGGATGAAAACTCAGAGAAGAAAAGGAAGAGGGCCATCAAACTCATTGTCACTGTCCTGGCCATGTACCTGATCTGCTTCACTCCTAGTAACCTTTTGCTTGTGGTGCATTATTTTCTGATTAAGAGCCGGGGCCAGAGCCATGTGTATGCCCTGTACATTGTAGCCCTCTGCCTCTCTACCCTCAACAGCTGCATCGACCCTTTTGTCTATTACTTTGTTTCACATGATTTCAGGGATCATGCAAAGAACGCTCTCCTTTGCCGAAGTGTCCGCACTGTAAAGCAGATGCAAGTATCCCTCACCTCAAAGAAACCCTCCAGGACATCCAGCTCTTACTCTTCAAGTTCAACCACTGTTAAGACCTCCTATTGAGTTTTCCAGGTCCTCAGATGGGAATTGCATAGTAGGATGTGGAACCTGTTTAATGTTATGGGGATGTGTCTGTTATTTCCTAACCAAAATGGTCTCACCAGATACCATGTGGATGCAGCACCTCTTAGGATTGCTAGGAGCTTCCCTGTTTGCATGAGAAAAGTAGTCCCCCAAATTAGCATCAGTGTCTGTTTCAGAATTTCTCTACTCAGATGACCCCAGAAATTGAACCAATAGAAGCAGACTTTTCAGAAGATGATGAAGACAGAAACCCAGTAACTTGCAAAAAGTAGACTTGGTGTGAAGACTCACTTCTCAGCTGAAATTATATATATACACATATATATATATTTTACATCTGGGATCGTGATAGACTTGTTAGGGCTTCAAGGCCCTCACAGATGATCAGTCCAATTGAACGACCTTACAGATGAGGAAACCAAGATAAATGAACTGCCAGAATCAGGTTTCCAATCAACAGCAGTGAGTTGGGATTGGACAGTAGAATTTCAATGTCCAGTGAGTGAGGTTCTTGTACCACTTCATCAAAATCATGGATCTTGGCTGGGTGCAGTGCCTCACGCCTGTAATCCCAGCACTTTGGGAGGCCAAGGCAGGCAGATCACTTGAGGTCAGGAGTTCGAGACCAGCCTGGCCATCATGGCGAAACCTCGTCTGTACTAAAAATACAAAAGTTAACCAGGTGTGTGGTGCACGTCTGTAATCCCAGTTACTCAGGGGGCTGAGGCACAATAATTGAGTATCACTTTAACTCAGGAGGCAGAGGTTGCAGTGAGCCGAGATCGCACCACTGCACTCCAGCTTGGGTGATAAAATAAAATACTCGTGGATCTTGTTCAAAATGCAGATTCCTCAGACTGAATAATGAGAGCTCAGACTGGGAACGGGGCCCAGGAATCTATGTGGTACGAACCTGCATGATGTTAATGCACACAGAGATTTGAGAACCATTGTTCTGAATGCTGCTTCCATTTGACAAAGTGCCGTGATAATTTTTGAAAAGAGAAGCAAACAATGGTGTCTCTTTTATGTTCGGCTTATAATGAAATCTGTTTGTTGACGTATTAGGACTTTGAATTATTTCTTTATTAACCCTCTGAGTTTTTGTATGTATTATTATTCAAGAAAAATACAATCATGATTTTAAATGTGTAAATACAAATTTTATGACTTCAGTGAAATTTTCAGGTAGTCTGAGAAATAGATTGTTTTGCCACTTAGAATAGCAGTTACCACTTAGTATTTTAAAAAATAATTGTTGGAGTATTTATCGTCAGTTTTGTTCACTTGTTATCTAATACAAAATTATAAAGCCTTCAGAGGGTTTGGACCACATCTCTTTGGAAAATAGTTTACAACATATTTAAGAGATACTTGATGCCAAAATGACTTTATACAACGATTGTATTTGTGACTTTTAAAAATAATTATTTTATTGTGTAATTGATTTATAAATAACAAATTTTTTTTTACAACTTATTTCTGAGTTGTGCGTTTGTTTTGAGGGAGGGAGTGAGAGAAGGCATGCAACAGCTTCACCCCTCTAAAAGTAAATGATGGACACTCACACCAAACTCTGTGACAACTGTTTTTCATTTAAAAATGTTTTAGAGGCCGGGCGCAGTGGCTTACGTGTGTAATCCCAGCACTTTGGGAGGCTGAGGTGGGTGGATCACCCGAGGTCAGGAGTTCAAGACCCGCCTGGCCAACATGGCAAGACCCTGTCTCTACTAAAAATACGAAAATTAGCTGGGCGTGGTGGTGGACACCTGTAATCCCAGCTACTCGGGAGGCTGAGGCAGGAGAATCGCTTGAACCCGGGAGGCTGAGGTTGCGGTGAGCCAAGATCATGCCATTGCACTCCAGCCTGGGCAACAAGAGCGAAACTCCATCTCAAAAAAAACAAAACAAAGTTTGAGAATTCTTTCTACACCTGCATCTGTAGGTTGACCACTTTTCAAGGATACAGGCTATTTAACATTTTGGGTATATTGTGATGTATTTAATTATTTCCCTACCAATGGCTCCTTAGGTTGTCATCCCCCCACCCTTCCTTTTTTTGACTATTAAAACAATGCTGCATCCAGAAGTCCAGACCAGAGTCGCTGACAGGTCCTCTATTATCCAGGTGTTCTCTTCAAGATTCCATTTGGTCATGCAGCCTTGGAGAAATAGGAATGGGATGGAACTTGCCATGTTTATATTTAATCTCTTACCTTATATGCGTAGTGTTTCTTTTGAGTTGTGAATAAACATTCCATTTTTGCTTTCTACAAAAAAAAAAAAAACAAAAACCAGTGCTGTATCAAATATCTGTATACAGACATCTGTGAGCGTATTTTTTGAGGTTAAGTTTCTAGAAGTAGAATGCCCAGCTCAAAAGTTAGATGCTCATTTTAGGTTTTGATAAGTCTTGCCAAATTGTCTTCAGTAATGTATATTTCTACCAAAATGGTATATTTGCACCTGTTTCCTGAAATGCTCATCCACATTCCATGCTATCAATCTTTGGTTTCCCAATCTGATTGAGAAAAAAAAAAGTCATTGTTGTTTTACTGAAGAAGCAGCACAGCCTGGTGGCTAAGAGTGCAGGTCCTGGGCTGGGCTGAACTCTGACTCCATCATTGCCTATATTAGGGATGTTTTTATTACCTCAAGAAGTAAGAAAATAAAATGCGACTCATTTGTCAAATGGGGACAGTAGTATCTCAGTTTCCTCACTTATAAAATTAGGATAATAGTATCTTCCTCATAAAGTGATGAGAATAAAAATATTTGGCACGTTTATGTGGTCATAAATATTAAATAATATTATTACTATGCTCTGTGGACTAGACCTTTTTTCTGCTCTGCCCCCTTCCACTTCAGTGTCACTGCTTTCTTTGCCTGTTCTGCTTTGAGTCTGATTGCAGGCCTGTGAAGTTGTCCCTGTTTGTCAGGTGAGAAATGGGAAAATGGTGGGAACAGGATAAAAGGGAGCAGGAACAAATGGCTCACAGAGCCCTGAAGGCCATCTGTAGCTGACTTAGTGGAGAACATTTTTTTGGTGTTTGTCATTTCTTGTTTTTTTTTTTTTTTGGTTGGGGGTGGACAGGGTGTCACTCTTACCCAGGCTGGAGTGCAGTGGCTATTTCCACGTGTGATTCCACTACTGATCACTATGGGAGTTTTTCCTGCTGCATTTCTCGCCTGGGCTGGTTCACCCCTTCTTAGGCAAACTGGTGGTCCCCTTCTCCCTGGAGGTTACCGTATTAATGCTGAACTTAGTGCAGACAATGATCAGCATAGCCCACTACAGCCTCACACTCCTGGATTCAAGCCGTCCTCCTGCTTCAGCCTCCGTATTAGCTAGGGCCTACAGGAACATGCCAACACTCCTGGCTATAGTCTTTTTTTTTTCTTTTTGTAACTATGCAAATCTCACTACAATGTGGCTATACTTTAAGAATAAATATGTATGAATATGTGTACATACATATATACTTTAACTTCTAAATCAGTTTATATAAATTGTCCTCATAATTTTTTTAACTCATTCACTGTTTCTCATTAATTTATTTTTATTTTATTTTTAGTAGAGACAGGGTCTTGCTATGTTACCCAGGCTGGTCTCAAACTGTTGACCTCCAGAGATCCTCCCTCCTCAGCCTCCCAAAGTGCTGTGATTACAGGCATGAGTCACTGTGTCCTGCCTGTTTCTCATTATTTTTAATGACCAAGTAGTATTTCATGTATGAATGACCCAACATTTAGTCAGAAGTACCTATTAAAGAACAGATATTTTTCTTGGTTTGTTTTCACCAAGCCTTTGAATCTACATTAAAAAGTGTAAAAGAACCAGGCACGATAGCTCACGCCTGTAATCCCAGCACTTTGGGAGGCCAAGGCGGGCGGATCACGAGGTCAGGAGACGGAGACCATCTTGGCTAACATGGTGAAACCCTGTATCTACTAAAAATACAAAAAATTAGCCGGGTGTGGTGGTGGGCGCCTGTAGTCCCAGCTACTCAGGAGGCTGAGGCGGGAGAATGGCATGAACCTGGGAAGTGGAGCTTGCAGTGAGCCAAGATCGGGCCACTGCACTCCAGCCTGGGCGATAGAGCAAGACTCTGTCTCAAAAAAAAAACAAGTATAAAAGAAATGATTTGAGAAATTAAAATTTGCTAAAGCAAAAGCTTATTATTATTATTATTTTTTTTGAGATGGATTCTCGCTCTGTCATCCAGGCTGGAAGTTCAGTGGCACGGTCTCAGCTCATCGCAACCTCCGCCTTCCAGGTTCAAGTGATTCTCCTGCCTCAGCCTCCTGAGTAGCTGGGATTACAGGCGCCCGCCACCATGCCTGGCTAATTTTTTGTATTTTTAGTAGAGACGGGGTTTCACCAGGTTAGCCAGGCTGGTCTCGATCTCCTAACCTCAGGTGATCCACCCACCTTGGCCTCCCAAAGTACAGGGATTACAGGTGAGAGCCACCACGCCTGGCCCAGCAAAAGCTTTTCAAATCGTTTTGTTCTGCCTTTGAAAAGTGGCTTAGAAAACCCCCTGGTCTATCTGAATTAGGCCTCTGATTGGAAGCGTGAGGAACTCTGGCCCTAGCGGAGTAGTACCTTGGATGTTGTCTTTGCTCTTGTGTTATATGTCGTATTGTGGTCTAATTTCTCTAAACTGAGTCCTAAAATGTCTGAAAATGTAAATCCTTTGAACTCCACAGGCTTATTTACTAACACTGAGGCCTCTTAATTTGAAAGTGAACGAAGATTTGCAGTCCTAATGCTCAGGACAAAGGTCAGTGCTAAACTGGAGTTGTTTTATGGGCTGGAGTTGTTTTATGGGCTTTTTCCTAGCGTGTCACCTCAGTGGTTTGCAGCAGGAGTTTCAAACTTGTAATTAATTTCCTGGTTATCAAGATTTCATAAACTTTAGGGCTATAATCTCATCAGTCTGCATAGTTTAGTGATTACAACTTTGTTTCTGAAACATTAACCCTTTGGAGGCCCCTGAGAGGACTATAATTTATTGCAGAATCAAAGGTAATACTTGCTGTCCTCCGGATCTTGATTAAAATGATGAGTTTTTGCTTAGGTGTTTAGATGTCTTCTCAAAAAGAAGTTTCTGATGTGGCCAGTCCTTTCCTGACCCCCAGTTCTGAAGACAAAAACCAAACTCTTAGTGATCAGGGATCTAGCCCTACATTTTATTCAAGGCTTGGAACTTCACTGAGATGGTTGTCCCACTTAAATGTCAACAATTAGAGTGACTCAGACCAACCTTGGAATGCCTCTCTGGAGGGACAGTTTGAAATATTCCATGATTTGAGTATGAGTTGCTCTTGCCTCTACCAGCTTTTGTCTTTATTTGTGAGAAATTAAGCCTGACCAGAGCTACAGACCACCTCCTGTAGAAACCACAGCCCAAGCCTGCGGGTCCATCAAGAACCCAGCAGCAGTGTGAGTGGTTCATTCCTTCATCCTGTGAAAGGAAAATAAATCCTGGGGCCCCAAAATCACTAAGCTAAAGGGAAAAGTCAAGCTGGGAACTGCTTAGGGCAAACCTGCCTCTCCTATTCAAGGTTACCCCTCTGCTCACTGAGACAAAAGCATTATCTGGGCTGGGTGCGGTGGCTCATACCTGTAATCCCAGCATTTTGGGAGGCCAAGGCGGGTGGATCACAAGGTCAAGAGATCGAGACCATCCTGGTCAGGAGTTCGAGATCAGCCTGGCCAACAAGGTGAAACCCTGTCTCTACTAAAAATACAAAAAAATTAGCCGGGCATGCTGCCGGGTGACTGTAGTCCCAGCTACTCCGGAGGCTGAGGCAGGAACATCGCTTGAACTCGGGAGGCAGAGGTTGCAGTGAGCTGAGATTGCGCCACTGCACTCCAGCCTGGGTGACAGAGCGAGACTCCATCTCAAAAAAAAAAAAAAAAAAAAAGGCATATCTGATTGCCTCCTTTGGAGAGGCTAATCAGAAACCCGAAAGAATGCAACCATTTGTCTCTCATCTACCTATCACCTGGAAGCCCCCTCCCCACTTCAAGTTGTCCTGCCTTTCCAGACCGAACCAATGTTCATCTTACATACGTTGCTTGATGTCTCGTCTCCCTAAAATGTGTAAAACCAAACTGCGCTTTTCCTCAGCTGCCGCCAAGGTGCTCGGTCCTTCCGAGGAAGCTAAGGCCGCGTTGGGGTGAGGCCCTCACTTCATCCGGCGACTAGCACCGCGTCCGGCAGCGCCAGCCCTACACTTGCCCGCGCCATGGCGTCCGTCTCCGAGCTCGCCTGCATCTACTCGGCCCTCATTCTGCACGACGATAAGGGGACAGTCACGGAGGATAAGATCAATGCCCTCATTAAAGCAGCCGGTGTAAATGTTGAACCTTTTTGGCCTGTCTTGTTTGCAAAGGCCCTGGCCAACGTCAACATTGGGAGCCTCATCTGCAATGTAGGGGCCGGTGGACCTGCTCCAGCAGCTGGTGCTGCACCAGCAGGAGGTCCTGCCCCCTCCACTGCTGCTGCTCCAGCTGAGGAGAAGAAAGTGGAAGCAAAGAAAGAAGAATCCGAGGAGTCTGATGATGACATGGGCTTTGGTCTTTTTGACTAAACCTCTTTTATAATGTGTTCAATACAAAGCTGAACTTTAAAAAAAAAAAAAAAACCAAACTGCTCTGACCACTGTGAACCCTAAGCATTTGAGACAGTTCTCAGCTAATTTAGAAAGTTTATTTTGCCAAGGTTGAGAACGCACGCCTATGACACAGCCTCAGGAAATTCTGACGACATGTGCCCAAGGTGGTCAGGGCACAGCTTGGTTTTATACATTTTAGGGAGACATGAAACATCAATATATGTAAAATGTACATTGGTTTGGTCTGGAGAGGCGGGATAACTTGAAGCAAAGGCCAGAAAAGCGGGGAGGAGACTTCCAGGTCACAGATAGGTGAGAGACAAACTTTCTTGCATTATTTTGAGTTTCTTCCTTTCCAAAGAAAGCAATCAGATACGCATTTATCTCAGTGAGCAGAGGGGTGACTTTGAATAGAATGGGAGGCAGGTTTGCCCTGTGCAGTTTCCAGTTTGACTTTTCCTTTTAGCGCAGTGATTTTGGGGGCCCAAGATATTTTCCTTTCACACCACCTTGGCCACATGTCAGGACCTCCAGAGGCTGTGTCATGGGCACGTGTCCTCAACCTTAGCAAAGTAAACTCTAAATTAACTGAGACTGTCTCAAATATTCATTGCAACATTACTGCATTATTAAATGCAAATAATTAAATTAGGATTTCCACCTTAGCCACTGTCCAGTTGAGGGGTTGATGTTCTCAGTGGAATACATCAATATTTAAAAAACAAAACAAACCCCAGAAACCTAACCCTCCAGTATATGGGCTTCTCAAAAGCCTTTAAAACATAGCCTATTCCAGAGCTAGATCTTGAGACTGGCAGAAAGTCAAAGTAAACACGAAGGACAAGAAGGTTCCAGAAGGGCCACTACTATGGCTTACCCCTCTAACCACTGCTTTGTTTACACCATTGCTTGAGCCCAGCAGTTCAAGGCTGCAGTGAGCCATGAAGCCATGATCACACTAGTGAGTAGCTACTACACTCCATCCTGCGGAACATAGTGAGAGCCCATCTCTAAAAAATGAAAAATAAATAAAAAGAAGAACTGAATAGAATAGATGGCAAATAGGCATATTGAAGCATAAAAGATGCTCAGCCGGTTGCGGTGGCTCACGCTTGTAATCCCAGCACTTTGGGAGGCCGAGGCGGGCGGATCACGAGGTCAGGAGATCGAGACCACGGTGAAACCCCGTCTCTACTAAAAACACAAAAAATTAGCCGGGCGTGGTGGCGGGCGCCTGTAGTCCCAGCCAGAGGCTGAGGCAGGAGAATGGCGTGAACTCAGGAGGCAGAGCTTGCAGTGAGCCGAGATCGCGCCACTGCACTCCAGCCTGGGCGACAGAGCGAGACTCCGCCTCAAAAAAAAAAAAAAAAAAAGATGCTCAGCATTAGTCATTAGAAAAATGCAAATTAAAAAACCCACACCTATTGAGTAGGTAAAATAAATAAGTAAATCTGAGAGTATAAGTATATAATGAGAAATGAACACCCTCCCTATCCCCCACATGGGAGCCCGTTTATACACCCTCTGTATATTCTTTGAGATGTTTTTATGCATGTATAAACATGTATACATGCTTTTTAAAAATAAAAGGAGTTACACCATGTATTAGTTAAATTATACATAAATTACCTCAAAATTTAGTGTCTTAAGACAGTCATAAACATTTACTAACTCTCACAGTTTCTGTGGGTTATGAATTCAGGAGCAGTTTAGCCCAATGGTTCTAGCTTAGGATCTCATGAGGTGCCAGGTAAGATACTGGCTGGAGCTGCTGCTAGCTGAAGATGTGATGGGGGCTGGAGGATCCTCCACAGGGCTGGCACGTTGGTGGCAGGAAGCTTCAGTTCCCCTCCACGTGGGCCTCTTCACAAGGCTGTTGGATTGAACTCATAACATGAAGATTGGTGTTCCCCAAAATGAGTGATCCATGAGAACAAGGGGAAAGCCACAATGCCTTTCATTACTTAGCTTCAGAAGTCACACACCATCACCTCCACCATACTAGCTCCAATTGCTTGGTCAGACAAGCTAGCTCCACTTCAATCTGGGAGAAGACTACCTAAAAGCATAACTATCAGGAGGCAAGGATCACTGGGACTACATGGGAGGCTGGCTACCGCATTATATACATGGACACATCTTGGATATGATTGCCATGTTAGTATTTACAGACCGACCTCATTATTTTAAATGGCTATCTCCATGTGCACATATACCATAATTTATGGAATCCAGCTTATGCTATACTTATATTGCTATATAAATAATATTTGAGTGGAAATATGTACATACTTGTTAATTCAATATTCTTCCACCACGCACTGTGTGCCAAGCCATCTTCTAGGCGGTAAGGAATATTGTGGAGAACAAAATAGACAAGAACTCTGTTCTCATGGAGTTTACTTTCTGATTGGAGAAAGACTGAAAACAAAACAAAATATCCAATAGTAGTAAATGCTAAGAGTATTTTATATTGGGAGATCAGGAAAGGTTTCTAAGGAGGTGAAATTTAAATGGCAATGGAAAGGGCAGGAGAGCCAGCCATGGGAGGATCCCAAGCAAGGGCTTTATGGGAATGAGTAAGGGAAGGGAAGAATATGAGCAAGTAGGCTGGAGAGAGGCAAGAGCTTGATAACTGAAGGGAACTGTAAGGGAGTAGGGAGCTTGATTTTCTTTCTACATGGGATGCCATAGGTTTGTTTTACTGCCCATTTAAAAAATCACTGGTGGCCAGGCGCGGTGGCTCACGCCTTTAATCCCAGCACTTCGGGAGGCCAAGGCAGGCAGATCACGAGGTCAGGAGTTCGAGACCTGCCTGACCAACATGGTGAAAGCCCGTCTCTACTAAAAATACAAAAATTAGCTGGGCATGGTGGCATGCACCTGTAATCCCAGCTACTCAAGAGGCTGAGTCAGGAGAATCACTTGAACCCAGGAGGCGGAGTTTGCAGTAAGCTGAGATTGTGCCACTGCACTCCAGCCTGGGTGACAGAGTGAGACTCCCTGTCAAAAAAAGAAAAAAAAATCACTGGCTACAATAGGGATTATAGAAAGACAAGAAGAGAAAGCAAGAACAATTTGGAGTAATCCAAGCAAGAGGTGACGCTGGCTTGAATTAGGGTGGTGCTAACAGAGATGGAGAGAAGGAGCCTAAAGTCAATAGATGTGAAAAACAGAGGAATCAAAGCTCATGCCTAGAGTTTCTGCTTGATGGATAATGGTGAAATAATTAGGAGTGAGCATGTTTGGAGGCTGAAAGTTAAGAGTTCTGTTTTGACCATGGCATCTTGAGATTGAGATGCCTGTTAGACATCGAAGCAGAACTGTTGAGTAGGAGGCTGGGCGCAGTGGCTCACACCTGCAATCCTAGCACTTTGGGAGGCGGAGGTGGGAGGATCATGTGAGCTCAAGAGTTTGAGATCAGCCTGGGCTACATGGCAAAACCCTATCTCTACAAAAGATTAAAAAAATTAGCCCAGTGTGGTGGCATGCGCTTGGGGTCCCAGTGTTACTCAGGAGGCTGAGGTGGGAAGATTGCTTGAACCCAGGAGGCAGAGGTTTCAGTGAGCTGAGATCGTGCCACTGCACTCCAGCCTGGGCAACAGCACGAGAAAAAAAAAAAAAAAAAAAGAACTTGGTGAGGTTACCTATGTTACTAGAAAGGAGTCCAGATCGAGACCCCAAGAGAGGGTTCTTGGATCTCACTCAAGAAAGAATTCAGGGCGAGTCGATAAAGTGAAAGCAAGTTGATTAGGAAAGCGAAGGAATAAAAGAATGGCTACTCCGCAGACAGAGCAGCCCCCAGAGCTGCTGGTTGCCCATTTTTATGGTTATTTCTTGATGATATTTAAACAAGGGGTGGATTGTTCATGCCTCCCCATTTTAGACCATGTAGGGTAACTTCCTGACGTTGCCATGGCATTTGTAAACTGTCATGGTACTGGTGGGTGTGTAGCAGTGAGGACAACCAGAGGTCACTCTCGTGGCCATCTGGTTTTGGTGGGTTTTAGCTGGCTTCTTCACTGCAAACTGTTTTATCAGCAAGGTGTTTATGACCTGTATCTTTTTTTTTTTTTTTGAGATGGAGTTTCGCTCTTTTTGCCCAAGCTGGAGTGCAGTGGCGCGATCTCGGCTCACTGCAACCTCCGCCTCGTGGTTCAATACATCCTCCTGCCTCAGCCTCCCAAATAGCTGGGATTACAGGCATGCATCACCACACCTGGCAATTTTTTTGTATTTTTAGTAGAGACGGGGTTTTGCCATGTTGGTCAGGCTGGTCTTGAACTCCTGACCTCAGGTGATCCACCCGCCTTGGCCTCCCAAAGTGCTGGTATTACAGCTATGAGCCACCACGCCTGGCCATGACCTGTATCTTGTGCTGACCTCTTATCTCATCTTGTGACTTAGAGTGCCTGTCTGGGAATGCAGCCCAGTAGGGTTCAGCCTCATTTTACCCAGCTCCTATTCAAGGGTTGCTCTGGTTCAAACGTCTCTGAACCTAGTGGAGAGAATATAGATGAAGAAAAGGGGGCTCTGGACAGAGGCCTTCAGCTTGTAGACTCTTTTGAGCAGAGGAAGGGCCAGTAAGAGACACTGAGAAGTACTGGCCACTATGGCAAGAAGAAAGTCCAGCAAATATGCTGTCAGGAAAGCCAAGGGCATAAAAGACAGAGTAATCAATCAAGGTGAAAATTACTAAGAAGCCAAGCAAGATATGAACAGAGGAGTGACTACTGGAGCTTGCCCTTGGAGAACGTTGGTGACCTTGGCAAGACCACCCTCTCAGTCATGTGATGGGGAAAGGAAGCCAGAATGGAGTGTGTTCAAGAAAGAATGAGAAGGAAGGAAGTCCACACAATGACAGTGACAATCCCTTACAGCAATTTTAATTGTGAAAGGGAGCAGGGGAATGCAGAGGCAAGAAAGGCAATGAGAGTCATTCAGCAGAGAGGGAGATGGGTGTGTCTTTGCATGTATTATATTTCTATAAGTGAAGGTGGAAGGATCTCTTGAGCCCAGGAGTTCAAGACCAGCCTGGGCAACGTAGCAAGACCCCATCGCTACAATAACAACAACAAAAGTAGCCAGGGGGGTGCTGTAAACGTATTGTCTCAGCTACTTGGGAGGCTGAGGCAGGACGATCGCTTGAGCCCAGGAGTTCAAGGCTGTAGTGAGCTGTGATTGCACCACTGCACTCCAGCCTGGGCAACAGAGAGAGACTCTGTCCAAAAATAAAAAAAAAATATGAGAAGTGGAACTTCTGGGTCAAAGGATACATGTAATTTTGATTGTGGTAAGTTGCCCTCCTAAGGTGTTGCACCAATTACGCACTTGCCAAAAATGTGTGTCTGTTTATCTACAGTGTTGTAAACACCACATTTTCATGGTCTTTTATTTGCCAGTCTGAACCTCACAAACTTTGAGTGTAATGATAATGCAGGACCATAAGCATCTAGGAAGAAATAGAGCTTTGCTTTCTTCCTTTATTTACTGTTGGGAACAGGCCCCCCAAAATCTGGCCATAAACTGGCTCCAAAACTGGCCATAAACAAAATCTCTGCAGCACTGTGACATGTTCATGCTGGCCATAACGCCCACACTGGAAGGTTGTGAGTTTACAAGGAACACCTGTCCCGCCCAGGGCGGAAAACTGCTTAAAGGCGTTCTTAAACCACAAACAATAGCCTGAGCGATCTGTACCTTAGGGATATGCTTCTGCTGCAGATAACCAGCCAGACCCACCCCTGAGCTGGTCTCGGCAATTTATTTTGTATTTTAGGCATATTTTCCCCCTGCCATTCCTCGCCACCAAGGCAGTGACCCTCAAAAGGTATGGCCTTGTGGGAAGTTGGTCCCATTTCTCTTTGTATTAGCTCTGAGAGGAAACGTAAGCTATTCTTCTGGGTGGGCTGCAGAAAACTTCAGTGCCATGTGGAACATCCTTTGCTCTGATGAGTTTTCTATCATTCTTTTGTGGAGAACATGAGGGCACGGCAGCAGCCACTACAGCAGGAGCCTGGAGACCCCGCTCTGGGCCCTAGCCAGCTCACCTGCAGATGAGGGATTAACTCTCAACACTGCTGGATCTGGCTCAGGTCCGAGTTCCTCACCTCAGCTCCACCATGTAGCCTGGGGTGAATGACAAGCCCATGGAAAGCGTTTAATTATAGCTTCTATGTACCATCGGGTAGACTCAATTACGTAATCCTGAGAAAGCAGTTTTACCAAGTCTTACGTTCTGAGATCTTTCAGAGGCCACCTGGGATCTTGCAGGGGAACTGTGTCTAGTTCTTACCGGTGAAAGTCAGACTTTTTTCTTTAACAAGAGATTTGTGTAAATGGGAGACTTTGTTAAAAATATAACAGATTTATCAGAATTTATGGCTTAAAAAATTGCAGCACAGGGAGGGAAATGATGGTGTTTATTCTAGTGACCATTTCTGTCCATTAAAACTGAAATTCTTTTTTTTTAATCTTTTTAAAAACTTTTTTTTTTTTCCAGACAAATCTCGCTCTGTCACCTAGGCTGGAGTGCAGTGGTGTGATCTTGGCTCACTGCAGCCTCTGCCTCCTGAGTTCAAGTAATTCTCCTGCCTCAGCTTCCCTAGTAGTTGGGATTACAGGTTTCCGCCACCACACCTGGCTAATTTTTGTATTTTTAGTAGAAACGGGGTTTCACCATGTTGGCCAGGCTGGTCTTGAACTCCTGACCTCAAGTGATCCACCTACCTCGCTCTCCCAAAGTGCTGGGATTAGAGGCGTAGGCCATGGTGCCCAGCCTAAAAACTTTATGTTTGTTTGTTTATTTACTTATTTATTTATTATTTTTGTTTTTTCTGAGACAGAATCTTGCTCTGTCGCCCAGGCTGGACTGCAGTGGTGCCATCTCAGCTCACTGCAACCTCTGCCTCCTGGGTTCAAGCGATTCTCCTGCCTTATCCTCCTGAGTAGCTGGGATTACAGGCGCCCACCACCATGCCTGGCTAATTTTTGTATTTTTAGTAAAGACTGGGTTTCACCATGTTGGCCAGGCTGCTCTCGAATTCCTGACCTCAAGTGATCCGTCCACCTTGGCCTCCCAAAGTGCTGGGATTACAGGTGTGAGCCACTGCGCCCAGCCCTAAAAACTTTATTATGGAGGATTTTATACCCATACAGAATTAGGATTGTATAGGGAAACTCTATGTCTCCATCACTCAGGCCCAATATCCATCAACCTTTGGTCAATTCTGCCCCATCCTCCTCCCCATCCCCTGTTTATTCTGAAGCAAATCTCAGGAATCATATTATTTCACTCGTAAATGTTTCAGTGTCTAAGACAAGAAATTTAAAAATCATACCTCAAAAAATTTCTTAGTATCAGATATCCTGCCAGTGTTCAAATTTCTACTCATTTCAATTATAAATGGTTTCTTTTTTAGTTTTATTTTTAAAAAAATCAGAATCTAAATAAAGCTCAGACATTGCAACTGGTTGATGACTTTTAAATCTCCTAATTTATCTCCACCCTCACCCCTTGCTACTTACTTGTTGAAGAAACCAGGTTGTTTGTAGATTTTCCCCATAGTCTGGATTTTGCTGATTGCATCCAGAACTGGAAAGTGTGAAAGCATATTAGAGGAAATGAAAAGGCTCTGACGATTCAGAACTCTGGTTATACAACTGTTCACCGAGCACTTAGCAGGAACAATGAGGAATGCTAAAATTCTTATCACTGTGCCCTCTTATGTGGTGCCTGCCTCATGGTGATCTTAATGTTCTCCTGAAGATAGGGAAGAACAGGACCCTAGGTCACAGTCTTGTGCCTGGGAGCTACACTTGGACAGGAATCACCACCCAAAACTGGCAATGCAGAAAGATTACATGTGTTTTCTTCCGCAGATTCGTTCTGATCTCCCCAGACATCCATCATTCTATAATCCTACAGTTTGGACCTTCTTATTTTTCACTTTCAGGTGGGAAAGACTAGTAATTAATTAATTAATTAATGCTTTTATTGAGACAGGGTCTGGCTCTGTCACCTAGGCTGGAGAGTAGTGGTGCAATCACAGCTCACTGCAGCCTCAAACTTCTGGGCTGAAGTGACACTCTCAACCCCAGCCTCCTGAGTAGCTGGAACCACAGGTGTGCACCACCATGCCCACCTAATTTTTTAAAAAATATTTGTAGAGATGGGGTCTCCCTATGTTGCCCAGGCTGTCTTGAACTCTTGGGCTCAAGTGATCCTCCCACCTCTGCCTCCCAAAGTGCTGGGATTACAGGCTTGAGGCACAGCACCCAGTCAAGAGGTTTTTGGGTTTTGTTTGTTTTTTGAGACGGAGTCTCACTCTCGCCCAGGCTGGAGTGCGGTGGAACAATCTCGGCTCACTGCAACCTCTGCCTCCCAGATTCAAACAATTCTCCTGCCTCAGCCTCCCGAGTAGCTGGGATTACAGGCACGCACCACCATACCTGGCCAAGGGTAGTTATTGTGGAAAGAGAGACATTTCAATCTTGAGAACATATCTTTGGCCAGGTGCAGTGGCTGGTGCCTGTACTCCCAGCACTCTGGGAAGCCAAGTTGGGAGGATCACTTGAGCCCAGGAGTTCAAGACCAGACTGGGCAAGCAACATGGTGAAACTCCATCTCTACAAAAAAATACAAATATTACCCAGGTTGTGGTGGCATGCCTTGTAGTTCTAGCTATTTGGGAGGCTGAGGTGGGAGGATGACTTGAGCCTGGGAGGTTGAGGTTGCAGAGAGCTGTGATTGTGTCTCTGCACTCTATCCTAGAAAATGGAGCAAGACTCCGTCTCCAAAAAAAAAAACAAAACAAAATTTATCTTTGAATTCTTTCTTTCAATATATTGTTATCTGCATTTCTGTACTGAGTGCTGTGCTTCTTGACCTGTCTCTGCCCTTTTCTGTGTATTTATTTATTTGACAAGTAAAAATTGTATATATTATGGTATACAAATACAGCTTGATGTTTTTATTTATGTATACATTGTGGAATGATTAAGTCAAGCTATTTGACTTAATTGCCCCATATACTTGTCATTTTTTGGGGAGGATAAAAACACTCAACATCTACTGTCTTAGCAATTTTCGATATACAATGTATTGTTACTAACTGTAGAGAGCATGCTGTACAATAGGAGCTCTTAAACTTACTCCTCCTGGGCCAGGCGCGGTGGCTCACGCCTGTAATCCCAGCACATTGGGAGGCCGAGGTGGGCGGATCACTTGAGGTCAGGAATTCAAGACCAGCCTCACCAACATCGTGAAACCCCATCTCTACTGAAAATACAAAAATTAGCCAGGCGTGGCCGAGCGCGGTGGCTCATGCCTGTAATCCCAGCACTTTGGGAGGCCGAGGTGGGCGGATCACAAGGTCAGGAGTTCGAGACCAGCCTGGCCAACATAGTGAAACCCCGTCTCTACTAAAAATACAAAAATTACCCGGGTGTGGTGGCATGTGCCTGTAGTCCCAGCTACTAGGGAGGCTGAAGCGGGAGAATCGCTTGAACCCAGGAGGTGGAGGTTGCAGTGAGCTGAGACCGTGCCATTTGTACTCTAGCCCCTGGGTGACAGTGAAACTCTTAAAAAAAAAAAAAAAAAAAAAGCCAGGTGTAGTGGTGGGCGCCTGTAATCTCAGCTACTTGGGAGGTTGAGGCAGAAGCTTGAACCAGGGAAGTAGAGGTTGCAGTGAGCTGAGATGATGCCACTGCACTCCAGCCTGGGTGACAGAGCGAGACTCAGTCTCAAAAAAAAAAAAAAAAAGAAAAAGAAAAAAAGAAATACTATGAGGAATGATTAGCCATGAAGCTTGAGCAGGCAGGTTAGGTAGCTTTTCCAGTCACATACTGGTGAAGTGAGGATTTGAACCCCAAGACTCTGGTGCCAGAGTAATTGCTCTTCACCATGAGGAGGCACCAGTGGGGGAGTGTTGGATCACAAGCAGTTTCTTTTTTTTTTTTTTTTTTTTGAGACGGAATCTGGCCCTGTCACCTACTCTGGAGGGCAGTGGTGAGCTCAGCTCACTACAACCTCTGCCTCCTGGGTTCAAGCGTTCTCCTGCCTCAGCCTCACAAGTAGCTGGAATTACAGGCGCCCGCCACCATGCCTGGCTAATTTTTGTATTTTTAGTAGAGATGGGGTTTCGCCATGTTGACCAGGCTGGTCTCAAACTCCTGACCTCAAGTGATCCACCCACCTCAGCCTCTCAAAGTGCTGGGATTAGAGGCATGAGCCGCTGCACCTGGCACAATTTCGTTAGAGACTTGATGCCTTCCTATTTCTTTTACTCAGCGATATACCAGCTTTAGGTCCTAAATTAAACCTCTTCCTGCTTTCCCACCTGATGAACAAACGTGCCTGCAGGGTGGTGAGTCTGGATCACGCAGCCTCAGAACAGCACTACTCACAGCAGGGCCTCTTGCTCGCTCTAGCTGCTGGGAGGAAAAAGCCTTGCTAATCTCCACGCCCAGAAATTCAGACAAGAGCATTCTCCTTATCTCATCTCCACAGGAGGCAGCTCTAAGGTAAAAGATTATTTTTGTGGAAGATTCTTGCTTCTCAGTCTAGTGGTTGAAGTGTGAGCCTGGCAGGCGTTGGATTAGAGAGGGCAACAAGAGTGGAGGTTGTGAGGTGGGGGGTTGCCTTGGGGCTTCCACTCTAAAATGTGGCCTTGGCCGGACGCGGTGGCTCACGCCTGTAATCCCAGCACTTTGGGAGGCTGAGGCGGGTGGATCACGAGGTCAGGAGATCGAGACCATCATGGCTAACACGGTGAAACCCCGTCTCTACTAAAAATACAAAAAATTAGCCGGGCGTGGTGGCGGGCGCCTGTAGTCCCAGCTACCCGGGAGGCTGAGGCAGGAGAATCGCTTGAACCCGGGAGGTGGAGCTTGCAGTGAGCCGAGATTGCGCCACTGCACTCCAGCCTGGGCGACAGAGCGAGACTCCATCTCAAAAAAAAAAAAAAAAAAATGTGGCCTTACCTTGGCCACAAAGGGGTGGGGGGAAGAAAGAGAGAGAGGTAGAGAGCAGCCTGATCATAGCTCGGAGCCTAGAGGTTCTGGTAAGTTCCTTGCCCTAAAGAACACTTAGTTCATTCTGGCTCCTTTCCTGGTGACCATCCTGGCTTCCTGTTTGGCCTTCACCTCACCTTGAGAAATTCAAGTTTCATGTTCTTGTCCAGGCCAAAGACCCAGAAGAACCTTCGAGGTGAGGCTTGGCCCCTTAGATCCACGCCAGGGATTTCGCTTCTTTTTCCTCAAGCCTGCACAGATGCCAGTGTAAGCCCACTCCCAGGAAGTCACAGCAGCGGTCTATGCTCCTCCTCCTCACACTGGCCAGTGCTGGGCATGCCTGGACAATCAGCCCTGGGACTAATGGCTGCTCTCAGCCTACAGAAGAAGAGAGGGAAGAGGGATGGAGGGGCTGGGGGAGAAGTTGGTGAGAGGACACAAAATTTGGGGTTAGACAGAGAAATAAAGTTTTTTTTTTTTTTTTTTTTTTTTTCTGAGATGGAGTTTCACGCTGTCACCCAGGCTGGAGTGCAGTGGTGTGATCTCAGCTCACTGCAACCTCCACCTCCCACTTGGCCTCCCAAAGTGCTGGGATTACAGGCGTGAGCCACCGCTCCCCAGCCTCCTCATGGGATTTTTGAGGATGAGATGAAGGAATACATTTAAACTGCCTAGAAGGGTGCTTGGCCCAGAGTATGTGCTAATTAATGTTGGCTACTATTATTTTCCTTCAACCCAGTGCCTGTGCAGGTCTAGAGGAAAGCATGAGGTGATACAGGGGCACCCAGAGGCTGAGTGCTCCCAGGAGCTGAGGGGCATCGAAGGCTTTCCTGGAGGACTGGCGCCTGAGCAGAGGAATGGGCAGCACAGCGGCAGTGCCACGTGTGCGGCACAGATGGTGCAGAGGGGATGGGTGGGCGCACTGCGGGGAGTTTAGATTTAATCAGGGGATGGCAGGGCCTGTCCAGGAGGTTAAGGTAGTGAGGAGCTCAGGTGTGCATCCCAGCAGGCAGGGGAGGCTGATTTTGAAGAAGAGCAAAGTAGATGTAGGAGGTAAGTCAGGATCTCATACAGTAATTCAGGCCAGAAGTGACAAGGGCCTGAACTATGGCACTAGGGTTGAGGAGGAAGGAACAGAGACTGAGGAGATACATCCTGGCAACTGATTGCATGAGAGAGGGAGGGGCCAGGAATAGCATCACATTCAGGTTTCTGGCCATGCAGTTGGGTGAATGAGGGTATTGCTGTTGATTGGAGCAGCAAAAAAAAAGGGGTCCCCTCTAGTGTAGAGGAAGGAGGGAGCAAGGGATTGGAAAATGCCAAAATCAGTTTGCTGTGGTTTGGATTCTGAGACTCTGATGTGTTACCTAAGTGGAGATGTCCTGTGGTCAGTTTATACTCTGCTGGGTCCTAGGTAGGATTTAAAGTGACATATGAAGATAACATAAAGTAGAGTAAGATATTATAAATTAAGTAGGAGAGAAAGCAGACAGAAAAGAACGAGATGTAAACTAGAGGAAGGAATGAGGTTAAATATAAAGTACACAGCAGAAAGCAGAAGTCACAAGCTGGCCAGCATTCGCTGAATTTACTATTTGAGTTGTCCTGCAGTCTTATGTTTGTCTGTTGGGTTTTGGTGGGTTTTGTTTGTTTGTCTTGAGTTGAAGTCTTAAAATCCAGGAATTCTCAAAAATTAAAATTCCTAACTTTTTCTTTAAAAAAAAAATAAAAAGTGAAGTTCTGGGAGCTCTGCGCCGTATCCCATCTGGCAACAGTGATCCGGGTCTGAGAAGCAGTCTCACCTTCTTGGGAGGGCGTGGGCTCTCCAATTTCCCACTGGCCTCCACTCCACTTGGTTCCCCAGCACTGAAGCAGTGTCTGTCCTCTTATCAGCATGGACTATTTCTCTGAACTCACCCTTCTATCAAATGTAATAAAAAAAATTAGTCAAGAGATTTTTTTTTTTCTTATTCTCAATGTTGCCTGTTTACACTAGCAGCCTGGCCGTGGAAGCAGGCTGATGCTCCCTGTTCACAACTGTTTTTCATTGTGCTTAGTGCCTGTGTTGTACCTGTTGATAAATAGTTTGGGCTGGGTGTAATGGCTCACACCTGTAACCCCAGTACTTTGGGAAGCTGAGGTGGGTGGATTGCTTGAGGCCAAAGTTTGAGAACAGCCTGGCCAACATGGCGAAAACCCATCTCTACTAAAATACAAAAAAATAGTCAGGCATGGTGGTGCACACCTGTAATCCCAGCTACTCAGGAGGCTGAGGCACAAGAATTGCTTGAACCCAAGAGGCGGAGGTTGCAGTGGGCTGAGATCCCGCTACTGCACTGCACTCCAGCCTGGGCGACAGAGCGAGACTGTCTCAAAAAACAAAACAATAAACAAACAAAAAACAACAAAGTTTGAACACGACCTGGCTGTAGGTATTTGAGTTTGCAACGTGTGGTAAAATCATGTATTCGGCATAGGTGGCTCATGAACTTGACTCTAGGCTTTCTAGCAGCCAAAGAAAAAGAGGATACGTTATCTATCTTATCAGCTGGGCTATTCATAGTATTCATGGGATGACTGCTTAGGCAAGTCAGGACTCTTCTCAACACGAAAACTAGAGCAACATTTCTCCTCTGAGAGTCTTCATAGAGAGGGAATGATAAGTTCAAACAACAGTCATCCCAGAGTCCATTCAAGCCTAAGGCCGATGATTCTAGCAGCTTCAAGCAGCATTTCCCTTGAAGCACAGCTGTTTAAACAATTCTAGGAGGGGCCAATGTGATACAGTTCAGACACCTAATTTTCTACCGATCTGGCTATATTAATTTTAGAAAATTGAAAGAAATCTGGAGAAATGCCTGGACTCCCCCCAAATAATCCTCCATAGATGGTCTGAGGTTTTGATGCCTGGAATTGCAGCAGTCGTCTTGTGACTGTGCGGGGACAAGTCAGAGATGAGAGCTGGCACATAGAAGATAGGGAAGAAGAAAGGTAGATCTTAGGCCCTTGATAGCATTGACAAAACACTGAAACAACCAACCTTTATAGTAAGAGATGGCAAATTACCTTATTAAGCTTGAACTACTTTTATTTGCTTATTCTATTACTTGCTAATACGGTTTGGATCTGTGTCCCTACCAAATCTCATGTCAAATTGTAATCCCCAGGCCGGACATGGTGGCTCATGCCTGTAATCCCAGCACTTTGGGAAGCCGAGGCAGGCAGATCATCTGAGGTCAGGAGTTCAAGATCAGCCTGGCCAACAAGGTGAAACCTTGTCTCTACTAAAAACACAAAAAATTAGCCAGGTGTGATGGTGCACACCTGTAGTCCCAGCTACTTGGGTGGCTGAGGCAGGATAATTGCTTGAACCCGGGAGGCGGAGATTGCAGTGAGCTGAGATAGTGCCACTGCACTCCAGCCTGGGTGACAGTGCAAGCCTCCATCTCGAAAAAAAAAGAAATTGTAATCCCATGTTGGAGTGGGGCTTGGTGGGTGGTGACTGGATTATGGAGGTGTAGTTCTCATGAATGGGTTAGCACCATCCCCTTGGTGCTGTTCTCATGATAGTGAGTAAGTGAGGTAGCGTGAGATCTGGTTGTTTGAAAGTGTGTGGCACCTTTCCCCTTTCTTTCTTTTTTTTTTTTTTTTGAGACGGAGTCTCGCTCTCTCACCCAGGCTGGAGTGCAGTGGCGCGATCTCGGTTCGCTGCAAGCTCCGCCTCCCGGGTTCACACCATTCTGCCTCAGCCTCTCTGAGTAGCTGGGACTACAGGCGCCCGCCACCATGCCCGGCTAATTTTTTTGTACTTTTAGTAGAGACGGGGTTTCACCGTGGTCTCAATCTCCTGACCTCGTGATCCGCCCGCCTCGGCCTCCCAAAGTGCTGGGATTACAGGCGTGAGCCACCGCGCCCGGCTAATTTTTTTGTACTTTTAGTAGAGACGGGGTTTCACCGTGGTCTCGATCTCCTGACCTCGTGATCCGCCCACCTCGGCCTCCCAAAGTGCTGGGATTACAAGCGTGAGCCACCGCGCCCGGCCTCCCTTTCTTTCTTCCTCCTGCTCTGGCCACGTAAGATGTGCCTGCTTCCCCTTTGCCTTCTGCCATGATTGAAAGTTTCCTGAGGCCTCCCCAGAAGCCAAGCAGATGCTGCTATGCTTCCTGTACAGCCTGTGGAACCGTGTGCCCATTAAACCTCTTTCCTTTTTTTTTTTTTTTTTTTTTTTTTTTTGAGACAGAATCTTGCTCTGTCGCCAGGCTGGAGTGCAGTGGTGTGATCTTGGCTCACTGCAACCTCTGCCTCCTGGATCCTGGGTTCAAGTGATTCCACTGCCTCAGCCTCCCAAGTAGCTGGGACTACAGGCGTGCACCACCACGCCTGGCTAATTTTTTGTATTTTAGTAGAGACAGGGTTTCACCATGTTGGCCAGGATGGTCTTGATCTCCTGACCTTGTGATCCACCCGCCTCGGCCTCCCAAAGTGCAGGGATTACAGGTGTGAGCCACCACACCCGGCCAAACCTCTTTTCTTTATAAATTACCTAGTCTCAAGTATTTCTTTATAGTAGTATGAGAATGGACTAATACAGAAAAATGGTACCAAGGAGTGGGGCATTGCTGTAAAGAGACCCAAAAATGTGAAACCAACTTTGGAACCGGGTAACGGGCACAGGTTGGAAGAGTCTGGAGGACTCAGAAGACAACAGAAAATTGAGGGAAAGTTTGGAACTTCCTAGAGACTTGTTAAATGGTAGTGACCAAAATGCTGATTGTAATATGGACAGGGAAGGCCAGGCTGATAAAGTCTCAGATGGAGATGAGGAACTTACTGGGAACTGGAGCAAAGGTCACTTTTGTTGTGCATTTAACAAAGAAGTTGGAGGCATTGTACCCCTGCCCTAGAGATCTGTGGAGCTTTGAACTTGAGAGTGATGATTTAGGGTATCTGACAGAAGAAATTTCTAAGCAGCAAAGCATTCAAGATATGGACTGGCTGCTTCTAACAGCCTATGCCCATTGCATGAACAAAGAAATGACCAGAATCTGGAACTTATATTTAAAAGGGACACAGAGTGTAGAAGTTTGGAAAATTTGCAGCCTAGCCATGTGTTAAAAAAGAAAAGCCCTTTTTCAGGGGAAGGATTCAAGCAGTCTGCAGAAATTTGCATAACAGGGAGGCAAATGCTGATAGCCAAGACAATGGGAAAAAAGGCCTCAGAGGTATTTCAGAGATCTTCCAGGCAGCCCCTCCAATCACAGGCCCAAAGGCCTAGGAGGGAAGAATGGTTTCATGGGCCAGGCCCCAGGGCCCCATCACCCTACCCTGTGTAAGCAGGCTTGGGACACTGTTTCCTGCATCTCAGCCATTCCAGCTCCAGCTCCAGTTCCAGCCATGGCTCAAAGGTCCTGCCGCTTCAAAGGTTGCAAGCTGTAAGCCTTGGTGGTTTCCACATGGTGTTAAGTCTGTGAGTGCACAGAATGCAAAAGTTGAGGCTTGGAAGCCTCTTTACAGATTTCAGAGGATGTATGGCAAAGCCTGCGTGTCCAGGCAGAAGACCGCCCCAAGAATGGAGCCTTCATAGAGAACGTCTACAAGGGCAGTGTGGAGGGGAAATGTGGGGTTGTAGCCCCCACACAGAGTCCCCATTGGGGCATTGCCTAGTAGAGCTATGAGAAGAGTGCCATTGTCCTCCAGACCCCAGAATGGTAAATACAAGGACAGCTTGTACCTTGTTCTTGGAAAAGCTGCAGACACTCAATGCCAGCCTGTAAAAACAGATGCCAGCCTGTGAACACAGATGCTGTACCCTGCAAAGTCTCAGAGGCCAAGCTGCCTAAGGCCTTCGGAGTCCACCCCTTGCAGCAGTGTGCCCTGAGACTTCATGTGAGACATGAAGTCAAAAGAGATTATTTTGGAGCTTTAAAATGTAATGGCTGCCCTGCAGGGTTTCAGACTTGTGTGGGGCCTATAGCCTCTTTTTGGGGGCCGATTTCTCCCTTTTGGAACAGGAGTATTTACCTAATGCCTATACCCCGAATTGTATCTTGGAAGTAACTAACTTGTTTTGATTTTACAGGCTTATTGGTGGAAGGGAGTTGCCTTGTCTCAGATGAGACTTTGGACTTTGGACATTTGAGTTAATGCTGGAATGAGTTAAGACTTTGGGGGACTGTTGAGAAGGGATGATTGTATTTTGCAGTGTGAGAAGGACATGAGATTTGGAGTAGCCAGAATGATATGGTTTGGATCTGTGTCCCCATCAACTCTCATGTTGAATTGTAATCCCCACCGTTGGAGGTGGGGCCTGGTGGAAGGTGATTGGATCATGGGGGTGGAGTTCTCATGAATGGGTTAACATCATCCCCAAGGTGCTGTTCTCATGAAAGTGAGTGAATGAGCTAGCATGAGATCTGGTTGCTCAAAGGTGTGTGGCACCTCTCCCCTCTCTCTCTTCCTCCTCCTTCCTCCCCCTCCGGCCACATAAGATGTGTCTGTTTCCCCTTTGCCTTCTGCCATGACTGAGCGTTTCCTGAGGCCTTCCGAGAAGCAGAAGCTGCTTGCTTCCTGTACAGCCTGTGAAACTGTGAGCCAATTAACCTTATTTACTTTTTTTTTTTTTTGAGATGGAGTCTTGCTCTTTCACCCAGGCTGGAGTGCAGTGGCATGATCTTGGCTCACTGCAACCTCTGCACCCCTCACCTCTGAGTTCAAGTGATTCTCCTGCGTCAGCTTCTTGAGTAGCTGGGACTACAGGTGCATGGCACCACGCCTGGCCAATGTTTGTATTTTTAGTAGAGATGGGGTTTTGCCCTGTTGGCCAGGCTGGTCTCAAACTCCTGACCTCAGGTGATCCACCTGCCTCAGCCTCCCAAACTGCTGGGATTAAAGGCATGAGCCACCACACCCTACCTAACCTTCTTTTCTTACAAATTACTGAGTCTCAGGTATTTCTTTATAGTGGTGTAAGAACAGACTAATATGCTTGCTGACAAAAGCATTGTAACTAGTATAGCCATAACCAATTCAAGTCCAAAGAAAGAGAACCGGAAGCCACAAACAATTTAATTTTTTCGGAATAGTTTAAGTATAAAAGCAAGATAGGCAATAGCTGTCTATGAAAAACAGTGGCATGTTGCAGGAAGTTGTAAGTCTATGTTCCAGGTGAGTGGAAATAAAATTGTACTGATATGACTCTCAGGGGCCTTGGGTTAGGATTGGGGAAGTAGAGTTGAAAATGGAAATAATCTAATTTATAGGTAAAACCATCACAGTAGATGAAATTGCCTAGGTTGACCATGTAGAGCTCTGGAGAATGCTCACATCCAAAGGGCAGTTCTTAAAAGATAAGGCTGTGGCTTAGTAAAGAACATGAAGGAAGAAGAATTAGAGAAGTTGGAGGAAATCCAGCATAGTGAAAGGTCACAGAGGCTGGGCATGGTGGCTTATGCCTTTCCAGCACTTTGGGAGGCCGAGGCGGGCAGATCACAAGGTCAGGAGTTCAAGACCAGCCTGGCCAACATGGTGAAACCCCTTCTCTACTAAGAATACAAAAATTAGCCGAGCGTGGTGGCAGGTGCCTGTAATCCCAGCTACTCGGGAGGCTGAGGCAGGAGAATCGCTTGACCCTGGGAGGTGGAGGTTGCAGTGAGCCGAGATTGCGCTGCTGCACTCCAGCCTGGGCAACAGGGCAAGACTCCGTCTCAAGAAAAAGAAGACAGAAAACTCACAGAAACCAAGTGAATAGAGGCTTTCAGAAAGGTAGGAATAGGGAACAGTATAAAATACAGCCCAGTAATATGAGGATGCACATATCAAGTGATACCTGTGCTTCCATATATATACTCTCTGAGATGGCATTTTGTCAGAACTGTCTTGGGTAGGATTTGCCCCCACCTCCCATCCTGCCCACCCCCACCCTTTTTTTTTTTTTTTTTTGAGACGGAGTCTTGCTCTGCCACCCAGGCTGGGTGCAGTGATGAGATCTTAGCTCACTGCAACCTCCACCTCCCGGTTCAAGCAATTCTCATGCCTCAGCCACCTGAGTAGTTGGAACTACAGGCATGTGCCACCATCCCCAGCTAATTTTTGTATTTTTTTAGGAGAGACGGGGTTTTGCCATGTTAGCCAAGCTGATCTTGAACTCCTGACCTCTAGTGATCTGCCTGCCTTGGCCTCCCAAAGTGCTGGGATTACAGGTGTGAGCCACTGTACCTGGCCCTATTCTTGTTTTAATAACCAAACCTGCGGTCTTCTACAGGAAATTTCTTACCCAAGAGTTTTTAGAAGTAATTAATAAGTTTATAATAAAATGTAATCCATGAGCTCCTAGGAACTTCTTTCTTATTTGGTATTAACTACTGTTTTCCTTAGCTAACTTAAAAAGTGGCTTCCTGGAAGTTTTTATTTAACCAGAAGTGCTAAAGCCTGTACTTGCTAAAAGATGGGACTGCCAAGACCAGTTTTGCTTTGTCAGTTATCTTTTGATATAAGGTATAAGGCATGGAGCCCCTCTCCTGAGGCTATCAAAATGAGGTTCCAGAATGTGTGAGAGTACAAGGGATTCCACCACACTCATTCCTTTTAGGCTTCTGCCATCTTCTCTTGCCAGTCCAGTCATGGCACCAACTGGCTCAGGGAACATGTCAAGAATGAGATGACGGTCCGAGTGCGGTGGCTCACACCTGTAATCCCAGCACTTTGGGAGGCCGAGGTAGGTGGATCACCTGAGATCAGGAGTTTGAGTCCAGCCTGGCCAAAATGGTGAAACCCCGCCTCTATTAAAAATACAAAAATTAGCTGGGTGTGGTGGCACATGCCTGTAGTCCCAGCTACTAGGGAGGCTGAGGTGGGAGGATTGCCTGAACCCGGGAGGCAGAGACTGCAGTGAGCTGAGATCATGCCACTACACTCCAGCCTGGGCAGCAGAGTGAGACCCCATCTCAAAAAAAAAAAAAAAAAGGGTGATGGGAAATGGCTGATCCAACTTAGGTCCAACGTGCCCATCATCCATTGTCCTGCCTGGACAATGACAAGTAGGGTGGGGGCTAATTGTTACAAAGTCTAAAACACAAAGTCTTCACAATTAGCTTCTAAACTTTTATTTCACAATGATAAATTATGTTTATAAATGATTAAGATTGGGAGTTTTTCAATTCACATCCTTATAGAGAGATGATACAAAAGAAACATTGTAACTTCGAAAGAGAAATATCTCAACTTGTTGGATACATAGACTATAAAATAATTTGAGGCCCTGCTGGGTGGCTCAGGCCTGTAATCCCAGCACTTTGGGAGGCCCAGGCAGGCAGATCATTTGAGGTCAGGAGTTTGAGACCAGCTTGGCCAACATGGTGAAGCCCCATCTCTACTAAAAATACAAAAAAAATTAGCCAGGCATGATAGTGCATGCCTGTAATCCCAGCTACTCAGGAGGCTGAGGCACGAGAATCGCATGAACCCAGTAGGTGGAGGTTCCAGTAAGCCGAGATCGCACCCTGCCCTCCAGCCTGGGTGAAAGAGCGAGACAGTGTCTCCAAATAATAATAATGATGATGATAATAATCTGAAAGATTATTAAATTATAGCCAGAGAGTTTGCATTGGCTGGAGAAATCTAAATATTAGAGCATATGATGCTCATATAATTAGGAGTGAAATCAAGATAGGAGGAATATATCCATATTACAGGAACTTTGGAACCCAGTGTTGACTAAGATTAGGATTTGGAGCTGCTTTTAGCACTACACAACTATGTCTGAACTGCTGAGAAAAGAAGGAGTTAGCACATTGAAAACAAGAGAATGCTCTTTCTAGAATCGAGGGCTTTTGGAGACAGGTAGTATTAAAGCTCCCAAGAAAAGCAAATAATGCAGGATCTTTACCCCCAGGACTGCATCCAGCTCTGTTTGAAAGTGAGAAGCCTCAGCCAGGGGCAGTGGCTCACGTCTGTAATCCCAGCACTTTGGGAGGCTGAGGTGGGCAGATCACTTGAGGTCAGGAGTTTGAGACCAGCCTGGCCAACATGGTGAAATCCTGTCTCTACTCAAAATATAAAAAAATTAGCTGGGTGTGGCGGCGGGCACCTGTAATCCCAGCTACTTGGAAGGCTGAGGCAGGAGAATCGCTTGAACCCGGGAAGTGGGGGTTGTAGTGGACCGAGATCGCGCCACTGCACTACAGCCAGGGCAACAGAGCCAAAAAAAAAAAAAAAGAAAGTGAGAAGCCTTCATCACAGGGAGGCGAACTCCCAACTCCAGGAAAACTGTCTAGAATGCTGCAACCACAATTAGCCTCTGCAACTCTGGGACTTCGAGTAAATTGGGTTTGCAACCTAACCCGAAACTAAACTAGCAAATCCAGTCTTTTTTTTTTTTTTTTTTTTTTTTTTTTTTGAGACGGAGTCTCGCTCTGTCGCCCAAGCTGGAGTGCAGTGGCACGATCTCGGCTCACTGCAAGCTCCGCCTCCTGGGTTCACGCCATTCTCCTGCCTCAGCCTCTCTGAGTAGCTGGGACTACAGGCGCCCGCCACCACGCCCGGCTAATTTTTTGTATTTTTAGTAGAGACGGGGTTTCACCGTGGTCTCGATCTCCTGACCTCGTGATCCGCCCGCCTCGGCCTCCCAAAGTGCTGGGATTACAAGCGTGAGCCACCGCGCCCGGCCACAAATCCAGTCTTTTAAGGCTAATTATTTGTGGAGAATCTGCTGGTTTTCTGGATCAAGGGCAGGGCACTCTGGAGATTCAACCAGCTTGGCAGAAATCAGTCTTGAATGAGGTATATCAGGCAGGGCTCTTAACTGCAGGTAATGAAAGTTGACTCTAGATGCTGAAGCAGAGAAAGAACTCTGGGCGGCTCACAGAACTCTTTTGAGAGCTTCAGGTGAATCTTCCAGGAATGATGTCTAAAACCACAGAACAGAATCGGCCGGATGAGAAGACCGCTCCCACTGTGGCCACCAAGCACCGAGGCTCTGTTTGACTAGGCAGCCATTGCCACTGTAGCCAGTGCAGATGCTACATCGACTCCAGCAACTTTCACCTCATCTGTGGCAGAAAACAGAGGGCAAATATGGGCTTGCATCACAGATCAAATTTCAAAGACAGAAAACTTTTAGAGTTGCCATTTATTGAAGGGAGCTATAGATAGAGCGAGGAGAAACTTTTCTCCTGGAGACTCTGAGATGGCCCGACCCTCTCAGCTGCTCAAGAGGGGCTAGCGGGAGGCTTTTGGAGTTCTATGTTGCATATCACAGAAACAGACTCATGACGAGTAAGCCTTAATTATTTTCAGTGAATTATGGAAATAATCAGATATGCTCCAAGCAGACATTGCTCAGCTGACGCTGAGGAGGGACAGGGTAACGCTTTGTGATGTGAGGTGATGCTTCGGAATCAGAAACAATGATTTATGTTTAAACTGTGATAAGTTAAAAGCCTATGATTAATTCTGTTAAGATATTCAAGGAGGTCATTTGCAGAAAACTCATTGTTACTTCCCATACATTTTCATTTCCTTGGTTGTAATGAAAGGTGCCGTAGAAAATAGGAAACAGCGCCCTCTCCTGTAAGAGCTTGGCACGTGTGCTCTTTGAGAGGCCACACATGATTTCATTACATATTAATTTCTGGAACATTCTAATAGAAGAAATGTATCTATTTACATTGCACTATTTTTCTGAAGTCATGTAAAAAGGATTCCAAACTTTTAATTAACAAGCTATATTAGTTATCTATTGTTCCATAACAATTTATCCCTAAATTTAGCATAAAACAACAACAAACATTTATTGTTTCATACAGCTGTGGGATAAGAATTCAGGAGTTGTTTGGTTATGGTTCTGGCTTTTGGTTCTCACAAGGTTGTGTTGCAGTCAGCTGAAGGCTTGATCCTGGCTGAGGATCCACTCCTAAGGTGGTTCATTGTGTGCCTGGTCAGTTGGTGCTGGTTGCCAGTAAGAGGCCTCAGTCCTTTGTCCTGTAGATTTCTCCGTAGGACTTCTTGGATATCCTCACAACGTGGCAGCTGATTGCTTCCAGAGTGAGTGATCCAAGAGGAAGCGAGGCAAAAGCCAGGATTTTTTTTTTTTTTTTTTTTTTTTTTTTTTGAGACGGAGTCTTACTCCTTCGCCCAGGCTGGAGTAAAGTGGCGCGAACTCAGCTCACTGCAACTTCTGACCCCAGGTTCAAGTGATTCCCCTGCCTCAGTCTCCCGAGTAGCTGGGATTACAGGCACCTGCCACCATGCCAAGCTAATTTTTATATTTTTAGTAGAGACGGGGTTTCACCATGTTGGCCAGGCTGGTCTCAAACTCCCGACCTCAGGTGATCTACCCACCTCAGCCTCCAAAAGTGCTGGGATTACAGGAGTGAGCCACTGCGCCCGGCCACAGCCAGGATGTCTTTTATGTCCCTGTCTCAGATGTCACTCACAATTTCCCACTGGGAACACATTCTATGTGTTTATTTTAGGCTTGGCCAGTGTGACTGGCTGAGGTTCAGATCAAGATTCATCGACTTCATTTGGCTCAAGAATAAATTTGGGAAATAAATAAGCATTCACGTTATACTTCTTAGTCATCAGTATAAATAACGCATTTTCACTCCCTATTTTCAGAGAAAGAATCTTCTTAGCTATCTTCTCCAGTATCTTATTTCAATGTTTAACAGCCTTCATGGTTAGGGACTGTTTTTTTTTTCTTTAACATTGTTTAAGTTATTCACCTTCATCTGATTGCAGCAGTGACACAAAGAAGTTTCGTATTTCTCGTCTGTCATTAGTCCTCCATGTACTCAATGCCATGAAATTACTTCTCTTCTTCTGGTGAAATAATTCCAGTTTTGTTACCTTTTTTTCTTATGCTGGCAGGGATAAGGAGTGTGTGTGTGTGTGTGTGTGTGTGTGTGTGTGTGTGTGTGTGTAAACTTTTTATTAAGTAGAATTTCAAATATATAGAAAAGTAGAGTAGCCTAATGAACTCCTATGTACCCAGCTGAGGAAGGAGAATAGGGAATTAGGGTAACGAAGGGTTGGGGCATAAGCAAGGAATAGCAGGGGCAGCCAGATAGCATAAGCAAGAGAACAGAAGGTACAGCCAGTTCTAGGCAAGATTGGGTGGCATACAGGCCACATCCTCACTCCTGTGATAACAAAAGTCTCCACTTCAGCTGCTGATTGGTTGCAGGCCAATCCTTCATAGGGTGTAGCGAATTGGAAGCCTCTGAAGAGCACCTAGGAGTGTTACTGAATTCTCTTGGCTTTATAAAAACCCTGAGGAACCCCCAGGTGTGGTGGCTCATGCCTGTAATCCCAGCCCTTTGGGAGGCCGAGGCAGGTGGATCACCTGAGGCCAGGAGTTCGAGACCAGCCTGGCCAACACGGTGAACCCATGTCTCTACTATAAATATAAAAAGAAATAGCTGGGCATGGTGGCGCATGCCTGTATTCCCAGCTACTCTGGAGGCTGAGGCACGAGAATCGCTTGAACCCGGGAGTTGGAGGTTGCAGTGAGCTGAGATCAAGCCAATCCACTCCAGCCTGGGCGATAGAGTGAGACTTGTGACTCCATCACAAAACAACAACAACAAAAACCCCGAGGAGCATTGCAGTAAAGGGGCTCTAGAGCTGCTTGCTCAAGTTCACTCCTGCTCTGTGAATTGTACTTTCGCTTAAGAAATCTGTGCCTTCCTCACTCTGTTCTTTTGTTGTTTTGTCTTTCATTGCTTCCTTTTTTGCTTTGTGTGTTTTGTTCAATTCTTTGTTCAACACACCATGAACCCGGACAACTCACAGTCAAGACCTTCTATGTGGTAACAATAGGCGACACCATTTAAAGGAGAAAGAACACTTTCTGTAGTTCCTGGAGCAGAGACATCTGACTTTCCTGGCAGAAATGTGGGGTGAATTCTCTAAACCTGTTTTTCTGGACGGTAGGGGCCAGGAGGAGAAGAGTATAGTCAAGGCTCTCCTTGAACTTCCTCCAGGGACCTTTGACCTCTACTTCATTGTCTGAATTGTTTTGCTGGAGGAGGTAAAACATGCACACCAGTGTGCACACACACAAGCACTCACACACACAGTGGTCCTTAAACACATTTTAGAATCAAAAAATTGTTTAAAGGAAAGGGAACTTCAAGGTCATTTAGCCCAAGGTTGTCATTTTACGCTTGTGAAAAACGAGGCCCATTTGTATCACATAACTTACGGTTGGTTAGCACTTAATAATAACCTGTAATGCATTTTTAGTAATATTTTGAGCATGTGTCCTCAATTATATTATCTTATTTAATTTAATTAATTAATTTATTTTTTGTGGCGGAGTCTCACTCTGTCGCCCAGGCTGGAGTGCAGTGGCGCGATCTTGGCTCACTGCAAGCTCTGCCTCCCGGGTTCACGCCATTCTCCTGCCTCAGCCTCCTTTGTTGCTGGGACTACAGGCGCCCGCCACCACGCCCAGCGAAATTTTTGTAGTTTTAGTAGAGACGAGGTTTCACCGTGTTAGCCAGGATGGTCTCGATCTCCTGACCTCGTGATCCGCCCACCTTGGCCTCCCAAAGTGCTGGGATTACAGGTGTGAGCCACCGTGCCCGACCAATTATATTATCTCTTGAAGGCTCCAGCACAGGGCAAATGGTTGCCCTAAGTATGTGAAAGAAGCCTTATAAACTGGAAACTTAAATCTAGAATTTTATATGCTAAATCTTTATTCAATATTATACATTAAAAGACAGTGATTAATATGGAGATAGGTTACAATTTTAAATACTGTATTATTACAATTAATGTTTTAACTGAAAATGCAATTTGTTAGCAGCATTAAAGAATTTCTAAATCATCCATAATTCTATTAAACAATGAATAAAACTAAAGTCATGTGCCCATAATGACGTTTTGCTCAATGATGGACCAACCACATATATGACAATGGTCCCATAAGATTATAATAGAGCTGAAAAATTCTTGCTTAGTGAAGTCACACCCATCGCACTGTCATAACACAACACACGTTTGGGGCGATGCTGGTGTAAACAAACCTGCTGTGTTTCCAGTTGTATAAAAGTATAGAACATACAATTACACTACATGATACCTGATAATAAATAGCTATGTTACTGCTTAATGCATACTATACTTTTTTTTTTTTTTTTTTTTGAGATGGAGTCCCACTCTGTCACCCAGGCTGGAGTGCAGTGGCCCAATCTCGGCTAAGTGTAACCTCTGCCTCCTGGGCTCAAGCAATCCTAACACCTCAGCCTCCCAAGCAGCTGGAACCACAGGCGCATGCCACCACATCCAACTAATCTTTGTATTTTTAGTAGAGTCAGGGTTTTGCCATGTTGCCTAGGCTGGTCTTAAACTCCTGAGCTCAAGCGAGCCACCTGCCTCAGGCTCCCAGAGTGCTGGGATTATAGGCGTGAGCCACTGGCCTGGCCTTATTTATTATACTTTTTTTCTTTTTGAAAGGGAATCTCGCTCTGTCACCCAGGTTGGAGTGCAGTGGCACGATCTCGGCTCACTGCAACCTTTGCCTCCCGGGTTCAAGTGATTCTTCTGCCTCAGCCTCCCTAGTAGCTGAGACTACAGGCGCACGCCACCATACCTGGCTAATTTTTGTATTTTTAGTAGAGATGGCATTTCACCATATTGGCCAGGCTGGTCTCAAATTCCTGACCTCATGATCAGCCCACCTCAGCCTCCCAAAGTGCTGGGATTCCAGGCATGAACCACCACGCCGGGCCTACTATACTTTTAATTGTTAGTTTAGAGTGTACTCCCTCAGTTTATAAAAAAAGCTAACTGTAAAGCAGCCTTGGGCAGGCCCTTCAGAAGGTATTTCAGAAGGCGTTGTTATCACAGATGCCAGCTCCACAGGTGTTATTGTCCCTGAGACCTTCCAGTGGGACAAGATGTAGAGATGGAACACAGCGATGATGATTCTGACCCTGTGTAGGCCTAGGCTAATGTGTGTGTTTGTGTCCTGGCTTTTTTTTTTTTTTTTTTTTTTGAGATGGAGTTTCACTCTTGTTACCCAGGCTGGAGTGCAGTGGTGCGATCTTGGTTCACTGCAACCTCCGCTTCCCGGCTTCAGGTGATTCTCCTGCCTTAGCCTCCCAAGTAGCTGGGATTACAGGTGCACACCACCAGGCCTGGCTATTTTTTTTGTATTTTTTGTAGAGACAGGATTTTACCACGTTGGTCAGGCTGGTCTCAAACTCTTGACCTCAGGTGATCCACCTGCCTTGGCCTCCCAAAGTGCTGGGATTACAGGCGTGAGCCACTGCACCCGGCCCGTGTCCTAGTTTTTAATGAAAAAGTTTACAAAGTAAAAAAAAAAAAAAAAAAAAAAAAATTAAAAATAGAAAAAACTTATAGAATAAAAATATAAAGAAAAAAAATTTGTACAGCTGTACAATGTGTGTTTCAAGTGAAGTGTTATTACAAAAGCGTCAAAAAGTTAAAAAAATTTAAAAGCTTATAAAGCTAAAATGTTGGCTGGGCACAGTGGCTCATGCCTGTAATCCCAGCACTTTGGGTGGTTGAGGAGGGCAGATCACTTGAGGTCAGGAGTTCGAGACCAGCCTGGCCAACATGGTGAAACCCCGTCTCTACTAAAAATAAAAAAAAAATTAGCCAGGTGTGGTGGCGGGTGCCTGTAATCCCAGCTACTCAGGAGGCTGAGGCAGGAGAATCACTTGAACCCGGGAGGCAGAGGTTGCAGTGAGCTGAGATCACACCACTGCACTCCAGCCTGGGCGACAGAGTGAGGCTCCATCTCAAAGAAACAAAGGAAAAAAAAAAGTTACAGTAAGGTAAGGTTAACTTATTTTGAAAGAAAAATTTTTGTTTGTTTGTTTGTTTGTTTTTGAGACATGGTGTTGCTCTGTCGCCCAGGCTGGAGTGCAGTGTAGTGATCTTGGCTCACTGCAACCTCCACCTCCCAGCCTCAAGTGGTCCTCCCACCTCAGCCTCCCAAGTAGCTGGGACTACAGGCATGCGCCACCCTACCCGGCTAATTTTTGTATTTTTAGCAGAGACAGGGTTTCACTATGTTGCCCATATTGGTCTCGAAATTCCGGGCTCAAATGATCTGCCTGTCTCAGCCTCCCCAGGTGCTAGGATTACAGATGTGAGCCACCACACCTGGCCATGAAAAGTATTATAAAATAAATTTTGTGTAGCCTAAATGTACAATGTTTATGAAGACTATAGTAGTGTATAGTGGTGTCCTAGGCCTTCACATTCATTCACCATTTACTTACCAACTCACACAGAGCAACTTCCAGTCCCGCAGGCTCCACTCATGTTAAGTGTCCTATAAAGGTGTACTATTTTTTTAATCTTTTATACATATTTTTACTGTACCTTTTCTACGTTTAACTACACAAATACTATTCATTACAGTTGCCTGCAGTATTCAGCACAGTTACATGTTGTACAGGTTTATAGCCTAGGAGCAATAGGCTATGCCATATGGCTTAGGTGTGTAGTGGGCTGTACCATCTCCATTGGTGTAAGTATACTCTATGATGTTCACACAATGACAAAATCACCTAATGATGCATTTCTCAGAATATATTTCTGTCATTAAGTAACACATGACTATTTCATTTTCCCTCTTTAGGTACACAAAATTTATCCATTACAGCATATGTATAATTTCTACTTTGCTAGTTTCACTTACCATTTTCCTGAAAATTTTTTTTGCATTTTTGTAGTCGTTATAATTCTAATTTTAAATGGCTGCATGATTTTATCTTTTTGTCAGACAAGCATGGGTTTGAGTCTCAGCTCTGCTACAACGTACTTGTGCGATTCTAGGAAAGCTTCTTTCTTTCCTTTAAAAAATAGCTTTGAGTTATAATTGACACACAATAAACTGCACATATTTAAAATATACACTTTGGTAAGTTTGACATCTGTATACACTAGTGACACCATCGCCACAGTCAAGATAATAAACATACTCACCACCCTCAAAAGTGTCCTCACGCCCTTTTGAGGTCCGTCCCTCCCACTGAGATTCCTCATGCTGTTGCTAGGAAAATGATGGAACATTTGAATCCGGTTACATGAAAAGACAAAAACTGGAGAGTTCAGGAGGAAGCGACTTAGCCTCCTGTATGACTGTAGTCTTGGCCCCAGGGCAGGTCCTGGCTCAGACACTCTAGGGGTGTCCTCAGTCTAAGGAGGGTGTCTGCCTGTCCGGTTGACAGGATGCCTCTTCTTCACATACGTCTTGTCTTTCAGGCTCCATGACCAATGCCTCACTTACAAATATCTTTTCTCCTTTTGCTCCCACCTTTGTGGATTTGTACCCGTTTTTTTTTCTCTAAAATAGAAATCGTCCTTACTTTTTTTTTTTTGAGACAGGGTCTCACTCTGTCTCCCAGGCTGGAGATAGTGTCATGATCTCAGCTCACTGCAACCTCTGCCTCCCGAGTTCAAACGATCCTCCTGCCTCAGCCTCCCGAGTAGCTGGGATTACAGGCATGCATCACCATGCCCGACTAATTTTTGTATTTTTAGTAGAGATGGGGTTTCGCCATGTTGGCCAGGCTGGTCTCAAACTCCTGACCTCAGGTGATCCCCCACCTTGGCCTCCCAAAATGCTGGGATTACAGGCGTGAGCCACTGTGGCCAGCCACAGTCATTACTTTTAAGCTCCCCCCAAATCTGATCATTTCTCCCATTCTTTGCACACTATCTCAGACCTTTATGCCCTAAGGGCTATGACTTATACCAAAATTGCAAAGTACAATGGAAATAATTAATAGAGCAAGCAAGGTGCACAGGATAACCCTCTGTGCTTTAAACTGGTGTGTCTCCCGCTCCTGGGATTTCATGTCAACTGTAAATTTGTGTCTCTAGCCTGACAGATTCTTGTTGAGCCTTTTGACATTGCCTTTGTTTCTGAAAGGCTCCTGGAGGGCAGGGGCTGAGGCTGGGTTATATAAACATAAGCCCCTGAAGAAAGGGCTTTATAAATAGGATTTCAAGTGCATTCTGGGAATTAGAGGGCTGCCAGGTGCAGTCCTAGAGATTGACACTAAGGGGCAGCATGTACCAAAGGATATATTTAGCTCTGCCAAAGCCCAGCAGAAACAAAGAGAAAATCATCTTGCTTTTAAACCCCAAGAGCACAAGAGGTAGAAGCCACATTTTCATCTCTTGAATCAAATTACAGCATTACAATTTTCAATATCTATTCTATTAGGAGTTTTACCTGCCAATTGAGTTCTCCGAGTAAATTATTTTATGGTTAAATATGATTTAAATATAATACTGTTGAGACCCATATACTCTGTAAGATTTACTCATTTTAGTGCATCTATAACTTCAACAACTTAACCTGATAATATTTAATTCCAAATTCAAACTCTTTTTTTTTTTTTGAGACAGAGTCTCGCTGCAATGCCCAGGCTGGAGTGCAATGGCATTATCTTGGCTCACGGTAACCTCTGTCTCCTGGGTTCAAGCGATTCTCCTGCGTCAGCCTCCCGAGTAGCTGGGACTACAGGCGCGTGCCACCATGTCTCGCTGATTTTTGTATTTTTAGTAGAGATGGGGTTTCACCGTTTTGGTCAGGCTGGTCTCGAACTCCTGACCTCAAGCGATCTACCTGCCTCAGCCTCCCAGAGTGCTGGGATTACAGGCGTGAGCCACCACGTCCAGCTCAAACTCTTTGTATTCATTGACATGACTGTTGTCTGTCTGTCTGTTTCTCTTTCTCCTTCTCCCTTTGATGAAGCAAATTTTTATGTGGAATAAAGGCAATCAAATAATTATTTGGCAGTTAAACTAGACAAGGCTCAACTCTTGGGGAATCTTATGTTTCCCTCTCTGATTGATTTATTTATGAATCTATCCCTCAGTGGGGATTTCTGAGCACTTCCATATGCCTGTTCCTGTGCTAAACGCTGTGGAATGCATCGATGAACCAGATATCAACCCTGACGTCAAGGAATTCATTCAAAGTGTGGAGGGTGAGGAACATATGGCAGACAAAAAAAAAAAAAAAACGTGATGTTGGGAATGTATGGTAAGTGCAATGATGAGAAAGACAAACATAAGGTATGAAATAGGAGAGGACAGAGAAGGCACCTATCAGAGATGGGGGGATGTGGGGTGGGTAGTTGGGAAGAGTGCAGGAAAATGTCCATGAGGAGATGACATCTGAACTGATCTTAAAGGAGTAGATGGAATTAGCTTTCCACACAGCGGGCTCAGAACCTGCAAAGGCATGGAAGAATGGGAGCTCCCAACACCGTGGTCAGTTTGCAGGCAGGGCCAGCCCTTCGAATGGCCAGGAGCGTGGGTGTTGATTTGTGTTTTAGATTAGCTTCTCTGACAGCAGAATAGAGGTGAGAATGGAGGGGGATGGTAGAAAGTAGAAAGAGCAGTAAGGAAGCCACTGCAGTAACAGAGACCAAAAATTAAAAGGCCCCGAAGGTGGTGAAGAATGGAGAGAAGTGGACCAGTTTAGTTGGTATTTAAGAATTGTGGCTGGGTGCAGTGGCTCACACCTGTAATCCCAGCACTTTGGGAGGCTGAGGCAGGTGGATCACTTGAGGTCAGGAGTTCAAGACCAGCCTGGCCAACATGGTGAAACCCCGTCTGTACTAAAAACACACAAAATAATTAGCCCAGCGTGGTGGCGCACACTTGTAATCCCAGCTACTCAGGAGGCTGAGGCAGGAGAATTGCTTGAACCCAGGAGGCAGAGGTTGCAGTGAGCTGAGATCCTGTCACTGCACTTCAGCCTGGGTGACAGACTAAGATTCTGTCTCAAAAAAAAAAAAAGAATTGTGACAGAAGCTGGTGTGACCAAGGAACTGGATGTTTGAGATGACTGAGGGAATGAGTTTTGCTTAGGTCCTGTGAGATACAGTAGCAAACGTAAAAAGACGTATTTGCTCATTTTTGCTTGCCACTGTAATTTCACAATCCCCTGACTCTGTGTAGACACCCAGCTCTCCAGAAAAATGCTTTAAGACAAAGGATACAGCATACAGTCCCGTGTCTTGGCTGAGTCATTGCATTCCTTAACAGGTAAATAAGCCTAATTAATGCCTTTTCCTATAGGTAACATAACGTCTGATGGGGTTATGGATAATGCCTCTGTAATCTATACCAGATGTACTCTTTTTTTGTTTCTTTTCTTGAGACAGCGTCTCACTCTGTTGCCCCAGCTAGAGTACAGTGGCACGATCTCAGCTCACTGTAACCTCCACCTCCCGGGTTCAAGCAATTCTCCTGCCTCAGCCTCCTGAGTAGCTGGGACTACAGGCACGCGCCACCACGCCCGGCTAATTTTTGTATTTATAGTAGAGATGGGGTTTCACCATATTGGCCAGGCTGGTCTCGAACTCATGACCTCGTGATCCGCCCACCTCAGCCTCCCAAAGTGCTGGGATTACAGGTGTGAGCCACCGCACCTGGCTACTAGATGTACTCTTATACACAAACCTTGATGTGATTCTGCTTTAATGTAACTTCTGCAAGTTTGATGTGACTTTGCAATGTAGTGAACCCCCAAGGCCTGTGTAGAAGCTGTGGGCTGAGCTACCTTGCTGGAGCAGTCTCACAGAACCCCTCTGAAGGGCTGCTCCCAGGATGTAGACCTTGGTCTACAGTCCTCAGTAAGATTCCTGAGTAAAACTAGTTTTAACTTTCTAAAAGCTTGATTTTTTTTTTACTTTAGTGGACAGTCCGAATTGAGTTTGAAAAGCTTGTGGGACATTCAGGTAGAAATGTGGTCCAGCAGGCTGTTGGATAGATGGTTCTGGAGCTTAGCAGAGAGATCTGGGCCAAGAAATATAATCTTGGGAGAGACTGAAATTATAGGAGTAGCTGAGACCTCGGGGGAACAACATTTAAGAGCTGGAGAGGGGAAAGTGCATTAACAAATGAGGAGGAGGCTGGGCATGCTGGCTCACATCTATAATCCCAGCATTTTGGGAGGCTGGGGTGGGAGGATTGCTTGAGGCCAGAAGTTTGGGACCAGTGTGGGCAACACAGCAAGACCCCGTTTCTACAAAGAAAAAAGTAAAATAAATAAAATAAAATCCTAAGCTTCTCAACTGACTGAACAGACCCTCTCTTGGCCCAGGGGACCCCAGAGAAACCTGAACAACTGAATTCCAGGCCTTGATGGGAAGAGAGGTCAGACAGGCCTCATTGTACCTCTTTCCTTTTGGGATACCAAATTCCAACCTCACTCTGGTAGCATCACATGACAGATAGCAGACCATGAAGGAAATCAAAATGTTTTACCCCAAAATAGACTTCTCTGACATATTTTGAAATGGTCCTGTAGAGCCATCTTTTATGGGGGAAATTTTGTATCTATAGAGAATCTCCATTAATGCAGCTAGGACTTTCCCAGATCTAGGAGAAATTAACTAAGGATTTGACACTTTTTAAGGTCCAAAAAGAAACATTTATCATTTATTCTCTCTGAAGGCTGCTACCTGGAGGTTTCATCTACATAACAAGAACCTTGGCTTCCACAACTCCCTGTATCTTAACTCAAGAATTTCTTTCTGCTGACTTCAAGTCTTTAGACAATGCTTAACTCTTTCAACAAATTGCCAGTCAGAAACTCTTTTTTTTTTAGACGGAGTCTCGCTTCGTCACCCACCCTGGAGGGCAGTGGCATGATCTTGGCTCACTGCAACCTCCGCCTCCCAGGTTCAAGTGATTCTCCTGCCTCAGCCTTCTGATTAGCTGGGATTACAGGCATGCGCCACCATGTCCTGCTAATCTTTTGTATTTTTAGTAGAGATAGGGTTTCTCCTTGTTGGTCAGGCTGGTCTCGAACTCTCAACCTCAGATAATCCGCCCTCCTTGGCCTCCCAAAGTGCTGGGATTACAGGCATTCACCACCAGACCTGGCTAATTTTTTTTTGTATTTTTAGTAGAGACAGGGTTTCACCATGTTGGCCAAGCTGGTCTCGAACTCCTTACCTCAGATGATCCACCCACCTGGGCCTCCCAAAGTGTTGGGATTACAGGCGTGAGCCACCAGGCCCGGCCCAAAAATCTTTGAATCCACTTGTGATCTGTAAGCCCCACACCCCTGCCTTTTTGAGCCAAACCAATGTACACCTTACATATACTGATTTATGACTTCACCTATAACTTAACGTATAAAACCAAATTTTGGCCAGGTACAGTGGCTCATGCCCATAATCTCAGCACTTTGGGAGGCCAAGGCAGGAGGATCACTTGAGCCCAGGAGTTTGAGACCAGCCTGGGCAGCATAGTGAGACCTCATCTCTAAAAAAAGTGAAAAATAAAAAATTAACCAGGAATGGTGGTGTGCACCTGTGGTCTCAGCTATTCAGGAAACTGAGGTGGGAGGATTGCTTGAGCCTGGGAGTTCGAGGCTGTAGTGACCCATTATTGCACACACTGCACTCCAGTCTGGGTGACAGCGTGAGACCCTATCTCAAAAATAAATAAATAATGAACTAAATTGTAACCTGCCACCTTGGGCATACTTTCTTAGGACCTCTTGAGACAGTTGCCTGGGCCATGGTCACTCATATTGGCTCAAAATAAATCTCTTTAAGTATTTCACAGAGACAATGTAAGGTGGCTAAAGCCTGTAATCCCAGCACTTTGGGAGGCCAAGGCAGGAGGATCACTTGAGGCCAGGAGTTTGACACCAGCCTGGGAAACATAGGGAGACCCCATATCTACAAAAATAAAAAATTAGTCAGGCATGATAACACGTGCCTGTTGTACCAGCTACTCAGGAGGCTGAAGCAGGAGGATCGCTTGAGCCCGAGAGGTTGAGGTGGAGTGAGCCATGACTGTGCCACTGCATTCCAGCATGGGTGACAGAGCAAGACTCTGTCTTTAAAAAATAAATAAAATAAGGCTGGGTACAGTGGCTCACACCTGTAATCCCAGCATTTTGGGAGGCCAAGGCAGGCGGATTGCTTGAGCTCAGGAGTTCAAGACCAGCCTGGGCAACATGGTGAAACCCCATCTCTCCTACAAATACAAAAATAAAAATTAGCCAGGCATGGTGGTGTGAACCTGTAGTCCCAGCTACTTGGGAGGCTGAGATAGAAGAATCATCTGAGCCCAGGAGGTTGAGGCTGCAGTGAGCTGTGATGGCCCCACTGCACTGAGCAACCGGAGTCAGACCTTGCCTCAAAAATAATAATAAATAAATTAAATAAATATTGTATAGAATTTGTTTTTTCCATTCTGAGTAGGTGCTATGGTTATCCCCATTTAGACTGATGGGGAAACTGCAGCATAGATGCTAATTGACCAGCACGGGATCACATAGCTAGTGGCAGAGGTGGGAGGTAAAGCCAGGCAGTTCATGCTTTTAGCCACCATGATACTGCCTCCCACACAGGAAGAATTTACAAAGGGTAATTACTAGGGTAGGGAATGGTGAGAGAGAATTTTTTTACTATTTCATAGTATTCAAAATATTATTTTACCTATATTACTTTGACAGTAAAAACTAACAATTTTTTTTTTTTGAGACGGAGTCTCACTCTGTCACCCAGAATGGAGTGCAGGGACGTGATCTTGGCTCATTGCAACCTCTACCTCCTGGGTTCAAGCAATTCCCCTGCCTCAGCCTCCCGAGTAGCTGGGACTACAGGCGTGCACCACCATATCCAGTTAATTTTTGTATTTTTAGTAGAGACAGGGTTTCACCATTTTGGTCAGGGTGGTCTCGAACTCCTGAACTCAAGTGATCTGCCTCCCAACGTGCTGGGATTACAGAATTGAGCCACTGTGCCCAGCCTGAATGTGTTTGAAAATTGTGTGTTAGGTGTACAGTGGACACCTCCTGGGAACCGTGCAGGGAGGTTGCAGTGGAGTACCCGGGCAGCAAGGCCAGGGGCCGATGGGATGGCTGAGGTTACATACTGACTACTCTGTTGAAGGGAAATAAAAAGGAGATCTTGGCTTGCTTTCCGTATAATTAAGTTTCAGTCCTGAGAGAACAGGCAGCATTTTTTTTATTTTTATTTTTTATTTTTTATTTTTTTGAGACAGAGTCTCGCTCTGTCGCCCAGGCTGGAGTGCAGTGGCGCAATCTCGGCTCACTGCAAGCTCCGCCTCCCGGGTTCACGCCATTCTCCTGCCTCAGCCTCTCCGAGTAGCTGGGACTACAGGCGCCCGCCACCACGCCCGGCTAATTTTTTTTTTTTTTTTTTTGTATTTTCAGTAGAGACGGGGTTTCACCGTGGTTTCGATCTCCTGACCTCGTGATCCGCCCGCCTCGGTCTCCCAAAGTGCTGGGATTACAAGCATGAGCCACCGCGCCCGGCCCAGGCAGCATTTAAAAAGCACAGTGGCCAATATCTGGCTTTGGTTTTTACGTGGGCTCTTTCTTTATTAAGTTTCTCTCACTTGGAAATCTGTTGTGGATTCCTGCACGCACAGCTGCTCTGAGGTTTATTTCAACTTTTTTATTAGATAATACATTCTTATAACTGAAAAAGTTCAAATCACTTAAAAAGGTGTACACTGGGAAGTCTTACTCCCAACCACTCTGTGCTACCCTTTCCCCCCTTACCCCTGACAGCTCCCAACATAGTATTATACTTTGTTTCCTTTCAGTGACTGCTTAGGTAACTGCGAGCACGCATACACATATATTATTTCTTTCTTACACAGTCGGGAGCACTGCTTTGTACCTTTCTAAATCAGTGCATGGAGCACTTTTTTTTTTTTTTTTCAACTGTCCTTTGGGTTAGTTTAATCTACTATGAATTTACTCCCTTGTCCTTGCTATTGGCTTTGCTGAGGCATATCCAGGATGGAACTAGTGTTTCTTCTTTGCTCCCCTATTTTTAGAGTTCTTCCCCATCATCAACTTCCTAGCCACTAATTGCATTTCTATCCACACTCCCCTAATGAGAGATAACGGAAGGCTTCCTCTTGCTTTGTTTTCGCCTTCTCATCTAATGCACCCAATGAGCACTAGCCTTCTTCAATGACCCTCGGGGCAGCAGCTCACACCTGTTCATTTTGGTGATTAAATACAGAGCAGAGGCACCTCCCTTTGAATCTCTTGTCACTGGCAATTTTCATCTTCCTGGAAACAGGTGTGCTGGGGAGAACGTTTCCCCCACCCCCAGGTACAAATGCTTATAGTTTTATGGTAAACAACCATTGACAGAGCTGTGTATCTGTTGAACAGGTATGAAGTTAGGTATTTTCCTTCCTATTTTAATTTATTTTTAAATTCTATATTTTAGTTTGACTCTGTACCTGTTACCTGGTTGTCTTATGAATATGCTGGAGCTGCTACCTCTTGGGGGTGTAGGGATTAGAGAGGAGAAACAACTCACCTGCAAAGTGCTTATTTGCAGCTTGCCCCAGCATGGGTGGAACACTCTTTAATGAAAGACTATTATTATTATTATTATTTTTTGAGACGGAGTCTCGCTCTGTCGCCCAGGCTGGAGTGCAGTGGCGCGATCTCGGCTCACTACAAACTCCGCCTCCCGGATTGACGCCATTCTCCTGCCTCAGCCTCCTCAGTAGCTGGGACTACAGGCGTCCGCCGCCGCGCCCGGCTAATTTTTTTTTTGTATTTTTAGTAGAGACGGGGTTTCACTGTGTTAGCCAGGATGGTCTCGATCTCCTGACCTCGTGATCCGCCCGTCTCGGCCTCCCAAAGTGCTGTGATTACAGGCGTGAGCCACGGCGCCCGGCCAGACTATTATGTTTTTAACAACCATCACTTGTGTGGCGGGCTGACTCAGGGGATTGTAATAATCTGTTTTAATGAAAGTGTTGGTGTTTCCTCATCTGCTTATTTTGAACAGGTGTCTTCTCCCTGGGTTTGGTGGCCTGCTTCTGGAGTGGTCAGTTCTGCTGCTAACATGCCCACCCAGCTCGAGATGGCCGTGGACACCATGATTAGAACCTTCCACCGCTGTTCTCGCAAGGAAGGGAACAGATTCAAGCTCAGCAAGGGGGAACTGAAACTGCTCCTGCAGCCAGAGCTCACGGAATTCCTCTCGGTGAGTTAGGCCTTTGCTGCTGTATTCAGTTGAGGGTGGATGAGGTGCAGATTCCAGGGCAGGCTTTGGGTTCATACTCTTCTATGATTCTGTCACAAATGCAGTCAAATTTTGTACAGAGATTCAAAATATAGGGGAAGCAAACACTGGAGACGTTTGTTTTCTGTGTACATAGGCATGTGCCCTTTTTTGTATTACCTGGGGTTAGGGTTTCTAAGTGTTAAAAATTGTATTTTTGACTTTCACCAGTTAACATTCTGGTGCAGCAATCAAAGATGTAGCTAATTATAGCCAGAGTTACAGTTATAACTGGTTACAGCTAGTTATACCTGGAGCTTGGTCCAGCTGTCTGTAAATTATGTATTGAGCCAGAGGTGAAGGGGTACTTCACCTTCAGAGGTGGGGTACTTCATGCTATGGTGGCAAATTTTCTAGTGAATGACAAATACTAAGAGAGCTTTGTCAGCCGAGCACAAACTGATTGGGATTGATAGAAGGATGTGTTTGGCCAGTGACCAGTGGGGTAGCAAACAGATTCATTTCTCAAAATAGCCGGGAGTTCTAGAGATCAATATATGACGCCGTATCTTGCAGTGTTTGGGGCCTCCTCCAAGGAAAACACTTCACTCTGGTGTTTGTAGAGTTGACTTAAATTGATTTTCAGCACAATATGCTACCCTTGTGTGATGTGATTCTCTCCAAACCCTGTGTTAAGACTACAGAGACTAATTACAACACATGTTTCTCCCCACCCTCTATTTGGGAAAAGCTCTATAGAGTAAAATTTTTTTTAACATAGTCTTTACGACATTTTTATAGTGATCTTAGAATTCCCCACAAACTTTTCTTTTCCTCTTATTCAGTTTGGCTACTGTATTTTTATTTTTTTTTTTCGGAGATGGAGTCTTGCTGTGTCTCCTAGGCTGGAGTGCAGTGACATGATCTGGGCTCAGTGCAACCTCCACCTCCCAGGTTCAAGTGATTCTTGTGCCTCAGCCCCCGGAGTAGCTGAGATTACAGGCATGCACCACAATGCCCAGCTAAGTTTTTTGTATTTTTAGTAGAGACAGAGTGTCACTGTGTTGACCAAGCTGGTCTCAAACTCCTGACCTCAAGTGATCTGCCTGCCTTGGCCTCCCAAAGTGCTGAGATTACAGGCGTGACCCCACTGTATGGGGCCAACTTTGGCTACGGTACTGTTTAACATTTAGCATAAAAACTCAGTAGGTCAAACTTCGCACATTGATTTAATCAAGTACAATTTATAGTTGTTTTAATCAAGTTGGTTTTGATTAAGTTTTTCTCTGACCATTTAATGGTTAGCAGAAAATGAGGAGGGCGTGGGGAATTCCTGGAGGGAATGAACTGCTTTTGGAAACATTCCTCATAAACACCAGTCACAGGAGAGGTGGGTGCTTCACAGTCCCAACCTTCGTGAACCTTGTCTTCCCTCTTCTCTTTGCTTTCCACCCATAAAATGCAGGCATCTTTATAAGACCTACCCTTCTTTGGGTGCCTCTGTTCTGTGTGTCAGGCACAATGTGCTAAGTAGGCTGCCAGATAAAATATTTTGTGTCCTATGCAATACTTGAGACACACTAAAAGTTATTTGTTGTTTATTTGAAATTCAAATTTAACTAGGTATCTAGTATTTTTATTTGCTAAATCAGCGGCCCTGGTGCTCTAAGCACTTTCAAAAGTGTGAAGTATCCCTGAAATGTGTGGATAGATATTATCCTCCCAATTTTATAAATAAAAACATTTAAAATGTTACACGATTTGCTCAAATTCCCTTGTTGGTAATTGTCTCCTTTTTGGCTTCAAATCCTCCCTCTTTCTATGTCACTCGACTATCTCCTAGTGTCCTGGCTCTCAACCTGTGATGTCCTGTAAATGTGTTTTTAGCATCTGTCGCTCACTTTGATCAGCTGCTGTTTGCTTTTCTTGGTTTCTACGTCTGAGCCAGGATTATATGGAGCTGGGGCAGGGGGCTACATTCATTTAGAATTTGTGGCTGGTTTACACCTACCTGTAAATAGGTTCTTAGAAAATGTCTTTAGATGCTATAAATGGAAATTAGGAATTTAATGTAAATAAAAGGGAGATGGATTTCAGTTGTCATCATGAACCTCAGAGCTTGGAGTTAGAAATTTCCTTTCTCATTTTAGTGCCAAAAGGATCCCCAGTTGGTTGATAAGATAATGCAGGACCTGGACGCCAATAAGGACAACAAAGTGGATTTTAATGAATTCGTGGTCATGGTGGCAGCTCTGACAGTTGCTTGTAATGATTACTTTGTAGAACAATTGAAGAAGAAAGGAAAATAAAGATAAGTAATAAGCTCACCTAAAGGCAGAAATATATCCAAAGTTATGTACTTAATGTTCATTTATACCCTTCAGATCTATAGACCCAGTAATGTCATTTATAGCTATAATATACAGTGCATATATTAATAATTAATTGCTACTACTGAATTATGTGCCCCTTAAAATACTGACTTTATGTAAAGATTCCAAATTTCAGGTGCCCTACTTGAAACTTGCCTGTATTATTAAGAGGTTATATGCATCTTTTTGGTTTGTCAAAAAGAGGGCATTATGGCCGGGTGCAGTGGCTCACGCCTGTAAACCCAGCACTTTGGGAGGCCGAGGCGGGTGGATCACAAAGTCAACAGATCGAGACCATCCTGGCTAACATGGTGAAACCCCGTCTCTACTAAAAATACAAAAAATTAGCTGGGCGTGGTGGCGGGCGCCTGTAGTCTCCCGGCTACTCGGGAGGCTGAGGCAGGAGAATGGCGTGAACCCGGGAGGCAGAGCTTGCAGTGAGCAGAGATTGTGCCACTGCACTCCAGCCTGGGCCACAGAGCAAGACTCCGTCTCAAAAAAAAAAAAAAAAAAAAAAAAGAGGGCATTATACAAGTTTAGCTACTTTCAAATGAGACTTGAATTTGGCAAATTTCTAAGATGGATATTCATATCCTTAAATTGTATTTTGAATTTCTTACCCTATTAAAAAAAATTAACTGGGTTTCCCCATTCTCTTGTGACTCTGCTTCAGATGGAAGGTGTGAGGGTCTATGAGCAGAAAGGCGGCTAAGTAGAAGTGCTGGCTTTTTCAGTGATTTAGTCAGGGAATGGATAGGTTCAGGGCTAGGTGCTCAAGCCGAGAGAGCTGAAGCCAGCAGCTCTTGTGAGTTGGCATATAAATACCCTCCTTTGCCCCTTGGGTTGGATAATTCTGAGGCAAGTGTTTGACACTATTTCCCACTGTTTCCCCCTGGGGCTGAGCCTCGAAAGGGGCTACCTAGAAAGGTAGGCCCCAAGGGAGGCTACCTTTTCTTCCTTATCTCACTTTCCTGCTCCAACCCTGAGTTTTCTGCATCTCTCAAATAAATGACTTCTACACGAACCCTGGCCTCAGGGTCTCCTTCTGGGGGAACCCAAGCTATGATAGATCCTTTGGAGAATTTTAAGAAAGGGAGTGTTATGATTATATTTATGCATGTAAATGATTACCCTAGCTACTGTGTAAAGAAAGGACTATAGAGATGGCAGTCGTGGCAGGCAACCAGCTAGGAGGTTGTTGCTGTGGTCTGGGTAAGAGATGATGGTATATCAGGCCAGCAGTTCAGCAGTGGAGATGAAGAGAAGCAGCTGAATTGGTTAAGTATTTTGGAGCTGGGACTGATAGGACTTGCTGATGGATTCGTAATGAAGTGTAAGGAAAAGAGAGAAGTCCAGGATGACAAAGCAGCCGTTGCTGTTTGCCCACCTGATATCTGTTCTTCCTTTCTTCCATGTATCAGAACCCTGGTTTGTGCAGGGTGGCAATGTGCCTTGCTAAGAAGCCATATTTCCTAGCCTCTCTAACAGCTGGTGTAGGGCTTGTAACAGTTCTGGACAATGTGAGACAAGCAGAAGGCTACTAGGAATTTCTGGGAATGTTTTGCTATTGTAGACAAGAACCCATGTAGCTCTTTGTCTTCCACCTTGTTGATTCTTTCCTTGTCTTTCTTTGTTGTTGTTGGGATGTGGATGTGAGGCTGGAGGTGGAACTGCCATCTTGCAACCATGAGGACAGTGGAGAAAAAAGATAGAAGGAGACTGGGCATTGTTGTCATTGAGGAGCCTCTGCACAGCCTTGCTTGCCTGCTTCTGGTCCTCTCATTATGTGGGGGAAAAAAATGACAGCTCTCTGGTTATCTGGTTCTATTACATACACCCAAACACAATCTGTAAGGTTTAGAGTTTTGATCAAGCAAATGATGACTTTTACTAAATGGGAAAGACTGAGGGGAAGAATCACTTTGGTGTGAAGGCATGTGGGCAGATCAATAGCTCTGTTTAAGGTGGTATTGGACATCCAGATGGAGATATCACATGGGAAGTTGGATATATGATCTGGTCTGGATCTCAGGGTAAATGGGGGACTGGAGATAGAGTTGGGAGTCATTCGTGGTCTTAAGCCACAGGATTAGAGGAGGTCACTCTGGATGAGAATGTGGCTAGAGAAGAAGAAACATCTGACAGTTTGCTATAAAGAAAAGGAGGAGCCCGTAAATGATACAAAAGAGTCATGGCCAGGGAGAAAGAAGGAAAATCAGGAGAGTGTAGTGTTTCAGAAGCCTAGAGAAGACAGCACGTGGAGAAGGAAAGAGAGAAATCCATTGAGAGGTGAAGTAAGATGAGAATGAAGACTTGACCACTAGATTTGGGAAGGTGGAGATAGTCTCACCCATCTATGTGAAGAGACCCCCAAACAGGCTCTGTGTGAACAACATGGCTGTTTATTTCACCTGGGTGCAGGTGGGCCGAGTCTGAAAAGAGAGACAGCAAAGGGTGGTGGATTATCATTAGTTCTTTTTTTTTTTTTTTTTTTTTTGAGACGGAGTCTTGCTCTGTCACCCAGGCTGGAGTGCAGTGGCAGGATCTCGGCTCACTGCAAGCTCCGCCTCCCGGGTTCACGCCATTCTCCTGCCTCAGCCTCTCTGAGTAGCTGGGACTACAGGCGCCCGCCACCACGCCTGGCTAATTTTTTGTATTTTTAGTAGAGACGGGGTTTCACCGTGGTCTCGATCTCCTGACCTCGTGATCTGCCCGCCTCGGCCTCCCAAAGTGCTGGGATTACAAGCGTGAGCCACCGCGCCCGGCCTATATCATTAGTTCTTATAGGTTTTGGGATAGGCGGTGGAGTTAGGAGCAATATTTTGTAGGCAGGGGGTGGATCTCACAAAGTACATTCTCAAGGATGGGGAGAATTGCAAAGAAGCTTCTTAAGGGTGGGGGAGAAACAAATTACAATGGTGGAATGTCATCAGTTAAGGCTATTTTCACTTCTTTTATGGATCTTCAGTTGCTTCAGGCCATCTGGATGTATATGTGCAGGTCACAGGGGATATGGTGGCTTAGCTTGGGCTCAGAGGCCTGACATTCCTGTCTTCTTATATTAATAAGAAAAATAAAACAAAATAGTGGTGAAGTGTTGGGGTGGCGAAAATTTTTGGGGGTGTTGTGGAGAGATAATGGGTGATGTTTCTCAGGGCTGCTTCAAGCGGGATTAGGGGCGACGTGGGAACTTACAGTGGGTGAGATTAAGCTGAAGGAAGATTTTGTGGTGAGGGGTGATATTGTGGGGTTGTTAGAAGAAACATTTGTCATATAGAATGATTGGTGATGGCCTGGATGCGGTTTTGTATGAATTGAGAAACTAAACGAAAGACACTAGGTCCGAATAAGAGAAGGAGAAAAACAGGTATTAAAGGAGTAAGAATTGGGAGTACCCAGGACATCCAATTACAGAGTGTCCAAGGGGGTTCGGCGTAATTATTTGCTTGGTTGGTGAGTTTTTGGGCGCTAGCCTTGAGTTCTTTTATGTTGTCATATACCAGGCCAGATTGATTTAGGTAAAAACAACACTCTTCATTTAAAAATATACAGAGTCCCCCTTTTTTAATCAGGGCCTTGGGGATTTTGGAGGAAAGAGAAATGTAAAGCCAGCAATTGTTTGTTAAAGAAGGATTAGAAACGGCTAGGAGAGAGTGAGTGAGATTGATAGTGTGGTGGAGATAGCTGGGGAGAGGAAGAGGGTGGCATAAGAATGGGAACGAGAATAAGAGTAAGTATAAAAGTAAAGAATAGGACTTCATCAGGCTGAAAGTATTGGAGTGTACTTTGTCACTGAAGATCTTCTATCCACTTAAAGAGAGACTTAAGGGTGGCAGTTTGAGGTAAAACCCGGAGCCACTAAATACCAAAAGCCCGAGAAACTGCTTGGGTGATTTGACTAATAAAGGCCGGTCTGTTATTGGACTGTATAGAAGTGGGAAGTCCAAACCAAGGAATTATTTTGACAGAAGGGAAGAAATTACCGCGGTGGCCTTCTCAGACCCTGTGGGAAGGGCCTTTACCCACCCAGTGAAAGTGTCTACCCAGACCAAAAGATATTTTAGTTTCCTGACTTGAGGCATGTGAGTAAAGTCAATTTGCCAGTCCTGGGCGGGGGCAAATCCCCGAGCTTGATGTGTAGGGAAGGGAGGGGGTCTGAACAATCCCTGAGGAGCAGTAGAATAGCAGATCGAACACTGAGAAGTGATTTCCTTGAGGATAGATTTCCATGATGGAAAGGAAATGAGAAGTTCTAAGAGGCAGGCTAGCTGCTTGTAACCTACATGGAAGAGGTTATGAAATGACGATAGAATAGAATGGGGCTGTGAGGCTGGAAGGAGATCCTTGGTCCAAGAACCATTTGCCTTGTGTGGGAAAAGATTGATAGGTGGAAGTTTCAGTGGGGGAGTAGGTGGGAGTGACCAGATAAGGAGAAAAACTGCCATGAGGGATAGAAGTGGGAAGTCTAGCTGCTCTTTTAGCTATCTTATCAGCATAAGCATTGCCCTGAGCGATGGGATCTGATGCCTTTTGATGGCCTTTGCAGTGAATGACTCCAGCTTCCTTTGGAAGTAAAGCAGCCTTGAGAGAGTTTTTATTAAAGAGGCATTAATGTTGGAGGACCCTTACGTAGTGAGGAAACCTCTTTCAGCCCATACAACAGCATAGTGGTACAGGATATGGAAGGCATATTTAGAGTCAGTATAAATATTGATGCATAGTCCCTTTGCAAGAGTGAGGGCTCGAGTCAAGACGATGAGTTTGGCTTGCTGAGAGTTAGTGGAGGGGGGCAGAAAGTATATGCGTCAGGTGTGAGGAAGAAAATAGATTTTGGAAGTTACGAGAACTATAGAGAGTGAGTTGAGCACAGTCTGTGATTTTGAGGGCCTCTAAAAGTATTAAGGCAGTGGCAGCCACCGCACACAGACATGAAGGCTAGGCTAAAACAGTAAGGTCAAGTTGTTTGGATAAAAAGGCCACGGGGCGCAGTCCCAGCTCTTGTGTAAAAATTCCGACCACACAGCCCTGCACTTTGGCTGTGTGTAATGAAAAGGGATTGGGATGAGTTAGGGAGAGCCAGTGTGGGGGCAGCTTCTAGGGCTGTTTTTAAGGAATGGAAAAGAGTGGCAAAAGGATTTAGGATCTGTGGGGTCAGCTAGGTTTCCTTTTGTGAGTTTATATAATGGTTTTGTTAGGATGGCAAAACCAGGTATCCAAAGGTGAAAGTATCCGACCAAGCCCAGGAAGGAAAGGAGATGTTGTTTTGTAGAAGGCATTGGGGTTTGGGAGATTAGTCAGATATGATCAGCAGGGAGAGCACATGTATTTTCATGAGGAATTGTGTCGAGATAGATAATGGATGAGGAAGAAATTTGGGCTTGACTGAAGTAATGGGGGCTGTCTGTGAAGCCTTTCGGCAGTACAGCCCAGGTAATTTGCTGAGTCTAATGGGTGTCAGGGTCAGTCCAAGTGAAAGCAAAGAGAGCTGGAATGAAGGGTGCAAGGAATAGTAAAGAAAGCATGTTTGAGATCCAGAACAGAATAAGGGGTTAGGGAGGGGTTGTGGAGGAAGGTATTGAGGATAGGACAGTATATGGGTTTGGCATCACGGGGTGGATAGGCAAGACAATTTGGTTGATAAGGCTCAGATCCTGAACTAACCTGTAAGCCTTGTCTGGTTTTAGGACAGGTAAAATGGGGGAATTGTAAGGAGAGTTTATAGGCTTTAAAAGGCCATGCTGTAACAGGCAAGTGATAACAGGCTTTAATCCTTTTAAAGCGTGCTGTGGGATGGGATATTGGCATTGAGTGGGGTAAGGGTGATTAGGTTTTAATGGGATGGGAGTAAGGGGTGCATCATTTGTCACCAAGGAGGGAGTACAGGTATGCCATACTTGTGGGTTAAGGTGGGGGGATACGAGAGGAGGATGCAAAGGAGGCTTTGAACTGGGGAAAAGGGTGGCAATGAGGTGTGCCTGTAGCCTAGGAATAGTCAGGGAAGCAGATAATTTATTTAAAATGTCTCAACCTAATAAGAGAGCTGGGCAGGCAGGGATAACTAAAATAAGTGCATAAAAGAATATTGTCCAAGTTGGCACCAGAGTTGAGGAGTTTTAAGAGGTTTAGAAGCCTGGCCGTCAATACCCACAACAGTTATGGAGGCAAGGGAAACAGGCCTTTGAAAAGAAGGTAATGTGGAGTTGGTAGCCTCCGTATTGATTAAGAAGGAGATGGACTTACCCTCCACTGTAAGAGTTACCCAAAGCGTCTGTGATGATCCAGGGGGCTTCTGAGGTGATCGGGCAGCGTCAATCTTCAGTCCCTAAGCCGAGAAGATCTGGGAAGGAGTCAGAGAGCCTTGGGCCAGAGTTCCAGGGGCTCTGGGAGTGGCTGCCAGGTGAGTTGGACAGTCCGATTTCCAGTGGGGTCCCGCAGAGATGGGACATGGCTAAGGAGGAATCCCAGGCTGCGGGCATTGCTTGGCCCAGTGGCCAGATTTCGAGCACTTGTAGCAAGCTCCTGGGGAAGGATTTTCTGGAGGAACTCTTGGCAGCAGCGGTTCAGGCATTTGGAGTTCTTGTGTGCTGGAGATGTGGTTGGGGTTTGTCTCATAGTGGAGGCAAGGAATTGCAACTCAGAAATACATTGCTACTTGGCTGTCCCTACTCCATTATTGTACACCTTGAAGGCGAGGTTAATTAAGTCCTGTTGTGGGGTTTGAGGGCTGAATTTAATTTTTGGAGCTTTATTTAATGTCGGGAGCAAATTGGGTAATAAAATGCATATTGAGATTAAGACGGTCTTCTGGCCCCTTTGGGTCTAGGGCAATAAAGTGTCTAAGGGTTGCTGCTAAGCGGGCCATGAACTGTGCTGGGTTTTCATCTTTACCTTGGGTAGTTTCTTTAAGTTTGTCATAATTAACAGCTTTGTAAGCTGCCTTTTTAAGTTCTTTAACTAGGCAGGAAACCATGTAATCTCACCTAGCTATAGCTGGGGAATCTGCCTGATAGTTCCATTGGGGATTTTCTCGGGGAACTGCTCTAATGCCTTCCTGGAGGTCTGGCTCATGAAGCCAACGGTTATCAGCATGAGATTGGGCTAGAGAAAAACCTCTTTCCTGTTCATCTGGGAAGAGGGTAGAAGTTAGGATGACATTTAAGTCACTCCAGGTTAAATTGTAGGACAGAGTTAGATATCGGAATTCCTGTGTATATTTAGTGGGGTCTGATGAGAAAGAGCCTAAATGCTGGCTGATTTGGGAAAGGTCTGATAGAGAAAAAAGAGCATTAACCTTGACTATGCCTTCAGCTGCAGCCACCTCTTTAAGAGGAAATTGTTGGGCGGGTGGGGTAGGACTAGTGGTGAACGAAACTGTAAACCAGACTGGGTGTGAGGAGGGGAGGCGATAGAAGGATTATAGGGTGGGGAAGCAGAGGCTGAGGAAGAATTGGGAGCTGGCTTGGCCTGGCGAAGAGCAGCCTGGGGAGAAGGGGAGAGGTCAGATGAGTCCGTAGAAAAGAAGGATTCAAAGGACTCAAGAGCTTGGGGTGGAGGCTGAAGGAACAGACGGGAGAGAAAGAAGAAAGGTTTGGGACGAGTCTCATTGGGAGCAGAGACTAGGGAGGGACCAATGTGTAAAAGAATGCCTGGACATCAGGCACCTCAGACCATTCGCCCATTTTTTGACAAAAATTATCTAGATCTCGTAGGATGGAGAAATCAAAAATGCCATTTTCTGGCCATTTAGAACCATTGTCGAGTTTCTATTGGGGTCAAGCAGTATTGCAGAAGAAAATAAGGCATTTAGGTTTTAGGTCAGGTGAGAGTTGAAGAGGTTTTAAGTTCTTGAGGACACAGGCTAAGGGAGAAGGAGGAATGGAGGGTGGAAGATTGCCCATAGTGAGGGAGGCAAGTTTAAAGAGAAGGGTAGAGACATGGAGAGAAGGGGTGGGGGGTGCTTGCCCCCCAGGAAAGTGGAGGAGGGGTAGGAGATTCTTGCCCCCCAGGAAAGTGGAGGAGGGGTGGGAGGTGCTTGCTCCCCAGGAAAGTGGAAACGGGGTGGGAGGTTCTTGCCCCTCAGGAAAGTGGAAAAGGGGTGGGAGGTGCTTGCCTCCCAGGAAAGTGGAAATGGGGTAGGAGGTGCTTGTCCCCCAGGAAAGTGGAAAAGGGGTGGGAGGTGCTTGCCCCCAGGAAAGTGGAGAAGGGGTAGAGACACAGAAGGGGTGGGGGGTGCTTGTCCCCCAGAAAAGTGGAGAGAGAGTAGAGACACGGAGAGAAGGAGTGGGGTGTGCTTGCCCCCCAGGAAAGTGAAGAAGGGGTGGGTAGAGACATGGAGAGAAGGGGTAGGGGGTGCTGGCCCCCCAGAAAAGTAGAGAGAAAAGAGAGAGTAGAGACATGGAGAGAAGGGGTGGGGAGTACTTGCCCCCCAGGAAAGTGGAGAAGGGGTGCGGACATGGAGAGAAGTGGTGGAGACACGGAGAGAAGGTGTCAGGGGGGTGCTTGCCCCCCAGAAAAGTGGTGCTTGCTGCTAAGGGTGAAGGACCAAGGCAGGTGTCCCTGTGAGGTCAGACACCTCTGAAACGTGGGTGAATAATCAGACAGGTGACCTGCAATGATTAAACGCCAAGGGAAGGCTGCCTTCCCGAGTCTGTGACTGGTGCCGGAGTTTTGGGTCCACGGATAAAATGTGTCTCCTTTGTCTCTACCAGAAAATGAAAGGAATTGAAATTAAGAGAGAGGAGAGATTGAAGGGTGGTGCCAAGATTGAAAGGAGAAAGAGGTTGAGGGATAATGAGAGAGATTGGAGAAGAGAGTAAAAAGAGGCCGCTTACCCAATTTAAAATCGGTGAGATGTTCCTTGGGCTGGTTGGTCTGAGGACCCGAGGTCGTAGGTGGATCTCTTCATGGAGTGAGGGCGAGGAGAGGGGACTGGTCTCGTGAAGGAGTCCTGCTGACCTGGGTCTTTGGCACCAAATGTCTCACATGTCCGTGTAAAGAGACCACCAAACAGGCTTTGTGTGAGCAACAAGGCTATTTCACCTGGGTGCAGGCGGGCTGAGTCCGAAAAGAGAGTCAGCAAAGGGTGGTGGATTATCATTAGTTCTTATAGGTTTTGGGATAGGCGTGGTGTTAGGAGCAATGTTTTGCAGGCAGGGGGTGGATCTCACAAAGTACATTCTCAAGGATGGGGAGAATTGCAAAGAACCTTCTTAAGGGTTGGGGAGATTACAAAGTACATTGATCAGTTAGGGTGGGGCAGAAACAAATTACAATGGTGGAGTGTCATCAGTTAAGACTATTTTCACTTCTTTTGTGGATCTTCAGTTGCTTCAGGCCATCTGGATGTATACGTGCAGGTCACAGGGGATATGATGCCTTAGCTTGGCCTCAGAGGCCTGATAGATTACCTGCAACATTGGTAACACTGACAGGAGTTGGGTTTTGCTTACAAAAGAGCCTATCTTTCTTTCTTCTCTCTCTTTTTTTTTTTCGAGACAGTCTTGCTCTGTCACCAGGCTGGAGTGCAGTGGCGCAATCTTGGCTCACTGCAACCTCTGCCTCCAGGATTCAAGCAATTTTCATACCTCAGCCTCCCGAGTAGCTGGGACTACAAGCGCCGGTCATCATGCCCAGCTAATTTTTGTATTTTTAGTAGAGACAGGGTTTCACCATGTTGGGGCCAGGAAGGTCTCGATCTCCTGACCTCGTAATCCGCCCGCCTCAGCCTCCCAAAGTGCTGGGATTACAGGAGTGAGCTACTGTGCCAGGCTTTTTTTTTTTTTGAGATGAGGTCTTGCTCTGTGCCCAGGCTGGAGGGCAGTGGCACTATCTTGGTTCACTGCAACCTCCACCTCCCAGATTCAAGCTATTCTCATGCTTCAGCCTTCCGAGTAGCTGGGATCACAGGCACACCACCACGCCCAGCTAACTTTTGTCTTTTTAGTAGAGATGGGGTTTCACCATGTTGGCCAGGCCAGTCTCGAACTCCTGAACACAAGTGATCCACCCGCCTTGGCCTCCCAGAGTGCTGGGATTACAGGCACAAGCCACCACGCCCAGCCCAGAAGAGCCTTTCAATCTGGCAGGTAGTAGTTGCTCAATAAATCTATGCTTAGGGAACAAACGAATCTGCCAATTGCTGACTTTCTAGTGCTAAGACCTGCCATTTTTTTCCCCCTTAAATAGAATATTTTTGTCTCCCTTAAGCCAGTTCTGAGCAGATAGGACAGGGAGAATTTAGAGGGCAGAACATTTTGTTTTTCTAGTTGGAGTCTCGCTCTGTCACCCAGGCTGGAGTGCAGTGGCACAATCTCGGCTCACTGCAACCCCTGCCTCCCAGGTTCAGGATATTCTCCTGCCTCAGCCTCCTGAGTAGCTGGGACTACAGGTGCATACCACCATGCCTGGCTAATTTTTATATTTTTAGTAGAGATGGGGTTTCACCATGTTGGCCAGGCTGTTCTTGAACTCCTGACCTCAGGCGATCCACCCACCTTGGCCTCCCAAAATCCTGGGATTACAGGTGTGAGCCACTGTGCCCAGCCTAAAATTTAATTTTGAAAATGTCTATTTATTTTCCCCCCAAAGATAGTGGAAACAAGGAAGGCTTCCCAGAGGCAGAGGCTTGAGTCAAGTCTTTGATAAGGCAAAGAAATGGAGGAAGATTATTTAAAAAAGAATATGATTTCATACCCAAATCACACGGGTATGAAACAACAGGATCTGCTGATGTGGTGATGTGCACCTAAAGTCCCAGCTGTCTGGGAGTCTGAAGCTGGAGGATTGCTTGAGCCCAGGGGTTTGAGGCTGCAGTAAGCTATCATTGTGCCACCACACTAGCCTGGGTGACAGAGTAAGACCCCGTCTCAAAAACAAACAAACAAACAAAAACAGGATTTGTTTGGGAGAATGCAAGTTCTGTTTGTGGCATCCCTAGGGTGTGGGGTGTCCAAGGGCATGAGATGGAGCTAGAGAGGTGAACAGGATTCAGAATCAGAAAAGGCCTTGGGTGCTAATGTGAGAAATTTGAAATTTATCCTCCATATTATGGGAAGCCATTATAGGATTTTTCAGTTTCTTCTTTTATTTATTTACTTTTTTGAGATGGAATCTGGCTCTGTTACCCAGGCTGGAGTGCAGTGGCACAGTCTTGGCTCACTGCAACCTTCGCCTCCGGGTTCAAGCAATTCTCCTGCCTCAGCTTCTCGAGTAGCTGGGACTACAGGCATGTGCCACCATGCCTGGCTAATTTTTGTATTCTTAGTAGAGATGGGGCTTCACCATGTTGGCAAGGCTAGTCTCAAACTCCTGACCTTAGGTGATCTGCCCACGTGGGCTCCCAAAGTGCTGGGATTACAGGCGTGAGCTACTATGCCCGGCCCCCAGTTTCTTCTTTTAACTTAGAGCAGTTTTGTTTATGTTGCTAAATGTCCTCCTAAGAATTTTACGTCTTCAAAGCAGTAGGTTTGAACCCCTACTTTACGTTACACTTACCTGTGGTATTTTTAAAAATATAGATGAATAGACCCCACCTCATTCAGATTCCGATTCAATTAGTCTAGGGATGGGGCCCAGGCATCAGCATTTTTTAAAGGGCATCAGGGGATTCTAAATTCAACCAGGGTTGAAAATTATTGCTTTTATGGTGAATTGCTTCAACCAAATAATCAGATCAACATCTGACTGAGAACTGTCTGGGACGGCAGCTGCTTCAACTTTGATGTGCATGTGAATCACCTGGAAATCTGACTCAGCTTCAGTAAGTCAGGGTGGAGCCTGAGATTCTGCATTCCTAACAAACTCCCAGGTGTTGCTGATGGTGCCAATAGAGATGGTCTAGACTCTAGGATGAAGAGGAAGGGGTTTGAATGGAAGTATGGAGGAGTCATTTGGAAACACTGGCACCTGTAGAGTAATTCTTGCTGGGGCATACTTTCTTTGGAAGAAATCAGACAACACAAGAACATTAGATAGAGGGTGCACGGGAAGAGGAGGGAGGTGGGAGACAACAAGGAAGAACATGCATTAGGGGCCTGGGAGAGGGAGAAGGGGGAGGGAAAGGATGTCACCAGACTGTCTCAGAGTAAAGGTGGGCAAGTTATTTAATTTCTTTAACCTCATTTTCTAGCATGTCTCAAATACAGTGGCTCACCTGTATCAGAACCAACTAAGGGTACTTATCAAACATTGGGGTTTGCAGGTTTTCCAACCTAGTCCAAATGATTCAAAATGAAGGAGGAGGAAGGGTAAGAACCTGCACTTACAGCAAGCACACCAGGTGATTATTATGTACCTTCAAGGTGGAGAACTGGAACTCTCATGGTTAAAATAAGATAGCAAGCACCCAGAACACATGAAGTGCTCAATAGATGGTAACCATGGTGATGATGATGGTAATGGTGATATGGTAAACATCTCTGGTCCAGCCCAGACTTGGCAGAACAAGGGTTTTATGCATCCTACTCTTTCAGATGAGATCGGTAGGGTGGTATGGTCATAGACCATCCTACTCTTTCAAATTGGTCCCTACCAAAGATGTCTGCCAGCTGCTTGCCACAGGAAAAGTTGGGGCACTGCCACATGACTATATTTCTCTTGACTTCTCCAGCTTTCTCAAAAGGTTCCTTTTCAAGAGGAACTCATTAAACAATATGTTTTCAAAGAACATATATTATGATGGTGTAAAACTGAAGAAAATGAGGTGAGTCTCAACTACTTTAGAGGTTTATTTTGCCAAGATTGGGGGCATGCATAACAAAAAGGAACACAAAATCACAAGAACATCTGTGATCTGTGCTTTTTTCCAAAGAAGGTTTGGGGACTTCCATTTTTAAAGAGGAAAGAGTGGTCAGTAAGGGAAAGAAGAAAGAAAGAAAAAAAAAGGCAGAGGCAGGAGAATAGATAAAAGAGGCAAGCAGTTGCATTCTTTTCAGGCTTTGATCAGCATTCATTGAATTCACATTTTACGTGCTAAAAGAGGGGATAGAGGAACAGTCAACTGTGCATTCTTCTGTAGCTCTGTGAATCTGCATTTTTACAGAAGATAAACTTAGAGTAGAAGAAGCAATCAAGTATGCATTTGTCTCAGGTGAGTGGAGGGATGACTCCTCCTCCTCTCTTTGTCCCTTACCTATGAAGAGAGGTTGTTGATTTACATAGGGTGAAATTCAACAGAACTCTGTTTTAGGGTAAAGATCTTGGGGTCCACAAGGAATTTCCAGGCCCTCCAGGAGACCTATCTTTGTAGCTGTCTATTTAGAAACAAAATGGGAGGCAGTTTTGTGCAATTCAGTTCCCAATCTTAACTTTTCCCTTTGGCACAGTGAGTTTGGGGTTTTAAGATTTCTTTCTCCTTTCACAGTGGAAAGTGTCTACTATGTAATATTAACTTTAAACAACAGAATGTTTGGCCCAAATTTGGTTTAAAAAGTGCTGCAGCATGAATTTTTAAGGTATTGCTTTGTTTCTACTTGCAGTTTTTAATTTTCCTCACCCCCATCAAGAAGAGAACAAGCTCCTTTGCAAAGGGAAGGTCTGTGATGGGGTAGAAAGCAAAAGTTCAGCCTGGCCAACACGGCAAAACCTCCACTCTACAAAAAATACAAAAATTAGCTGGCTTGGTGGCACGTGTCTGTAGTCCCTGTTACTTGGGAGGCTGAGGTGGGAGGATTGTTTGAACCTAGGAGGTCAAGGTTGCAGTGAGCTGTGATTGCATCACTATACTCCACTCTGGGTGACAGAACAAGATCTTATGTCAAAAAAAAAAGAAAAAGAAAAAATTGCCAGAAAACCACTTCACTTTCTAGCTTTTGTTTTCAAAATTGAGACAATTATGTTGGATGCCTCCAGGGAAACTGTGGGAATTGCTCTTGAAGAAAATACTCCCCTTGCCCTAAGGGAAATACTTTCTTAGAGACTAAAAAGGGATTCCCCTGAGCACTGGGGGAAAGAGGTGTGTGGGGGTCCCCAGGGGCAGATGGGCATATGACCTTCCTGGAGAATCCTCTTCTAATAGCTAACCTTTTCTCAGCTTCTCCTTCATCAACTAAGGGTGCACTCTGGGTTCCTACCATCTCCTTTTGCAAATCTTGGATTGTGTTTTCTGATTTTCCTTTGGAATACAGAATCCATTATCTTGAGGCATTTAAACAAAAAATAAAGTTCTAAGGCCCCCTAATTATCTAAATGGACTTCCTTCTCAGCCAGGGCTCTTAAAATTTAACCTGAAAGATTGGTTCAGGTCATGAAGGGAAGTGGGGGTCTGACATGCCTCATTATACCTCTTTGGCATTAATATCAACACAGACTTTAAGACTGATAAGAAACATTTTACAACCTATTCTTTCTGAAGCCTGCTAGCTAAAAGCTTCATCTGCATAGTAAAACTTTGGTCTCTACCACCTCTGATTGCAACCTAGACATTCTTCTCTATTGATCCTAGGTCTTCAGACAAACTCAACCAATTGTCAACCAGAAATGTTAAAATTTACGGCTTTTCTGGACCAAACCAATGTATTTCTTAAATGTATTTGATTGATGTCTCGTGCCTCCCTAAAATGTATAAAACCAAGCTGCACCACCTTGGGCACATGTTCTCAGGACCTCCTGAGGGCTGTGTCATGGGTCATGGTCACTCATATTTTGTTCAGAATAAATCTCTTCAAAACATGTTATAGATTTTGACTTTTTTCATTGACAGACATCAGCCAAAATTTTAACATCCGTATACATATGCATGGAAGAAAGACTGGAAGACTGGAAACCCACCAAGGTGTTTACCACAGATGGTAACATTGTCAGTGATTTAAATTTTTTTTTTTTTTTTTTTTTTGAGACGGAGTTTCCCTCTTGTTGCCCAGGCTGGAGTGCAATGGCACAATCTCGGCTCACTGCAACCTCCTCCTCCTGGGTTCAAGTGATTCTCCTGCCTCAGCCTCCTGAGTAGCTGGGATAACAGGCATACACTACGATGCCCAGCTAATTTTGTATTTTTAGTAGAGACGGGGTTTCTCCATGTTGAGGCTGGTCTCGAACTCCTGACCTCAGGTGATCTGCCCGCCTCAGCCTCCCGAAGTCCTGGGATTACAGGCGTGAGCCACCGCGCCTGGCCTAAATTTTTTCTTTGTATTTTAAATTTTGATGTTTCAACAATGAACAATAATCAGAAAAAAGTGCTATGTTATTTATTTTTGGTAGAGAATTCCCTGAAGTCTAGCTTTAAATGTCTCTCTTCCTCCCTTACAAACCCTATTCTTACAAACTGTAGTGTCTTTTTCTCTGAGCCCACTTATTTAGCCATGCATGGCCACTCCCCCTTTGCATTTTCAGTCATTTCTTAAAATGACCCTAGCACCTAGCATAGCACCAAAAAATCAGAGAAGCCAAGTGTATGTTTTCTGAAATGAACCTGTCTTGAGAATGCCCAGGATTTTCTTTAATATCATCACCGTTTTAAAACTTGTTTACTGTACAAGTATAGCACCAACCAAATAACAGAGCCGTCTGCCCCTTCATGGAAAGAGAGCAACTTATAATATGCTAGTCCCGGGAGTTCCTCAGGAATAAGAAAATTATCTAAAGGGGTTATTGCCAAACATCCCTATGAACAATTCCCAAATGATAGAAATTTGGTCATCAAATATTATCTAGTGCCATCAAAGAAACAATTGAAAGTTAATGCCCAATGACAGTTAAAAAAAACCCTGATGTCCAACTAAGCTATTTTAATTTTTTAATTTTTAAATTATTTAAATTTTTTTTGTGGGTACATAGTAGGTGTATATAGGGTATATGAAAGGTTTTAATACAGGCATGCAATGTGAAATAAGCACATCATAAAGAATAGGGTATTCTTTCCCTCAAACATTTATTCTTTGAGTTAAAAGCAATCCAATTACGTTGTTATTTTAAAATATAGAGGGTTTTTTTTGCTTTCTTTTTCTTTATATTTTTTTTTTTTTGAGACAGAATTTTGCTCTGTTGTCCAGACTGGAGTGCAGTGGCACGATCTTGGCTCACTGCAACCTCTGCCTCCTGGGTTCAAGCGACTCTCCTGCCTCAGCCTCTTGAGTAGCTGGGATTACAGGCACCCACCACCATGCCTGGCTAATTTTTGTATTTTAGTAGAGATGGGGTTTCACCATGTTGGCCAGGCTGCTCTTGAACTCCTGACCTCAAGTGATCCACCTGCCTTGGCCTCTTAAGTGCCGGATTACAGGTGTGAGCCACCAGACCCAACCATTGTACAGTTATTTTATTATTGACTATAGTCACCCTGTTGTGCTATCAAATAGTAGGTCTTATTCATTCCTTTTAACTATTTTTTTGTACCCATTAACCATCCCCACCATCCTCCCCAACCCTCTGCTACCCTTCCCAGCCTCTGGTAACCATCATTCTACTTTCTATGTCCATGAGTTCAATTTTTTTGATTTTTAGATCCCATAAATAAGTGAGGACATACAATGTTTGTCTTTCTGTGCACGGCTTATTTAATTTAACATAACGATCTTCATTTCCATCTGTGTTGTTGCAAATGACTGGATCTCATTCTTTTTCATGGCTGAATAGTACTCCATTGTGTATATATACCACATTTTCTTTATACATTCATCTATTGATGGACATTTAGATTGCTTCCAAATCTTAGCTGTTGTAAACAGTGCTGCAACAAACATTGGAGTGCAGGTTTCTCTTTGATATATTGATTTCCTTTCTTTGGGTATATACTCAGCAGTGGGATTCCAGTAGCTGGATCATATGGTAGCTCAATTTTTAGTTTTTTGAGAAACCTCCAAACTGTTCTCCATAGTAGTTGTAGTAGTTTACATCCCCAACAATGCATACAAGGATTCACTTTTCTCTACATCCTTGCCAGCATTCATTTTACCTGTCTTTTGGATATAGGTCATTTTAACCCCGGGGTGAGATAATATCTCATTGTAGTTTTGATATGCATTTCTCTGATCAGTGATGTTGAGCACCTTTTCATATGCCTGTTTGTCATTTGTATGTCTTCTTTTGAGAAATGTCTATTTAAATCTTTTGCCCACTTTTTGATTGGATTATTAGATTTTTTTTCATATAGAGTTATTTGAGCTCCTTAAGTATTCTGATTATTAATCCCTTGCCAGATGGGGAGTTTGCACTGTAGGTGTGGGGATTTGTTTCTGGGTTCTCTATTTTGTTCCATTGGTCTGTGTGTCTGTTTTTATGCCAGTGCCATGCTGTTTGGTTACTATAACTCTGTTGTATAATTTGAAGTCAGGTAATGTGATTCCTCCAGTTTTGTTCTTTTTGCTTAGGATAGCTTTGGGTATTCTGGGTCTTTTGTGGGTTCATTTAAATTTTAGGATTGGCTGGGTGCGATGGCTCATGCTTGTAATACCAGCACTTTGGGAGGCTGAGGCGGGTGGATCATGAGGTCAGGAGATCGAGACCATGGTGAAACCCCATTTCTACTAAAAAAGTACAAAAAATTAGCCAGGTGTGGTGGCGGGCGCCTGTAGTCCCAGCTACTTGTAGAGGCTGAGGCAGGAGAATGGCTTAAACCCGGGAGGCGGAGCTTACAGTGAGCTGAGATCGTGCCACTGCACTCCAGCCTGGGCGACAGAGCGAGACTCTGTCTCAAAAAAAAAAAAAAAAAAAAAACATAATAATAATCATCATTCTCAGTAAACTATCGCAAGGACAAAAAACCAAACACTGCATGTTCTCACTCGTAGGTGGGAATTGAACAATGAGAGCACATGGACACAGGAAGGGGAACATCACACTCTGGGGACTGTTGTGGGGTGGGGGGAGGGGGGAGGGACAGCATTAGGAGATATACCTAATGCTAAATGATGAGTTAATGGGTGCAGCACACCAACATGGCACATGGATACATATGTAACAAACCTGCACATTGTGCACATGTACCCTAAAACTTAAAGTATAATAATAATAAAAATAAAAATAAAATATATAAATTTTAGGATTGTTTTTTCTATTTCTGTGAAGAATGCCATTGTTATCTTGATAGGGATTGCATTGAATCGATAGATTGCTTTGGCTAGTATAGACATTTTAATATTAATTCTTCCAATCCATGAACATGAAGCGTTTTTCTATTTTTTGGTGTCCTCTTCAATTTTCTTCACCAGTGTTTCACAGTTTTCATTATAGAGATCTTTCACTTTTTTGGTTATCTTAATTCCTATGCATTTAATTTTATGTGTAGCTATTTTAAATGGGATTACTTTTTAAATTTCTTTTTTTTTTGCATTGTTCGTTGTTGGCATATACAAATGCTACTGATTTTTGTGTGTTGATTTTGTATCTTGGAACTTTACTGAATTTGTTTATCAGTTTTAATAGTTTTCTTGTGGACTCTTTAGGTTTTTCCAAATATGAGATCATATCATCAGCAAACAAGGATAATTTAACTTATTTCTTTCCAATTTGAATGCCCTTTATATCCTTCTCTTGTCTGATTGCTCTAGCTAGGACTTCCAGTACTATGTTGCATAACAGTGGTGACATTGGGCATCCTTGTTATATTTCAGATCTTAGACAAGAGACTTTCAGTTTTTCCCCATTCAGTATGATTCTGGCTATGGGTCTGTTATGTATGGCTTTAATTATGTTGAGGTATGTTCCTTTTTTTTTGGAGACTGAGTTTAGCTCTTGTTGCCCAGGCTGGCATGCAATGGCACTATCTCGGCTCACTGCAAACTCCACCTCCCGGGTTCAAGCATTCTCCTGCCTCAGCCTCCCAAGTAGCTGGAATTATAAGCATGCACCACCATGCCTAGCTAGTTTTGTATTTTTAGTAGAGATGGGGTTTCTTCATGTTGGTCAGGCTGGTCTTGAACTCCTGATTCCTGAGGTGGGCGGATCCAGGTGATCTTCCCAAAGTGCTGGGATTACAGGTATGAGCCACCGTGCCAAGCCAAGGTATGTTCCTTCTATCCCCAGTTTTTTGAGGGTTTTTATCATAAACGGATGTTGAATTTTGTCAAATGCCTTTTCAGCATCAACTGAAATGATCATATGGTTTTTATCCTTCATTTTGTTGACATGATGTATCACGTTGGTTGATTTATGTTGAACCACTCTTGCATTCCAAGGATACATATCATTTGGTCATGATTAGTGATCTTTCTGATGTATTGTTGAATTTGGTTTGCTAGCATTTTGTTGAGGATTTTTGCATCAGTATTCATCAAAGATATTGCCCCATAGTTTCCTTTTTTTGATGTGTCTTTGGTTTTGGTATCAGGGTAATAAGGGCCTCACAGAATTAGTTTAGGAGTATTCCCTCCTCTATTTTTTGGAACAGTTTGAGTAAGATTGGCCTTAGTTCTTTAAATGTTTGATAGAATTCATCAGTGAAGCCATTGGGTCCTGGGCTTTTCTTTTTTTTTTTTTTTGAGACAGAATTTTGCTCTTGTTGCCCAGGCTGCAGTGCAGTGCAGTGACACGACCTTGGCTCACTGCAACCTCTGCCTCCCAGGTTCAAGCGATTTTCCTGCCTCAGCCTCCCAAGTAGCTGGGATTACAGGCACCCACCACCATGCCCAGCTAATTTTTTTGTGTATTTAGTAGAGATGGGGTTTCACCATGTTGGCCAGGCTGGTCTTGAACTCCTGACCTCAGGTGATCCACGTGCCTTGGCCTCCCAAAGTGCTAGAATTACAGGCGTGAGTCAGTGCACCGAGCCTTTTTGAATGTTTTAAGACTTGTTTTTGACCTAACATATGATCTATCCTTGAGAATGATCCATGTGCTAAGGAAAACAATGTGTGTTCTGCAGCTGTTGAATCAAGTGTTCTGTTAAATATCTGTTAGATCCATTTGGTCTGTAGTGCAGATTAAATATGTTTTTTTCATTGATTTTCTGTCTGGGAGTTCTGGCCAATGCTGGAAGTGGGGGTGTTGAAGTCTCTAGCTATTATTGTATTGGGACCTATCTCTCTTTTTAGCTGTAATATTTCCTTGATATATCTGGGTGTTCCAGTGTTGGGTACACGTGTATTTAAAACTGTTATATCCTCTTGCTGAATTAACCCCTTTATCATTAAATAGTGACCTTCCTTCTTTGTCTCTCATAGTTTTTGTCTTGAAATCTATTGTGTCTGATATAAGTATAGTGACTCCTGCTCTTTCTTGATTCCTATTGCCACGCAATATTTTTTTTCCATCCCTTTATTTTCAGTCTATATGGTCTATGTGTGCCTCCCCCGCCCCCCATTTTTCTTTCTTTTTGTTTTTGAGACAGATTCTTGCTCTGTCACCCAGGCAAGTGGCGCAATCTTGACTCACTGCAACCTCCACCTCCCAGGTTCAAGTGTTTAAGTGATTCTCATGCCTCAGCTTCCCTAGTAGCTGGGATTACAGACATGTGCCACCATACCTGGCTAATTTTTGTATTTTTAGAAGAGACAGGTTTCTCCAGGCTGGCCTTGAACTCCCCACCTCAAGTGATCCACCCACCTCAGCCTCCCAAAGTGCTGGGATTACAGGTGTGAGCCACTGCACCCGGCCTCTTTATAGGTGAAGTGTGTTTCTTGTAGACAATTGATCAATGGGTCTTGTTTTTTCATCTGTTCAGTCAGTCTATGTCTTTTGATTAAAGAGTTCAGTCCATTTACAGTCCGTGTTATTATTGCTAAGTAAGGACTTACTCCTACCATTTTGCTATTTGTTTTTTGGTTTTTGTGGTCTTCTCTTCTTTCTTTCCTTCCTTTTGTTCTCTAGTGAAGTGATTTTCCTTGGTGATGTGATTTAGTTTCTTGCCTTTTTACTTTTTGTGTATCCATTGTATATTTTTTGGTTTGAGGTTACCATAAGGTTTGCACATACTATGTTATAACCCATTATTTTAACCTGATAACAACACTATTTGTATAAACAAACAAGCAAAAACATAAAAACTCTATGCCTTAACTTTGTCCCCCTGCTTTTTAACTTTTTCTTGTTTCTATTTATATCTTATTGTATTGACTATGTCTTCAAAAGTTGTTGTAGTTATTATTTTTGTTTGGTTCATCATTTAGTCTTTCTACTTAGGATAAGAGTAGTTTATACACTACAGTTACAGTGTTATTCTTTGTTTTTATCTATACTTACTATTATCAGTGAGTTTTGTACCTTCAGGTGATTATTTATTTCTCATTATTGTCCTTTTCTTTTTGATTCATGTACTCCCTTGAACACTTCTTGTAGGATAGGTCTGGTATTAATGAAATCCCCCAGCTTTTGTTTGGGAAAGTATTTCTCCTGCAGGTTTGAAGGATATTGTCACTGGATATACTCTTCTAGGGTAAAAGCTTTTTTCCTTCAGCACTTTAAATATGGCATGCCATTCTCTCCTGGCCTGTAAGGTTTCCACTGAAAAGTCTGCTGTCAGATGTATTGGAGCTCCTTTGTATGTTATTTGTTTCTTTTTTTTTGAGATGGAGTCTTGCTCTGTTGCCCAGGCTGGAGTGCAGTGGCACAATCTTGGCTCACTGCAACTTCCGCCTCCCGGGTTCAAGTGATTCTCTTGCCTCAGCCTCCCAAGTAGCTGGGACTACAGGCATGCGCCACCATGCCCAGCTAATTTTTTTATTTTTAGTAGAGATGGGGTTTCACCGTGCTGGCCAGGCTGGTCTTGAACTCCTGACCTTGTGATCTGCCCGCCTCAGCCTGTTATTTGTTTCTTTTGCTGCTTTTAGGATCCTTTCTTTTTGGTTGACCTTTGGGAGTTTGATTATTAAATGCCTTGAGGTAGTCTTATTTGGGTTAAACCTGCTTAGTGTTCTATAACCTTCTTGCACTTGAATATTGGTATCTTTCTCTAAGTTTGGGAAGTCCTCTGTTATTATTCCTTTGAATAAACTTTCTACCCCTATCTCTTTCTCTACCTCCTCTTTAAGGCTAATAATCTTAAATGTGCCCTTTTGAGGCTATTTCTAGATCCTGTAGGATTACTTCATTGTTTTTTATTCTTTTTTCTTCTGTCTCCTCTGACTGTATTTTCAAGTAGCCTCTCTTCAAGCTTGTTAATTCTTTCTTCTGCTTGATTAATTCTGCTATTAAAGGACTCTGATGTATTCTTTAGTATGCCAATTGCATTTTTTAGCTTCAGAATTTCTGCTTGGTTCTTTTTATTTCAATATCTTTGTTAAATTTATCTGATAGAATTCTGAATTCCTTCTCTGTGTAATCTTGAATTTCTTTGATATTCTTCAACATAGCTATTTTGAGTTCACTGTCTGAAAGGTCACATATTTCTGTTTCTCCAGGATTTGTCCCTGGTGACTTATTTAGTTCATTTGATGAGGTCATGTTTTCCTGAGTGGTGTTGATGCTAGTAGATGTTCTTCAGTGTCTGAGCATTGAGGATTAGGTATTTATCATAGTCTGGGCTTATTTGCAGCCATCCTTGGGAAGGCTTTCCAGATATTTTAAAAGACTTGGGTGTTGTGATCTAAGCTGTATCTGCTTTAGAGAACACCCTAATCCCAGTAACACTGTGGTTCTTGCAGACTTGTAAAGGTACCTCCTTGATTGTCTTGGACAAGATCTGGAAGAATTCTCTAGATTACCAGACAGAGGCTCTAGTTCTTGTCCCTTACTTTCTCCCAAACATACAGAGTCTCTCTCTTTGTTCTGAGCCACCTACAGCTAGAGGTAGAGTGACACAATCACCCCTGTGGCCACCACCACAATGACTGTGCTGGGTCAAACCTGAAGCCAGCATAGCACTGGATCTCACCTAATGCCTGCTGTAACCACTCCCTGAATACTGCCTATGTTCACTCAAGGCCCTGGGGCTCCACAATCAGCAGGTGACAATGCCAGCCAGGCCTGTGTCCTTCCCTTAAGGGTGGCAAGGTCCCCCAAGATTCAGGTGGGTCCAGAAGTGCTGTCTGGGAGTCAGGGACTAGGGTAAAAAACATTAGAAGTCTCCCTGGTGTTGTATTGCAGCCGAGCTGGCACTCAAACCACAAGATGCAGTTCTTTCCACTTTTTCTTTTTTTCCCAAAGGCAGAGGAGCCTCACCTCATAGCCACCCCAACCCCAGGTCACAAGGAGTACTGCCAGACTACCACCAATGTTCCCTTAAGGCCCAAGGGCTCTTCAGTCAACTGGTTTGTAAATGCTGCCTGGCCTGGGGCTCACCCTTCAGGGCAGTGTACTCCCCTCTGGCCCAGGGAGGGTCCAGGAACGCTGTCCAAGAGTCAAGTCCTGGAATTGGGGATCCCAAGAACCCTCATGGTGCTCTATTCCCCTGTGGCTATGCTGGTACCTAAGGTGCAAGACAAAGTCCCATTTACTTTTCCCTCTGCTTTTCTCAGGCAGAAGGAATTTTGCTCCATAGCCGCCACAGCTGGGAATGTGCTGAGTCTAACCTGAAGCCAGCAAGTCTCAGCATCTCACCCAAGGCCCACAGTGTAGTACCTGGGTATTACTGCTGGTTATTCAGGGCCCAAGGGCTCTTTAGTTAGCAGGTGATGAATGCTGCCAGGACTGGGTTCTTTCCTTCAAGGCAGCAGGTTCCCTCCTGGCCCAAAGTGTGTCTAGAAATGTCATCTTGGAGCCTGGGCCTGGAATGAGGGCCTCTCAACTCTGACTGGTGCCCTATCTCGCTGTGGCTGAGCTGGTATTCAAGACTCAAGACAAAATCTTCTCCACTCTTCCCTCTCTTCTCTTCAAGCAGAAGGAAGGGGGTCTCTTTTGGAGCCTCCAGCTGTATAACCCAGAGTTAGGAAAGGGGTGATGCCAGCACTTCCTTGGCTGCCCCACGTGGTGTCTCAGTATGTTGCATTCCCTCTCCGCCCACTGTCTCTAGTCCTAGCTCAGTCATAGGACTCACTGAAGAGTTTCAGTCCTTATGGTCTAGACTGCCTTTCAAATATTCTTGGAGACATAGAGTGCTGTAGCCCTCTGCTGAATTTGATCCAATTTTCCTTTCTGCTCTAACAGGACAGCACTGAGTTCAGTGCTTCACAATTGCAGTGTTCTCCCTCTCCCAGTGCCCAGAAATGCCCTCTGTAACACACACTGCTGCCAGGGGTGGGACAGGGGTGGCATTAGCTATTTAGAACAGTTTTATTAATCTCTTCAGTGCATCTTTCAGTGATTTGAAATCTCTTCAGTACTCTTTCACTGAGTACTGTGAGTGTGCACCTGATTTTTGGTTCTTATAAAGGTTTTTTTTTTTTTTTTTTTTTCCTGTGTAGATAGTTGTTAACTTGCTGTCCTTGGGGGAGGCAGGATGATTGGTGGAGTTTTCCATTCCCCCATCTTGCTCTGCCCCCCACCATTTTAATTTTAGATGCTCTGTTTCCACAGAACATTAGGACAGACATACTATCTTGAGGAATAAATACATTTTGCAAATTATGTATATTACCTTTTAGGAAGATAATTTTGAAAACAAACATTCTTGGATTTTTCTGCTTAAAAATAAATAAGGCAGCTGGGCACAGTGGCTCACACCTGTAATCCCAGCACTTTGGGAGGCTGAGGTGGGTGGATCATCTGAGGTCAGGAGTTCAAGACCAGCCTGGCCAACATGGCAAAACCCCATCTGTACTAAAAATATAAAAATTAACCGGGCATGATGGTGGGTGCCTGTAATCCCAGCTACTCAGGAGGCTAAGGCAGGGAGAATTGCTTGAACCCAGGAGGCAGAGGTTGCAGTGAGCTGAGATTGTGCCACTGCACTCCAGCCTGGGTGAAGAGTGAGGCTCCATCTCAAAAAATATATATAATAATAATAAGGCTGGTTGCTTTTCATCGTCACCAGATACTTCTGTCTTATCCCCTAGAGACCACTGATTAGTTTTTTGTTTCCATGGTTTTGCCTTTTCCAGCATGTCATATAAATGGAATTAGGCATGATGCATCCTTTGAGTCTGTTTTTTTTTCACTTAGTGGAATACATTTGATATTAATCTATGATTTTGTATATACCTTTTTATTGCCGTGTAGTCTTTCACTGCATGGATGTACCACAGTTTGTTTATTCAGTTGAAAAACATTTGGGTTGTTTCTGGTTTTGGTTGACTGAATAAATCTGCTATAAACAGATTTTTATATGGATGTAAATTTTCATTTCTCTTTAAGCTAAGTGTTAAGTGTGGGATTTCTGGGTAGTATGGTATTATTATATTTAAAAATTTTACCTTTCTAATAGGTGTAAAGTGTTATTTCATTGTAATTTTAATCTGTATTTCCCTAACAATGAATGATTTTGAGCATTTCTTTATGTGCTTATTTGACATCTTTGTTTTCTTTTTCTTTCTTTTTTTTTTTTTGGAGACAGAGTCTCACTCTGTTGCCCAGGCTGGAGTGCAGTGGCACGATCTTGGATCACTGCAACCTCTGCTTACCGGGTTCAAGCAATTCTTTGCCTCAGCCTCCCAAGTAGCTGGGATTACAGGTGCCCGCCACCATGCCTGGCTATTTTTTTTGTATTTTTAGTAGAGATGGGGTTTTACTATGTTAGTCAGGCTGGTCTTGAACTCCTGATCTCATGATCCACCCACCTCGGCCTCCCAAAGTGCCGGGATTACAGGCATGAGCCACTGTGCCCGGCTGACATCTATATGTTTTCTTTGGTAAAGTATCTGTTTACATCTTTGAGCCATTTTTTAAAAATTGGGTTGTGTTTCTATTCTTGAGTTTTAAGAGTTCTTTATATATTATGAATATAAGATCTTTGCCAAATATGTGTTTTGCAAATATTTTGTCCCCTGCAACCCCACTTTTTTTTTTGAGACAAGGTTTCACTCTGTTGCCCTGGGTTAAACTGCAGTGGTGTGATCTTAGCTCACTGCAACCTTCACCTCCCGGGCTCAAGTGATCCTCCCACCTCAGCCTCCCAAGTAGCTGGGTCCCCAGGTGTATACCACCATGCCTGGCTAATTAAAAAAAATATTTTTTTTTGGTAGAGACGGGGTCTCCCTATGTTGCCCAGGCTGGTCTCAAACTCCTAGACTCAAGTAATTCCTCCTGCCTAAGCCTCCCAAAGTGCTGGGATTATAGTTGTGAGCCACTGTACCCAGCCTCACTTTTCATTCTCTTAACATTGTCTTTTGTAGAACATAAATTTTTAATTTTGAAAAAGTCAAATTATCAAATTTTTCTTTTGTGGATTATGCTTTTGATGTATAAAGGAAATATTTGCCTAACCCAGTGGTTTTCAAACGAAGGGCAACTCTCATTCCCCAGGACATTTGGCAATATTGAAGACATTTTTGGTTGACTGGGGACAGAGTTGCTGCAGGCATCTAGTGGGTAGAGGCCAGGGATGCTGCTACACATCCTACAATGCACAGGATAACCTCTCCAACAAAAAATTATCAGTCTAAGATGTCAATAGTACCAAGATTGACAAGCTTAATTCAAGATCACAAAGATTTTGTTCATTATTATTATTAAGAGACAGGGTCTTACTATGTTACCCAGGCTGGCTTCAAACTCCTGGGTTCAAGCAATTCTCCCATCTCAGCCTCCTAAGTAAGTAGCTGAGACTACAGGCACATACCACTATGCCCAGCTTATTTCTTGAAAATTTTTTTACAATTTTAGGCTCCACATTTAAACCTATGATTCATTTTTAGTTTATTTATTTTTATTTATTTATTTATTTATTTATTTTTGAGACGGAGTCTCGCTCTGTTGCCCAGGCTGGAGTGCAGTGGCGTGATTTCGGTTCATTGCAAGCTCCGCCTCCCGGGTTTGCGCCATTCTTCTGCCTCAGCCTCCCAAGTAGCTGGGAGTACAGGTGCCCACCACCACGCCCTTCTAATTTTTTGTATTTTTAGTAGAGACGGGATTTCACCACGTTATCCAGGTTGGTCTTGATCTCCTGACCTTGTGATCCGCCCACCTCGGCCTCCCAAAGTGCTGGGATTACAGGTGCAAACCACTGCGCCCAGCCATTTTGAGTTAATTTTTGTAGATAGTGCAAGGTATGGATTGAGGTTTGTTCTTTTTCAACTTTATTTATTTATTTATTTATTTATTTTTATTATTATTATTTTTTGAGATGGATTCTTGCTCTGTCGCCCAGGCGGGAGTGCAGTGGCGTGATCTTGGCTCACTGCAAGCCCTGCCTCCTGGGTTCACGCCATTCTCCTGCCTCAGCCTCTCCGAGTAGCTGGGACTACAGGCTCCCGCCACCACGCCCAGCTAATTTTTTTTTTTTTTTTTTTTTGTATTTTTAGTAGAGATGGGGTTTCACTGTGGTCTCGATCTCCTGACCTCATGATCCGCCCGCCTCGGCCTCTCAAAGTGCTGGGATTACAAGCGTGAGCCACCGTGCCCAGCCTTCTTTTTCAACTTTAAATCGAGATTTTATGTTTAGTAGCTGAGCCATCACAGTAATTTACAAATAATAACTTTTTTTTTTTTTTTGAGGCAGGATGTCACTCCATTGCCCAGGCTGCAGTATGGTGGTATGATTGTGGTCACTGCATCCTCGACTTCCTGGGCTCAAGTGATCCTCCCACCTCAGCCTCCTGAGTAGCTGGGACTACAGGTGTGTGACACCACACCCAGCTAATTTTTTGTCTTTTTAATAGAGATAGGATCTCACCATGTTGCCCAGGCTGGTCTTGAACTCCTAGGCTCAAGCAGTCCCCCTGTCTTGGCCTCCCAAAGTGCTGGGATTACAGGCATGAGCCACCACACCCAGCCAATAACTTCTTTTATGTTTTATTTTATTATTTATTAAGGTATAATTGACAAAATTAAAATCGTACATATATATGGTAGACAACGTGATGTTTTGGTGTATGTATCCATTGTGAATAATTAAGCTAATGTTTAATCACTTCACATTTTTTTTTTGTGATGAGAACACTTAAAATCTAATCTCTTAGCAATTTTCAAGTATGTAATACATTGTTATTAACTATAGTCACCATGCTATACAGTAGATCTCCAAAAGTTTTTATCCTGTCTAATTGAAACTTTGTAGCCTTTGACCAACATCACTCCATTTCTCTGGCCTCCTCACCTGCCAGCACCTGCTACTATCATTTTACCTTTTGCTTCTAGTTCAACTTTTTTAGATTTCACATATAAGTACAGTAATGCAGTACTTGTCTTTTTGTGCCTGGCTTATTTCATTGAACATAATGTCCTCCAGGTTTATCATGTTGTTGCAAATGACACAATTTCCTTTTTTTTTTTTTTTTTTTTTTTGAGATAGTCTAGCCTGTCGCTCAGGCTGGAGTGCAGTGGTGCCATCTCAGCTCACTGCAACCTCCTCCTCCCAGGTTCAAGTGATTCTTCTGCCTTAGCCTCCCGAGTAGCTGGGACTACAGGCACCTGCCACCACGCTCAGCTAATTTTTGTGTTTTTAGTAGAGACAGGGTTTCATTGTGTTGGCCAGGCTGGTCTGAAACTCCTGATCTCGTGATCCTCCCACCTTGGCCTCTCAAAGTGGTGGGATTACAAGTGTGAGCCACTGCCCCTGCCAAATTTGCTTCTTTTTAAAGGCTGAATAGTATTCCATTGTGTGTGTGTGTGTGTGTGTGTGTGTATATATATACATACCACATTTTCTTTATCCATTCATTTATCAATGAAAATGGTATTCAGTCCATATTTTGGCTATTGAAGGTTCTTTTTTTGATGATTGCCTAATTGTTTCAACATTATCAAGACTATCCTTTTTTTTCTGTTGAATTATCTTTGCACCTTTTCTGAATATCCATTGAGCATGTATGTGTGGGTCTATTTTGTGAACATTTATTCTGTTCCATTGATCTATATGTCTATCCTTTCCTGATACCATATAGTCTTGATGACTATTGCTTTATAGTAATTCTTTTGTTTTTTGAGACAGAGTCTAACTCTGTCACCCAGGCTGGAGTGCAGTGGCATGATCTCGGCTCACTGCAAGCTCCGCCTCCCTGGTTCACACCATTCTCCTGCCTCAGCCTCCCAAGTAGCTGGGACTACAGTTGCCTGCCACCATGCCCGGCTAATTTTTTGTATTTTTAGTAGAGACGGGGTTTCACCGCATTAGCCAGGATGGTCTGAATCTCCTGACCTCATGATCTGCCTGTCTCAGCCTCCCAAAATGCTGGGATTACAGGCGTGAGCCACCGCACCCAGCCGCTTTATAGTAATTCTTGAAATAAGGTAGTCTGAGTCTTAAAATTTTGTTCTTCTTTTTCAAAATTATATTTGCTATTCTAGTTTACTTTATTATTATTTTTGATTGCTGCTTATAGTGGTTGCCAAGTGGCCAAACATTAAATTCAGTATTTGGCCAAAGCTGAGACTGAAATTAAGTATCATCATTGCAGAAAAAAATTCTAATGTAAAAAAATAAATTCAAGATCTTATTGTAATAAATCAGGCCAGGTGCAGTGGCTCACGCCTATAATCCTAGCATTTTGGGAGGCCGAGGCAGGCATATCACTTGAGCCCAGGAGTTCGAGACCAGCCTGGGCAACATGGTGAAACCCCTTCTCTACAAAAAATACAAAAATATAGCCAGATGTGGTGGCATCTGCCTGTAGTCCCAGCTACTCGGGAGGCTGAGGTGGGAAGACTACCTGAGCCTGGGGAAGTTGAGGATTCAGTAAGCCACGATTTTGCCACTGCACTCCAGCCTGGGCAACAGAGTGAGACCCTGTCTCAAAAAAATTAATAATCAAAGACTTTAAAAGAATAATTAATAATTTTTTGGGTAGTTATATTTTACCTATTGAATATGGCACTGCAGCTATAATATTTCTCCACAGCTAGATTTGCTTCTGCAGTGACTATGCTACTAAGAACAAGCTCTTCAAAAGCCTTACAAAAAAGATATACTCAAAAAACTATACATTAATCAAAATATAATCATTAAAAACATTTATGTCACCCATAAGAACGTAAGGAAAAACAAGCAGAGAAACAAAAAAAAAAGAACATGCCAGGTGCGGTGGCTTATGCCTGTAATCCCAGCACTTTGAGAGGCCGAGGCAGGTGGATTACCTGAGGTCAGGAGGTCGAGACTACCCTGGCAAACATGGTGAAACCCCATCTGTACTAAAAATACAAAAATTAGCCAGGTGTGGTGATGGGCACCTGTGATCCCAGCTACTTAGGAGGCTGAGGCAGGAGAATCACTTGAACCCAGGAGGTGGAGGTTGCAGTGAGCCAAAATCATGCCACTGCACTCCAGCCTGGGTGACAGAGCAAGACTCCATCCTAAAACTAAACAAAAGAAATGAAAAAAAAAAAAAAGAACTGAACAAACAGGTAACAAAAAATACACTTTGGAGGCCAAGATGGGAGGATTGCTTAAGCCCAGGAGTTTGAGACCAGCCTGGGCAACATACGGAGATTCCATTTCTACAAAAAATTAAAAAATTAGCCAGGTGTCATAGCACATGCCTGTAGTCCCACCTACTCGGGAGTCCGAGGTGTGAGTATCATTTGAGTCCCAAAGGACAAGGCTGACATGAGCCATGATTGAGTCACTGCACTCCAGCCCAGGTGACAGAATGAGATCCTGTCTCAGAAAAAAATAAATAAATAAGTGAGAGGTGAAGTCGGTTGTGCCTCTGGGTCGGGTGGGGACTTGGAGAACTTTTCTGTCTAGCTAAAGGATTGTAAATGCACCAATCAGCGCTCTGTGTCTAGCTAAAGGTTTGTAAAAACGGGCCAATCAGCATTCTGTAAAATGGACCAATCAGCTCTCTGTAAAATGGACCAATCAGCAGGGTGTGGATGGAGCCAAATAAGAGAATAAAACCTGGCCATCCGAGCCAGCAGTGGTAACCTGCTTGGGTCCCTTTCCACACTGTGGAAGCTTTGTTCTTTCACTCTTTGCAATAAATCTTGCTGCTGCTCACTCTTTGGGTCCGCACTACCTTTATGAGCTGTAACACTCACCGTGAAGGTCTGCAGCTTCACTCCTGAAGCCAGCGAGACCACGAACCCACTGGGAGGAAGGAACAACTCCGGACGCGCCACCTTTAAGAGCTGTAACACTCACCGTGAAGGTCTGCAGCTTCACTCCTGAAGCCAGCGAGACCACGAACCCACCGGCAGGAATGAACAACTACGGACACGCCACCTTTAAGAGCTGTAACACTCATGGCGAAGGTCTGTGGCTTCACTCCTGAAGTCAGTGAGACCACAAACCCACCAGAAGGAAGAAACTCCACACACATCTGAACATCTGAAGGAACAAACTCTGGACACCCCATCTTTAAGAACTGTAACACTCACTGCGAGGGTCCGTGGCTTCATTCTTGAAGTCAGCGAGACCAAGAACCCACTGGAAGGAATCAATTCCAGGCACATTTTGGTGACCCAGATGGGACTATTGACAATCACCAAGCGGTGAGTACCATTGGACCCCTTGCACTTGCTATTCTGTCCTAGTTTTCCTTAGAATTCGGGGGCTAAATGCAGGGCACCTGTCGGCCAGTTAGAAGTGACTAGTGCAGCCACCGGACTAAAGGCACAGATGTCAGGCTTTCTGGGAAAGGTCTCTCTAACAACCCGCAACTCTTCGGAGTTGGGAGCGCTGGTTTGCCTGGAACCAGCTTCTGCTTTTCCTGTACTTCTGGGCTGAGCCAAGGGTCAACAGAGAGGAAAGCCATTCAGCTTCAGGGTCCCGACAAGTTGGTTGACCCTGCAGCCATGAGCGGAACTCTCAAAGTCATGTCGCCCAAGCAAGACTCGCCTATCTATCCTATCTACTCTGACCCTTGCCTCCTGGGTCCTAATGCCTGCCAGACAAACTTCCTCTCACTTCTCTTCTCTGAGGCTAGTCCGGCTTCTAAGAACCACTCCCTGTCTCTGGTGCTTTTCTAGTTGCTCCTATAAGAATGATTTCTAGTATAAACTTCAGGACTCTGTTACCTTCTTTTGGCACCTGGGCTCACCAATGAGAAAGACATAATTTTTGCCCAAAGCCCCATCATAGGCAGGACTATCTGGAATTTTCAGATCCCTCCTCAGACAAGCAGGCCTAACAAAAGCAAAGCTATTCCTGAAGCTAGGATATGGGGAGATTCAGAAATTGTATCCTTCCTATTCATATAAATGAGGACAAAAAGCATCACTCTTCTAACTCTGGAGATCCCTTCCCTCCCTCAGGGTATGGCCCTTCACTTCATTTTGGAGGCATAATATCTTTATACGACAGGGGCAAAGTCCCAATACTAACAGGAGAATGCTTAGGACTAGAACAGGTTTTCGAGAATGCGTTGGTAAGGGCCACTAAATCCGATTTTTCTCGGTCCTCCTTGTGGTCTAGGAGGACAGGCAAGTGTGCAGGTTTTTGAGAATGCATCAGTAAGGCCACTAAATCCAACCTTCTTCGGTCCTCCTTGTGGTCTAGGAGGAAAACTAGTGTTTCTGCTGCTGTGTCGGTAAGCACAACTATTCCAATCAGCTGGGTCCAGGGACCATTGTGGGTTCTTGGGCAAGAGGTGTTTTCTGCCGCTGCATCGGTGAGCGCAGCTATTCCCATCAGCAGGGTTCAGGGACTGTTGTGGGTTCTTGGGCAGGGGGAGAAACAAATAAACCAAAACCGTTGGCAGTTTTTTCTTTCAGATGGGAAACACTCAGGCATCAACAGGCTCACCTTTGAAATGCATCCTAAGCCAATGGGACCAATTTGATCCGCAAACCCTGAAAAAGAGTTGGCTCATTTTTTTCCACACTATGGCCTGGCCCCAATATTCTCTCTGATGGGGAAAAATGGCCACCTGAGGGAAGTACAAATTACAATACTATCCTGCAGCTTGACCTTTTCTGTAAGAGGGAAGGCAAATGGAGGGAAATACCTTATGTCCAAGCTTTCTTTTCACTGGAGGAGAATACACAACTATGCAAAGCTTGCAATTTACATCCCACAGGAGGACCTCTCAGCTTACCCCCATATCCTAGCCTCCCTATAGCTCCCCTTCCTATTAATGATAAGCCTCCTCTAATCTCCGCCACCCAGAAGGAAATAAGCAAAGAAATCTCCAAAGGATCACAAAAACCCCCAGGGCTATCAGTTATGTCCCCTTCAAGCTGTAGGGGGAGGGGAATTTGGCCCAACCCGGGTACATGTCCCCTTCTCCCTCTCTGATTTAAAGCAGATCAAGGAAGACCTGGGGAAATTTTCAGATGATCCTGATAGGTACATAGATGTCCTACAGGGTCTAGGGCAAACCTTTGATCTCACTTGGAGAGATGTCATGCTATTGTTAGATCAAACCCTGGCCTTTAATGAAAAGCATGCGGCTTTAGCTGCAGCCCGAGAGTTTGGAGATACCTGGTATCTCAGACAAGTAAATGATAGAATGACAGCTGAAGAAAGGGACAAATTTCCTACTGGTCAACAAGCCATCCCCAGTATGGATCCCCACTGGGACCTCAACTCAGATCATGGGGATTGGAGTCATAAACATCTGTTGACCTTTGTTCTAGAAGGACTAAGGAGAAAAAGCCCATGAATTATTCAATGATGTCCATCATAACTCAGGGAAAGGAAGAAAATCCTTCTGCTATCCTTGATCAGCTATGGGAGGCCTTAAGAAAATATACTCCCCTGTTACCCGATTCACTAGAGGGTCAACTGATTCTAAGTTTATTACCCAATCAGCAGCAGATATCAGGAGAAAGCTCCAAAAGCAAGCCCTGGGCCCTGAACAAAATCTGGAGGCATTATTAAACCTGGCAACCTCGGTGTTCTATAATAGGGACCAAGAGGAAGAAGCCCAAAAGGAAAAGTGAGATCAGAGAAAGGCTGCAGCCTTAGTCATGGCCCTCAGACAAACAAACCTTCGTGGTTCAGAGAGGACAGAAAACAGAGCAGGCCAATCACCCGGGAGGGCTTGTTATCAGTGTGGTTTACAAGGACATTTTAAAAAAGATTGTCCAATGAGAAACAAGCTGCCCCCTTGTCCATGTCTGCTATGCTGAGGGAATCACTGGAAGGTGCACTGCCCCAGAGGACAAAGGTTCTCTGGGTCAGAAGCCCCCAATCAGATGATCCAATGACAGGACCGAGGGTGCCTGGGGCAAGTGCCAGGCTCATGTCCTCACCCTCACTGAGCCCCGGGTATGTTTAACCACTGAGGGCCAGGAAATTGACTTCCTCCTGGACACTGGCGTGGCCTTCTCAGCGTTAATCTCCTGTCTTGGATGTCTGTCCTCAAAGTCCTTTACCATCCGAGGAATCCTGGGACAGCCTGTAACCAGGTATTTCTCCTACCTCCTCAATTGTAATTGGGAGACTTTGCTCTTTTCACATGCCTTTCTTGTTATGCCTGAAAGCCCCACACCCTTATTAGGGAGGGATATATTAGCCAAGGCTGGAGCTATTATCTACATGAATGTGAGGAACAAGTTACCCATTTGTTACCCTACTTGAGGAGGGAATCAACCCTGAAGTCTGGGCATTGGAAGGGCAAAAAATGGCCATCCAGTCCAAATCAGGCTAAAAGATCCCACCACTTTTCCTTATCAAAGGCAATATCCCTTAAGGCCTGAAGCTCATAAAGGATTACAGGATATTGTTGAACATTTAAAAGCTCAAGGCTTAGTAAGGAAATGCAACAGTCCCTGCAACACCCCAATTCTAGGAGTGCAAAAACCGAATGGTCAGTGAAGACTAGTGCAAGACCTTAGACTCATCAATAAGGCAGTAATTCCTCTATATCCAGTCATACTGAACCCCTATACCCTGCTCTCTTAAATACCAGAGGAAGCAGAATGGTTCACTGTTCTGGACCTCAAGGATGCCTTCTTCTGTATCCCCTGCACTCTGACTCCCAGTTTCTCTTTGCCTTTGAGGATCCCACAGACCACACATCCCAACTTACATGGACGGTCTTGCCCCAAGGGTTTAGGGACAGCCCTCACCTGTTTGGTCAGGCACTGGCCCAAGATCTAGGCCACTTCTCAAGTCCAGGCACTCTGGTCCTTCAATATGTGGATAATTTACTTTTGGCTACCAGTTCAGAAGCCTCATGCCAGCAGGCTACTCTAGAGCTCTTGAACTTTCTAGCTAATCAAGGGTACAAGGTGTCAAGGTCAAAGACCCAGCTTTGCCTACAGCAGGTCAAATATCTAGGCCTGATCTTAGCCAGAGGTACCAGGGCCCTCAGCAAGGAACAAATACAGACTATACTGGCTTTTCCTTGCCCTAAGACATTAAAACAGTTGTGGGGGTTCCTTGGAATCACCAGCTTTTGCCAACTATGGATCCCTGGATACAGTGAGATAGCCAGGCCCCTGTGTACTCTAATCAAGGAGACTCAGAGGGCAAATGCTCATCTATAGAATGGGAACCAGGAGCAGAAACAGCCTTCAAAACCTTAAAGCAGGCTGTAGTACAAGCTCCAGCTTTAAGCCTTCCCACAGGACAAACTTCTCTTTGTACATCACAGAGAGAGCAGGGATAGCTCTGAGTCTTTACTCAGACTTGTGGGACAGTCCCACAACCAGTGGCATAACTAAGTAAGGAAATTGATGTAGTAGCAAAAGGCTGGCCTCACTGTTTATGGGTAGTTGCAGCGGTGGCTGTCTTAGTGTCAGAGGCTATCAAAATAATACAAGGAAAGGATCTCACTGTCTGGACTACTCATGATGTAAGTGGCATACTAGATGCCAAAAGAAGTTTATGGCTATCAGACAACCGCCTACTTAGATACCAGGTGTTACTCCTTGAGGGACTGGTGCTTCAAATATGTATGTGCGTGGCCCTCAACCCTGCCACTTTTCTCCCAGAGGATGAGGATCCAATTGAGGATGACTGCCAACAAATTATAGTCCAGACTTATGCCACCCGAGATGATCTCTTAGAAGTCCCCTTAGCTAATCTTGACCTTAACCTATATACCGATGTAAGTTCATTTGTAGAGAGTGGGATATGAAGGGCAGGTTATGTCATGGTTAGTGATGTAACTGTACTTGAAAGTAAGCCTCTTCCCCCAGGGACAAGTGCCCAGTTAGCAGAACTAGTTGTACTTACCTGAGCCTTAGAACTGGGAAAGGGAAAAAAAAAAAAAAATGTGTATACGGATAGCAAAGATGCTTATCTAATCCTTCATGCCCATGCTGTAATATGGGAAGAAAGGGAGTTACCTCTGGGAGAACCCCCATTAAATATGACAAGGAAATCATGGAGTTATTGCACTCAGTACAAATACTCAAGGAGGTGGCAGTCTTACACTGCCAAAGCCATCAAAAAGGGGAAGGAGAAGGGAGAACAGCAGCATAAGTGGCTGGCAAGGGAAGACCAGCAGAAAGTAAAGAGAGAAAGAGACAGAGAGAGAGAGAGAAAGAGGAAGAGACAGAGACAAAGAAGAAGTCAGAGAGAGAGGAGAAGAGATAGAAAAATAGGGAGTCAGAAAGAGAGGAAGAGACAGACAAAAAGGGAGTCAGAAAGAGACAAAGAAGAAGTCAAAGAGAAGAAAGAGAGAGATGGAAGTAGTAAAGAAAAAACATATACCCTATTCCTTTAAAAGCCAGGGTAACTTTAAAACCTATAACTGATAATTGAAGGTCTTCTCTGTAACCCTATAACACTCCAATACCACCTTGTTGTCAGTGTAAACAAGGGCGTAGCCTGAAAGCACTGAGGCCACTGACAACTCGTAGCCTTCCTATCAAAAATTCTTAACGCGGCAGGTTTCCTAACAGGAGATCTAAATCTTAACTAATTACCATACAAAGGTCCGACCAGACCAAGGAGGAACTCCCTTCAGGACAGGAAGATAGATGTTTCCTCCCAGGCGATTAAGGGAAAAAGACACAATGGAAATTCAGTAAGTGATAAGGAAACTCATGTAAAATCAGAGTTAGGAAAATTGCCTAATGATTGGTCTACTCAAACCTGGGAGCTGTTTGCACTCAGACAAACCTTAAAGTACTTACAGAATCAGGAAGGAGCCATCTATACCAATTCTAAGTTAATATGGACTGAACAAGGTTTTATTAATAGCAAAGAAAAATTAAAATCCCAAACTTACAAGGTTTTCAACTAAAGTTTGCTAAAAGTTAACAGTGTAACATGTATTATTCTACTACCACACACTCTCAAAGGATTTCTCAGACAGTTTGCAAGAGATAACAAAATCTATCCTTACTCTACAATCCCAAATAGACTCTTTGGCAGCAGTGACTCTCCAAAACTGCTGAGGCGTAGACCTCCTCACTGCTGAGAAAGGAGGACTCTGCGCCGTCTTAGGGGAAGAGTGTTGTTTTTATACTAACCAGTCAGGGATAGTATGAGATGCTGCCCGGCATTTACAGGAAAAGGCTTCTGAAATCAGACAATGCCTTTCAAACTCTTATACCAACTTCTGGAGTTGGGCAATATGGCTTCTCCCCTTTCTAGGCCCCATGGCAGCCATCTTGCTGTTACTCGCCTTTGGGCCCTATATTTTTAACCTTCTTGTCAAATTTGTTTCCTCTAGAATCGAGGCCATCAAGCTACAGATGGTCTTACAAGTGGAACACCAAATGAGTTCAACCAACAACTTCTACCGAGGACCCCTGGACTGACCTGCTGGCCCTTCCACTGGCCTTAAAGAGTTCCCCTCTGGAGGACATTACAACTGCAGGGCCCCTTCTTACCCCTATCCAGCAGGAAGTAGCTAAAGTGGTCATCGGCCAAATTCCCAACAGCAGTTGGGGTATCCTGTTTAGAGGGGGGATTGAGAGGTGAAGCCGGCTGGGCTTCTGGGCCGGGTAGGGACTTGGAGAACTTTTCTGTCTAGCTAAAGGATTGTAAATGCACCAATCAGAGCTCTGTGTCTAGCTAAAGGTTTGTAAACACATCAATCAGCACTCTGTAAAAATGGACCAATCAGCACTCTGTAAAATGGACCAATCAGCTCTCTGTAAAATGGACCAATCAGCAGGATGTGGGTGGGGCCAAATAAGGGAATAAAAGCTGGCCACCCGAGCCAGCAGTGGCAACCCGCTCAGGTCCCTTTCCACACTGTGGAAGATTTGTTCTTTCACTCTTCACAATAAATCTTGCTGCTGCTCACTCTTTGGGTCTGTACTACCTTCATGAGCTGTCACACTTACCGTGAAGGTCTGCAGCTTCACTCCTGAAGCCAGTGAGACCATGGACCTACCAGGAGGAACGAGCAACTCTGGACATGCCACCTTTAAGAGCTGTAACACTCACCGCGAAGGTCTGCAGCTTCACTCCTGAAGCCAGCGAGACCACGAACCCACTGGAAGGAACAAACAACTCCTGACGCGCCACCTTTAAGAGCTGTAACACTCACGGCGAAGGTCTGCAGCTTCACTCCTGAAGTCAGCGAGACCACGAACCCACCAGAAGGAAGAAACTCCGGATACATTTGAACATCTGAAGGAACAAACTCTGGACACGCCATCTTTAAGAACTGTAATACTCATTGCGAGGGTCCGTGGCTTCATTCTTGAAGTCAGCAAGACCAAGAACCCACTGGAAGGAATCAATTCTGGATACATAAGGCCCCGCACGGTGGCTCATGCCTACAAGCACTTTGGGAGGTCGAGGTGGGTGGATCACGAGGTTAGGAGATCGAGACCATCCTGGCTAACACAGTGAAACCCTGTCTTTACTGAAAATACAAAAAAATTAGCCGAGCATGGTGGCAGGCACCTGTAGTCCCAGCTACTTGGGAGGCTGAGGCAGGAGAATGGCGTGAACCTGGGAGGCGGAGCTTGCAGTGAGCTGAGATTGCACCACTGAACTCCAGCCTGGGCGACAGAGTAAGACACCATTTCAAAAAAAAAAAAAAAGATATGCCGGGCACGGTGGCTCACACCTGTAATCCCAGCACTTTGGGAGGCCGAGGCGGGCAGATCACGAGGTCAGGAGATCGAGACCATCCTGGCCAACATGGTGAAATCCCCTCTCTACTAAAAAAAATACAAAAAAAAAATTAGCCAGGCATGGGGGCGGGTGCCTGTAGTCCCAGCTACTCGGGAGGCTAAGGCAGGAGAATGGCGTGAACCCAGGAGGTAGAGCTTGCAATGAGCCGAGATCACGCCACTGCACTCCAGCCTGGGCAACAGAGCGAGACTCCATCTCAAAAAAAAAATAAAAAATAAAAATAAATAAATAAAAAAGATAAAGTGGTAGGCTTAAGCCCAAACATATCAATAGTTACATTAAATGTAAATGGTTTAACTGTAAAAATTAAAATACAGTAACTAGCATAATGGATTAAAAACATGCCCCAATTATATGTTCTCTACAAGAAACTCACATCAAATACAATAATGTATGTTGAAAGTAAAATGACAAAAAATTACACAAGCATTAATTTAAAATGTTATATTAACATTAGATAAGTGGACTTCAGAGCAAACAAAATTACCTAACCCCAGCACTTTGGGAGGCCAAGGCAGGTGAATCATGAGGTTAGGATCAAGACCAGTCAGGCCAACATGGTGAAACCTTGTCTCTACTAAAAATACAAAAATTAGCTGGGCATGGAGGTACACACTTGTAATCCCAGCTACTCGGGAGGCTGAGGCAGGAGAATTGCTTGAACCCAGGAGGTGGAGGTTGCAGTGAGCCGAGATTGTGCCACTGCACTCCAGCCTGGGAGACAGAGCGAGACTCCATCTCAAAAAAAAAAAAAAAAAAAATTACCAGAGATGGTGAAGTACATTACTAATAATAAAAGTATAAATCTACCACAAAGGCATAGCAACCCTAATTATACATGTACCAAATAACAGAACTACAAAATATGTAAAGCAAAAACTGATAGTACTGAAAACAGAGACAAATCCACAATTACAACTGAGGACTGCAACATCCTTCTCTCAACAATTGATAGAAAAGCTAGACAGAAAATCAGCAAGGACATAGAAGAAACAACATGACCATCAATTAACAGGATTGAACTGACTTTTATGAAACACTCAACAACAGGCCACACATTATTTTCATGAGCCCACAGTACATATACCAAGTCAGACCATGTCCTAGGCCAAAAACAAAAAAAACCTTGAAAAATTAATACCCATTGAAATCCTAAGAGTGTGTTTTCTGACCACAGTGGAAACAAACTAGAAACCAATAACAGAAAGATAGCATGAAGATTTTTAAACTCTTGCAAACTAAACACACTTGTAAATAATACTTGAGTCAAAAAGAGGGTCTTAAGGAAAATTAAAAACACATTCAACTAAATAAAAATGTAAATACGATATATCAAATTTGTAGGATACTGCTAAAGAAGTCTTGAGAGGCAAAGTTATAGCATGAAATCCCTGCATTAGAGAAGAGGATATTTCAAGCCTGGGAGCAGTGGCTCACATCTTTAATCCCAATACTTTGTGAGGCCAAGGCAGGTGGATCATGTGAGGTTAGGAGTTTGAGACCAGCCTGGCCAACATAGTTAAACCCCGTCTCTACTAAAAATACAAAAAGGAGCTGCATGTGGTGGCAGGTGACTTCAGTCCCAGCTACTTGAGAGGCTGAGGCAGGAGAATGGCTTGAACCCAGGAGGCGGAGTTGCAGTGAGCTGAGATCGCGCCACTGCCCTCCAGCCTGGGTGACAGAGTGAGACTCTGTCTCAAAAGAAAAAAAAAAAAGGATATTTCAAAAAGTTGTATGAAAAGAAGAAGGAAAGTCTCAAGTCTGTATTTCTCATAACTACATGTGAATCTATGATTGTTTCAAAATAAGTTTATAATTATTAACATATATTTCAATCATTTAATAGAGCTTCAAAACATAAAATGTGAGATTTCCAGTTTGACTTTTTTGTAGATGCTTCCATGTACTATTCATAGATAGTCACAATAATTCTGAATGACAGGCCTTGTTGGTATTACTGACATTGCTAGGCTGCCTAGGTGTGAGGTAGTACTTACACAGTTTTACGATCACACGCAAGTTTAAGAATGTCAGAAAAGATACTGAAGTAGCCATTCAGCTATATGGTTTTCTAGAGGGAAAGCTTGGGTCAAAAATCAGAAATTGGCCTGGTGCAGTGGTTCACGCCTCTAATCCCAGCACTTTTGGGAAGTGGTTGGATCACTTGAGGCCAGGGGTTCGAGACCAGCCTGGCCAACATGGCAAAACCCCGTCTCTATTGAAAACACAAAAATTAGCTGGATGTAGTGGCACATGCCTGTAATCCCAACTACAAGGGAGGCTGAGGCACAAGAATCACTTGAACCCAGAAAGTGGAGGTTGCAGTAAACCAAGATTACACCACTGTACTCCAGCCTGGGTGACCGAGCAAGACTGTCTCAAAAAAAAAAAAAAAAAAAAAAATCAGAAATTGAATACCAAGGCCGGGCGAGGTGGCTCATGCTTGTAATCCCAGCACTTTGGGAGGCCGAGGCGGGCGGATCACGAGGTCAGGAGATCGAGACCATCTTGGCTAACACGGTGAAACCCCGTCTCTACTAAAAATAAAATACAAAAAATTAGCTGGGCTTGGTGGCGGGCGCCTGTAGTCCCAGCTACTCGGAGAGGCTGAGGCAGGAGAATGGCGTGAACCCAGGAGGCGGGGCTTGCAGTGAGCTGAGATTGCGCCACTGCACTCCAGCCTGGGCAACAGAGCGAGACTCCGTCTCAAAAAAAAAAAAAAAAAAAAAAAATTGAATACCAAGGTCAAAATTGGTATTGAACCTCAATGCCCAATATTTTTATGTCAAAGTGCCAGTTTCCTGTAGGTGGACGTCTAGTTTGTTTCTTGCTTTTTGCTCTTACAAATAGTTCTACAATGACAATCTTTAAATATATATCTGTGTAGACTTTAGGGTGTCTATCTGTAGGTTAATTCCTACAATTGGACTTGTGGTCAAAGGTATATGTATTTAAAATTTTGATTGATAACGTCAATTTTCTATCTAAAAACCTTATACCAATTTGTACCTCCAGCGCCTCTATGCACGTGTTGTTTTTCCACACATTTACTAACATTAGATATTATCCAACTTTATTTTTTGTTGTTAGAATAGGGTTTTTATTTTGTTTTTGAGACAGAATCTGGCTCTGTCACCCAGGCTTGAGTGCAGTGGTACAATCTCAGCTCACTGCAACTTCTGCCTCCTGGGCTCAAGTGATCCTCCCACCTCAGCCTTCTGAGTAGCTGAGACTACAGGTGCGTGCCACCATGCCTGGCTAACATTTGCATTATTTGTAGAGACAGGGTTTTGCCATGTTGTCCAGGCTGGTCTCAAACTCCTGAGCTCAAGCAGTCCTCCTGTCTTGGCCTCCCAAAGTGCTGGGATTACAGGAGTGAGCCACTGTGCCCAGTAGAATAAGGTTTTTAATTTGCTTCTGAAAAAATAGACTTTATTATTTAGAGTAGTTTTAGGTTCATGGTAAAGTTTAGTGGATACACAGAGTGCTCCCATGTTATACTTGCCTCCAGATGTGCAACGACTTCCCCATTATCAACATCTCCCACCACAGTGGTATGTTTGTTACAATGGAACCTGCATTGACAATCATTATTACCCAATGTCTATAGTTTACACTAGGTTCCATTCTTAGTGTTGTACATTCTATGGGTTTTGACAAATGCATAGTGACAGGTATCCACTGTTACAGTATCATACACAATACCTTCACTGCCCTAAAAATCCTCTGTACTCTACCTGTTCATCATTCCCGTCCCACTTGTCCCTGGCAATCACCAATCCCTTTACTCTTTGCATTGTTTTGTCTTTTTCATAATGTCATATAATTGGAGTTATATGGTACCTAGCCTTTTCAGATTGCCTTCTCTCACTTAATACACATTTAAGTTTTCTTCGTGTCTTTTCATGGCTTGATAGCTTTTTTTTTTGAAAGCTGATGAATATTCCATTGTCTGGATATTCCACAGTTCATTTATCTAATTACCCACTGCAGAACATATTGCTTGCTTCTAAGGTTTGCCAATTATGAATAAAGTTGCTATAAACAGTCATGTGCAGGTTTTATGTGGATATAAAAGTTTTTAACTCATTTAGGTAAATACCAAGGGACACAACTACTGGATTGGAGAGTAAGAGCATGTTCAGTTTTGTGAGAAAGCACCAAATTGTCTTCCAAAGTGGCAGTGCCATTTTGCATTGCCACCAGCAATGAATGAGAGCCCCTGTTGCTCCACATCCATGGCAGCATCTGGTGTTATCAATGTTTTGGATTTTGGCCATTCTAATAAGTATGCAGCTGTATCTCACTATCGTTTTAATTTGCAATTTCCTAATGACATATTATGTGGGGGATCTTTTTATATGCTTATTTGCCATCTTTGTATCTTCTTGGTGAGGTGTCTGTTCGTTCAGGTCTTCTCTTCTTTTCCCTTCCTCCCTCCCTCTTTCCCTCCCTCCCTCCGTCCTTTCTCTCTCTCTCTCTCTTTCTCTCTCCCTGTCTTTCTTTTTCTCTTCCTTTTTTTTTTTTTTTTTAAAGAGTTGCGGGTCTCATTTTGTGACTCAGGCTATAGGGTAGTGATCATAGTTCACTGCTGCCTCAAATTCCTGGGTTCAAGCAATCCTCCCACCTCAGCCTCCCGAGTAGCTGGGACTACAGGTGCATGCCACCATACTGGCTAATTCTTTTTTTGTAGAGATGAGATCTCATCATCCTTCCCAGGCTGGTCTTAAACTCCTGGGCTCAAGTGATTCTTGTGCCTCAGCTTACCACAGTGCTGGGATTACAGGTGTGAACCACCATGCCAGCTTTCTTTTTTTTTCTTTTTTTGAGACAGAGTCTCACTCTGTAGCCCAGGCTGGAGTGCAGTGGTGCAATCTTGGCTCACTGCAACCTCCGCCTCCCAAGTTCAAGCAGTTCCCCCGCCTCAGCCTCCCAAGTAGCTGGGATTACAGGTGCCCACCACCATGCCTGGCTAATTTTTGTATTTTTAGTAGAGATGGGGTTTCGCCATGTTGGCCAGACTGGTCTCGAACTCCTGACCTCAGGTTATCTGCTCCCTTGGCCTCCCAAAATGCTGGGATTACAGGCGTGAGCCACCGCGCCCAGCTCAGCCTTCGTTTTTTAAATTGGGTAGTTTGTTTTCTTATTGTCGAGTTTAAGAGTTCTTTGCATATTTTGGATAAGTCCTTTACCAGGTGTGATTTGCAATTTAAAATTCATGAATGTGTTGGAGTAACTTTTTTATATGTTTACTGGCCATTTATGGCTCTTTTTTGTGAAGTGCACATTTTCTTGCAATTGGCATTAGCTGAATCCACTGCTAAGACTTCTTCCCACTTGGGCTTTCATGCGTAGCATAATGATATACACAATGCTTCATTGGAATTTACCTAACTTAGAAGGAACATGCCTGTCCACCTTCCACAAGAAGCTGTACATCTGACGGTAATGGAGTGCTCCTCACTCTCCTCAATGCAGAGCAGAAATAGTCACAGCAGAGTGGCACATAAACTTATAGTAAATGTGTCCAATTTAAATGTTACCATCATCAGCAGGAAACATACTACACAGCCATTGGCTGGATTTCAAGTGACTGTGTGGGTCTTTGATTTCAGGAAGTTCGTGAATGCTAATCAAGGGCTAAATAAAGTGGAAAGCAGCATCCTTGAAAATCATTGCTCTCAGGACGGGGTCTGCCTGGAATAGCACTGAATGTGTTTAGTAGTGCCTTGGGCTTGGGGGCTTTGGAGAAAGCTGCTTGAGACCTTCCCGTGCTCATAAATTAGGTAAGGAGCAGTGAGGAAGTGTCTATAGCCATCTCAGCCAATGTGATAGGCCTCTACAGCTGTATGAAGTAGATTCTGATTTTATCTTGAAATCCACAACTTCCACAAAAAAGAAAAATCTTTTACCATTTCTCATTAAAAAAGTAATATAAGTTTATTGTAGGGGGAAATAATCAAATGTAATCTCATTACCCAGATATAATCACTGTTAACTTCTTCATTCGAATTTTCCCTAGGTCCATGTATCTATATATCTGTGGTTCATAAAAATGAGATTACACCAAGAAATATCTTTTGTTATCTATATAGTTCCAGCTCAATAAATATACAACTGTATTATTATTTTTGTCTGAATAGTATTTTCATTGATATATCACAATACATTTACTCCAATTCCCTTTTGCATATAGATTATTTCTCATTTTTCTATTAATAATACTAAGGGAGCTTTTAAGTCAATACTTCTGAATCTTGAATAAAATTCTTGTTCTTTCTCTTTGGATGGGTATTCAGACTCTTAATTTTACAAATGAAGAAAGTCCCAGAAGGTAACAGAGATAGAACTAGGCACTATTTTCTATTTTTCTTTCCTTCCTTTCTTTTTGAGAGTTAATGATTATTTAAAAGCATTCATAATTTTCTGATAATAAAAGTAAGACATGGCAATATGACACTGGATATTCAAAAACCACAATGTTCTTTTACTTGAAGATTTTAAAAGGAAATGATTACAATAAATACCCAGAATCAACAATTATCAAGTTTCTGTCATATTTGCTTCATCTATCTCTTTCCTTTGAAAGTGAATCCTAGGCCAGGTGCAGTGGCTAACGCCTATAATCCTAGCACTTTGGGAGGTTGAGGTGGGCAGATCACTTGAGGTCAGGAGTTAGAAACCAGCGTGGCCATCATGGTGAAACCCCATCTCTACTAAAAATACAAAAAATTAGCTGGGCATGGTGGTGCATGCCTGTATTCCCAGCTACTTGGGAGGCTGAGGCAGGAGAATTGCTTGAACTCAGGAGGCAGAGGTTGCAGTGAGCCAAGATCATGCCACCGCACTCCAGCCTGGGCAAGAGAGTGAGAGACTGTCTCAAAAAAAAAAAAAAAAAAAAAGCAAATCCTAGGTACCACCTAGGTACCATTTCATTTTATCCCTACATGTTCAGATATGCTGTTAGGGCTCAAAAGTGATACCCCAAAGACTGTGCTTAGATGTGCCAAGAGGCCTTAGAAGGTGCCTCAGAATCAAGGTTCCCCTAACCTTGTCTTGTCTCCACCCCCTCCCAAGCATAGGGAGAGACTCTCTCTGGAATTTCCTTGTCTAACCAAGAAAGCTTTCTTCCAAAAGAAATGCAATTTTTCTTAGGATCCCCTCCCTAGGGGGTCTCACCAAATAACCAGGAAAGATCACTCACCAGAGAAGAGAAGATGCTGGAAGTCATCCCATGCCCAGACAGACTTTTCATCTATTCTTCTGAAGGAAGCTTCAAGAGATTACCTGGGAAACTTAATCTGCAAAATAAGATGACCTTTGTTCCTGTGCAGTTCTGCCCCTCACCTTCCCATAATGTCTCCCTCCCACGTCCCAGGTTCATACATCTCTTCCCATAAAGAGGGGTTTGTTTGTTTGTTTGTTTTTGAGATAGAGTCTTGCTCTGTTGCCCAGGCTGAAGTGCAGTGGCACAATCGGCTGACTGCAAGCTCCGCCTCCTGGGTTCATGCCATTCTCCTACCTCAGCCTCCCGAGTAGCTGGGACTACAGGCACCTGCTACCATGCCCGGCTAATTTTTTGTATTTTTAGTAGAGATGGGGTTTCACCATGTTAGCCCGGATGGTCTTCATCTCCTGACCTCATGATCTGCCAGCCTCGGCCTCCCAAAGTGCTGGGATTACTGGCATAAGCCACCGTGCCTAGCCAAAGAGAGTATTTAAGCAACCATCTAGCCCCTCTTAGAATTCACATTTTGTATGAATCCCATGCACATGTATGCATCTTAATAAAATTTGTATGCCTTTTTTCCTAATAATCTGCCTTTTGTCAGCTGAGTTTTAGCAAGCCTTCAGAAGACAAAGGGGAAGTTTTCCCTTTGCCCCTATGATACCTATGTAAAAAAAAAAAAAATGGGCTTCTAAAAAAACACAATACCATATCACACCTAATAATTTAATAATTCTGTGACATCATCTAATATGTAGTTCAAAATGAAATTTCCATGACTATCTCAAAATATCTTCTTTTTTTTTTTTTTTTTTAGACGGAGTCTTGCTCTGTCGCCCAGGCTGGAGTGCAGTGGCGCAGTCTCGGCTCACTGCAAGCTCCGCCTCCCGGGTTCATGCCATTCTCCTGCCTCAGCCTCTCCCAGTAGCTGGGACTACAGGCGCCCGCCACCACGCCCGGCTAAGTTTTTTTTTTTGTATTTTTAGTAGAGACGGGGTTTCACCGTGGTCTCGATCTCCTGACCTCGTGATCCACCCGCCTCGGCCTCCCAAAGTGCTGGGATTACAAGCGTGAGCCACCGCGCCCGGCCATCTCTTTTTACATTGGGTTTGTTTGAATCAGGAACAAAACAAGGTCCACAGATTACATTTGGTTCTTAAGCCTCCTAAATCTACATCAGTCCTCAGCAATCTTTTCTTTTCTTTTTTTTTTTTTTTTTTTTTTTGAGACGGAGTCTTGCTCTGTCGCCCAGGCTGGAGTGCAGTGGCGCAATCTCGGCTCACTGCAAGCTCTGCCTCCCGGGTTCACGCCATTCTCCTGCCTCAGCCTCTCCGAGTAGCTGGGACTACAGGCGCCCGCCACCATGCCTGGCTAATTTTTTGTATTTTTTAGTAGAGACGGGGTTTCACCGTGGTCTCGATCTCCTGACCTCGTGATCTGCCCGCCTCGGCTTCCCAAAGTGCTGGGATTACAAGCGCGAGCCACCGTGCCCGGCCTCTCAGCAATCTTTTCTAATTTCCCCCCATGCCTATGTTGTAGAAACCAGGTAGCCCTGCAGAAAGCTTCATATTTTGGATTTGCCCATTTGTTCTCATGTTATTTAATTGTTTCCTCTATCACCTATATTTCCATCAATGAAGGTAGCTCTAGAGCCTGGATTAGAGTCAAGTTGGACTCCTGTTAAGAGTATTTCACAGCTGGTGCTGTGCAGTCAGTATTGCATTAGGAGCTATCTAATGCCTAGTTGCCCACTTTTAGAATATAGTGGGCCCAGTGCTATGCCACCCCAATGGGGGAGGGCAGGCTAGAGGGGTGGGAGGGCAATACCAAGACAAATGCAAAATACCCTCCCACCCACGATGGTTCCTCTTCCACCTCCAACTACACCCTCATGGGTGTAGAATCAGATTTTGCTTTGAGATGGGAGAGGTTTCCTCATTCAACCCAACCCACAACACCACCATAGCTCCATCATGGGCAAACTGTTTTTATAGACTTGCTAATTAATGTCTGTGGACCGGCAGCATTAGCATCACCTGCACCTGAAAGCTTGTTGGAAATGCAGAAACTCTTACCCTATAATTACCAAATTAAAAATTGGATTTATTGGGGATCAAAGAAATGACACTCCAAAATATGGCACTTTGACATGCTGAACTAGAGAAGCAGCCACAAGGCCTCTCTGCCCTCCTTCCCCACCCCCCAATTCTCTGTGTCTCCCAAAGCACAGGATGAGGCTGTTCTCCGAAGTTCCCTGATCCATCTAGAAACTGGGTCCACCGAAGAGGAACACAATTGCCTTTGATCCTCTCCCCTAAAATATCACTAAGCAGAAAAGATTAAAACTCATATCTCAGAGGAAGAGATGAAAATTAAACACCAAACTTGGAGCCCAGACACTGTTCTCTGGTCCTGTTCAATTCCCAAAGAGAATTATTTGCTAGCCATGAACTGAACATTGGGCCCATTCATTACCCATAAATATCATTTGCTATATAAATTGCCACATTTCCCTGCTCTTTCCTCCCCTGTGAAGAAAAGTATATAAGCATCTAGACCTCACTGGGTTTTTAGGTAATCATCCTCCTGGGATTCCCTTGTGCTTATGTGTGTTAAATAAATGTGTATGCCTTTTTCTCCTATTAATCTTCCTATTCATTCTCTGTTCATTTTCAGCAAACCTTCAGAGGGTGAAGAAGAGCTTTCCCTCGGCCCCTACACATTCTAACAAGATTCTCCCTGTGATTAGCATGCCCTTTAAAATTTGAGAACCCCTGGTCCTCAGGACCCCGGAGGAGTTAGGTCTGGATTAGAGGAATAAGGGCAGTAGACCTGTTTCTGTATAACAAATTACCCTAAAACGTAGTAGCTTAACAAAGATACATTTATGGGCCGGGTGTGGTGGCTCAAGCCTGTAATCTCAGCACTTTGGGAGGCCAGCGCAGGCAGATCACTTGAGCCCAGGAGTTTGAGACCAGCCTGGCCAACATGGTGAAACCCCATCTCTGCTAAAAATACAAAAATTAGCCGGGCGTGGTGGCATGCACCTGTAATCCCAGCTACTACTCTGGAGGCTGAGGTAGGAGAATCGCTTGAACGCGGGAGGTGGAGATTGCGGTGAGCCAAGATGGTGCCACTGCACTCCAGCCTGGGCAACAGAGCGAGGCTCCGTCTCAAAAAAAAAAAAAAAGATACATTTATGATCTCACGTATTTTCAGAGTCAGAAAGCAGGAGTGGTTTGGCTGGTGAGTTCTGGCTCATGGGACTCTTACGAGGTTGCTGTTGGGTTGTTGAGCTATTGGCCAGAGGAACCACTTCCAAGCTTACTCATGTTGGCAGAATGCTTCAGTTTCTTGCCACAAGGTCCGATCCCTAGGACTGCTTATGATATGAGGGTCCCCAAAGATGAGTGGCTAGAGAGAGAGAGAGAGAGAGAGGAAGGCAGAGAGAAGTCACAGTGTTTTTTTAATAGCCTAATCTCAGAAGTGACATGCCGTCACTTCTAATACGTTCTATTGGTTGTACACACTAACCTAGCACTCTATGGGAGCGGAGTATGCGGGGGCGTGAACGCCAAGAGGCAGGGATGCTTGGGGACCATTTCATAGGCTCACTACCACTGCAGTAACCATAACCAGGGCTTCGCCTTGTGAAGAGGATGGGAAACTTCCTCCTGGAAACAGAGTAGGTCTCACACTCAGTCCTCTACTCCAGGAGAAACAGGGTTCACCTGCCTGGCTCTTACCTCTCTGTCCTCCTGAGTCTATGATCTCTCATTTCTGTTGCAATTGCATGATTTGTTCTAATGCTCTCAATTCCCACAAGTCCTTTTTTTAAGTTATAGATTTTCCCTTGAGTAACTTCTTTAGATAATCTATGCTGCTTGGCATAGGAAGAACTTAGTGACTGACAGTAAGAAATCACTTAATATAAACATCCATAAAGCCAGGTGTGGTGGCTCATGCCTGTGATCCCAACTCTTTGAGAGGCTGAGGGGGGTGGATCACTTGAGGTGAGGAGTTTAGGACTATCCTGGCTAACACGGTGAAACCCCATCTCTACTAAAAATACAAACTTTAGCAGGGTGCGGTGGCATGCGCCTGTAATCCCAGCTACTCAGGAGGCTGAGGCAGAATTGCTTGAACCCGGGAGGTGCAGGTGGCAGTGAGCCAAGATTGTGTCACTGCATTCCAGCCTGGGTGACAGAGTGAGACTCCATCCTAAGAAACAAAATAAAACAAAGGTACATAAAAATATAAGGGCACATAGTTTCAAAGGTTGGTAAACAAGTCATTCAGTGAGTGTCATTTGTGGCATCTGGGCTACAAGGACAGCTGGGAGGTAAAATTGCTGGGCAGAGCAGAGGGTGGTTTAGATACAGTATAGTGGAGAAGCTTGTTTTTTTTCTGAGGAATGATGATTAGAACTCACCCAGGAGTCTACTCTGGCCTAATTGCAGATATTAAGGCAATAGAATTGTCCAATCTGGTGAGTGATGAACTTAGAGTTGGTGATTAGTAGCCGTGAGGGTTGGGGCAGTGTGATGCTGTAGTCCTACCTGCCAAATGGAGCTGATAATACTCCAGGAAGATGTACTTTTATGTTTGTTTCACCAATAAGGAAATACAAAAACAAGTTCAGTTTTCCACAACATTCAGGTAATGGGCTTTGAGGAAAAAAAAAGATGAAAGTGGCAGTTCAGTGCGGGAGCTGGGAGGGCTGTGGAAGTGGGTGGGGCTAAAACAGAGCCCTCCCTGCACTGGCTGCCCCTCAGGAGCTGCTGTGAAATTTGCAAGAAAGCCCTATAGAGCCTGGTTAGGAGCTGTGGACAGCAGGGGAGGGAGCTCCAGAGAAAACGAAGCATAAAGCTTAAGGCCCAGACCTGAGGGAAAGGCTAAATGCCCAAGACAGGAAAAGAACCAAGCAGGTTTTAGAACAACAGAAAGATGAGAAAGCAAAGAGGGGATCTGGAGAAAGAAAAGGCTCATGAAGCCCAGATTAAAATTCTCTTCTCAGGAATTGACAGTTTCCAGCTTGCGGCAGTAGAATCAGCTTTGCAAAATAGAAAGGAAAAGATTCCCCCTGAAGAGTTGCAAACCATCTGATTCATGCTTTATTTCCTTAGAAAGGTCTGTATAAACACAAGGATTAGGTATTGTCTCCCCCAGCTTCCTGTCTTTAATTTCCTTCTTTTTCATCTGGATGTTTTGTTATGAACTCTTAATCTCTTAAGACAATGTCTTTAACATTCAATGGTTAGGGCAATTCCCAATTCAGTCTGTGATTCTTTCGCCTGTGCATGATTGTAAGATGTTCCTGCTACTTCCTTCTTACGCTAATAGTAATAACGTAAGACATCAAGACCCAAAGCAAAGAAGCTGACCCACAAAAAGTGAAGTGTGGAAATAATTGTTGTTCAGGGAGGCCCTAAAACAAGTCAGGTTTGAATACCTCAGGTCCTTCCTGTGCTCTGGGGGAGAGGGATTCTAAGGCCCAAGTGTCTCACACTGACCTATGCTTTGATGCCCTCAGCATCTGGCCCTACCTCTCCACCTTCAACTCATACCATGTTCCCCCAAGCTCCAGTCCACTGGCCCCTTTTTGAGGTTCCAGGTGTCAGTGGAAGATGCCAAGCTGTGCTCTCCCTCTGCCCCAGATCCTCACATAGCTGGTCCTTCATCTTTCTCATCTCCATTCAGATGTTCCAAGTCTCAAAATGTCAAGCTGACCCATTTTCTTGGCATTTAAATCCCTTCCTGGTAACTGGTTAGGCTTCTGCCACTACTCAGCCACAACCAGTCTGGGTTGCAAAAATCATTCACCTCAATGGCCAGGAGAGGTTAAAAGACCCTTCCAATAGTGGCTTAGGCCCCTGAGGAAAGCTGTCAGGAAATTTTAAAAGAAAACTCAAAGGGCATTTTGATGAAAGAAGAAATAAGATAAGGAATTAAATTTCAGCTTATGAACAACAGTTGTAGAAAGAGGAGAGTTAGGAGGGTGAAGACTAACATTCATTTAGGTCCAGCCTCATTCCCATGTTTTACCCATGTTATGACACGGAGACTTCTCAACAAGCCTATGGGGAAAGGTTAGTATCCTCATTTCGTAGATAAGGAAACCAAGGCTCAAAATGGTTGAGCAAATTTCCCAGGATCCTGCAGTAAATACGTGGAAAAGTCAGGTTCAAGCTGAAGCCCAGCTGACTGTAAGCCCATCTGTGTGTGTGCTGTTCCCCATCCACAGGCCTAGACTCTGCTCTGAGGATGTAGGGGTTTGGGTGGGGCATGTGCTGGCATTACACAGGTATTATTGAAAGACACATGGGCAAGAATACCTCCCATGCCCTCACAGTCTATATGGATTTCACGTATCCTTTAGGAGCACCCGAGTCAGAACTGCCTCCTTTGTTTTGAAACAAAGGGTCTAGTTCACTATCATTTTTACACAGTGGAGACCTTTATAAATTACAGCTTTTTGGTCCTCCACTTGCAAGGGAAACAAGGATCATAACACGGCCATTAATAATCTCCCCAATGCAGAGGACCTGAACATATAAGCTGCAAAAAGATGCCTGAAATTTTATAATTTGATTACTTCCTGAATAATCTTTTACTTGGTAGAATCAAATGTAAGTGCCATTGTGCTTGTGGCTTCACAGACATTTTGAAAATTAGATAATGCATCTTTAGGGTGGGAGTAAGAAGGCTTTGTCCCTCATGGCATATTTTATATAATAAAAAAGGCTTGTATGGAGCAGGGGGTGAGCTGGGAAGGTGAAGCTACTTAAGCTGCTGCTTTCTTTCTGCATTATGGTACAGAAAGTAGCAAAATATCAAAGCCACACAGATTCCATCTCCCCTTAAAATGAGAGGAGATTAGTTGAAGACAGAAGCAGCTCAGGCTCAGTAAAAAACAGAAGGTCTTTTCATATCCAGATGGGACTCTTTAATCCTCTGAAAATTCCCAGTGCCACTTACTGGGGTAGAAGTTGACTATTTGGCTGTCTCTTTTTGTTTTTATTTTCATTTTAGAGATCGGGTCTCACTCTGTCGCCCAAGCTGGAGTACAGCGCACAATCATGGCACATTACAGCCTCAGACTCCTGGGCTCAAGCAATTCCCCCACCTCAGCCTCCTGAGCAGCTGGGACTGCAGAGGTGTGCCACCCTGCCCAGCTAATTTTTAAACATTTTGGAGAGACAAGGTCTCACTATGTTGCCTAGGCTGGTCTCGAACTCCTGGGCTCTCAAGTGATCCTCTGCCCCAGGCCTCCCAAAGTGCTGGGATTATAGGCGTGAGCCTCTGCGCCTGGCTATTTGGCTATCTCTTGAGTTACCTTCAGTATTAGAATCTGAGCCACAGTAGGAGAAACCTAATAGTCAACCTTAATGATGGATGTGGCAGAGAGAAAATTACAGCTCCTCGCTGGACAATGCACCCAACACATGGAAAAACATAGAAAGAGTTTTGGTCTTTGAGTTATATAATCAGCCTGGATTTTTACATGGCAGAGAGAAGGGTGAAGATAGATGCATATTGTACCTTTTTTGTTTTCTGAAAAAAGTTTGCAAATGAGGCTTTGATTTGTATATGTCCACTTCATCTGGGAACTCCATTACTAATTCAGGGAAAGAGTTGCTGGACCAATTGAACAATTTGTCTCTCAGATATATGCAGTAAAATGAAATATCCTATTAGTTAACAGAAAATTGTCCTGATACATGCAGTAAAAGGGAATTAAAAGCATTGTTTCCAAATTGATTGTGCTAGACAAATTTGGCCAAATATAAGTGCATGACAGTATCCTCTTATGGTCTTGCACTTTGCTTTACAGTTGTTCCAATAGAACTCAGTATTTTGGGTCTGTACACCAAGAGGTGACATGAAATGGAAGCTGGGGTCATTATGGTTAACCTGAGTGTGTCAGAAACCAAGCAGAGGCTGAATGTTATTATATGCAGCCCGTGAATCAGAGTGAATGGTAGAACCAGGCTAAACTATGCATTGCAAAACAGGTGCAATGTTTGGATGGAAGGGTCACCAACAGTATCCAAATAACCAATGGCTGGTTGATGGGTGTTATTTACCATACCAAAAACCCAACCTGCAGGGACACATTGTTCAGTTGATCTGAGATCCCAACCCACTTCCACAAAACGAAAGAGGCTCAATTAATAGGAGCTAACAGAAACAGGTAAAAGGAAAGGAGACAGGCATGTGCATGAGAGATTTGTAGACCTTCATGTGAAGAGGAGAATGTTAATAAAAACATCTTGTGCATCAGCATCCTAAAATTCTACTGTTGCAGCTGCTGGTCTGATTTTCCTACAACATGGTGAGGTGTTTGCAGTGAAGATATCTTCTATTCTCACCAAGAGTAGTTTTTCATCTTTAAATCTTTAAAACAAAGAAATCTGAAGGCTAGAAAACAGCCAGGGATTTCCAAATTCAGTGTTTCCTAAATTCTTCTGTGTTACAGAATTATCTGTGATGCGTGTTAGATATAGATTCTCAGACTCTCACAGCATCTCCAGAGAAATAGCTGGGATCACTCTACTGAGCAAGCTCCCTGCTTATGCTGAGGCTTGGGCAGGTCTGGCAACATGATGATTGCACATCCAAATTGTACCAAAAAGAAAAACAGGTGCACAGAAATGAGACACCCAAGGTCCCTAGGAACACAATAGAACCAGGACTGAACGTAGGTCTCAAGTACATAAAAATCCAATCTTATTTAATTTCCATGGTAAGGAGGCACACATCTCACAGCGTGGGTTTCAGGACCACAAAGCCTAAGGTTTGGTTGCTTAGGGCAGTAGGTGATTGGACCAAACCCTTCTATTCAATCCTCAGCAAGAAGTTCTGCAGCTCGATACCTTAGAAAAGATGCAATCACTCGACTCTGAAAATTCCCTCTTAGCTTGTCATCCGGGGCTGCTTTAATTTTACTTTTAGGTTATAATTCTATTTAATACCACCGAACTCTGTTCTACTGATCACTGGGTTTGACTCAGCACTGATGTTTTTGAGGAATTGACCATTATGTCTGAAGTGTAGGGTAAAGCGGGTATCCAAATAGAAGAAGGGTGTTTGAGGCCCTATGATTTCCTGGAATATTACCCATATGGGAAATTGTGTAGGAGTCCATTGGAGGAGATATTTTAAAACTCCAGCTTGGCAGAGGTTTTGTGGAAACGGACGCCTAAATCAATTCGAGAGCAACCTATGAGAGCTAGAATGGGGTCGGCAAAGTTAACAGCTTTTTTTGCCTGAAGGAGTGGGGGCAGTGGGGTGTGGAACAGGTATTCTTCCTGGCTTGTAGGTGGGTGAGCAGGGAGAAAGAGCTCTAGTCTCTCTTTCTTTTTCCTTTTCTTTCTTTCTTTTTGTTCTTTTTTGAGACAGGGTCTCACTCGGTCATCGAGGGTTGGAGTGCAGTGGCATGATCACAGCTCACTGCTACCTCCCCTTCCCTGGGCTCAGGTGACCCTTTTGCCTCAGCCTCTCGAGTAGCTGGGACTACAGGGGTGTGCCACTACGCCTGGCTAATTTTTTTAAAAATTTTTTTGTAGAGACAGGGTTTCGCTATGTTGCCCAGGCTGGTCTTGAACTCCTGAACTCAAGCAATCAACCCACTTCAGCCTCCCAAAGTGTTGGGATTACAGTCGCGAGCCACCATGCCCGGCTCCTCTTTCTCTTCTTATTTGAGGACAATAATCTCATCATGAGGTCCCCACACTCATGACCTCATCTAAACCTAATTACCTTCCAAAGGTCCCATCTCCAAACACTATCACATGGAGGATTAGGGCTCCAGCCTGTGAATTAGTGGGGAGGGGCACAGACATTCAGTCCATAATAGGAGGTGTCCTTACCTTCAGCCCCGTAGCGTGATTGAACCTTGGTGGGGATGGAGAAGTGCTATAGAAAAGACCAGATGGATAGCGAATCTGAGAACATTACGGTTGCATTAGGAGGCCACTGACGTGGGAGTCTAATATCCAGAAGTAAGCTGAATCTTAAGAACAAGATGAGATCACTTACAGGAAAGAAAGAACATTTGGGTTTTTTTTATTCTTCCTTTTTTTTGTGCACACATAAGTCTCAGTGTGTAAAATTTGACACCAGGATGTCCATGTACACACATGCACACACACATATGAGGAGAGACAGAGGAACATAGTAGGGGTAACATCCATAATGGTAGTTATCTCTGGATGGTAAAATTATATTATTTTATCTTTTTTAATTGACCATTAGTGCTGATTTTTCTAACATGGATTATTATTTATATATATAATTTATAACAAAAACTTTCCAATATATCTTTTCATAAGATGTCAGTTATTTTCAAAGGTCACTTGTGTTGTGTCTGCATCTTTCAAAATCATAGGTTGTAAACTCAAGCATTTAAATTCTTGTTTTTCTCCCCAGTGAAAAGATAGGAGATTTGTTGCTGTTGTTTGTCTGGTTTTTGCGCAGGACTGACAAGTTATTTTGATGTCTTATAGGCACAACCTAAGTAATATAATTTGGTTAAGTTGGAAAATAAGCACTTTGCAGAGCTTTCTCCTAGGCTTTCAACAGCACAAGATTTTTATGCCCTTCTCAGGATGAGACCAAAGTGAAGACTTTTTTTCTTTTTGAGACGGGGTCTCTCACTCTGTTGCCCAGGCTGGAGTGCAGTAGTGTGATCTCGGCTCACTGCAATCTCAGCCTCCCGGGTTCAAGCAATTCTCCTGCCTCAGCCTCCAAAGTAGCGGGGATTACAGTCACCTGTTCCCACGCCCAGCTTATTTTTGTGTTTCTAGGAGAGACGGGGTTTTATCATGTTGGCCAGGCTGGTCTCGAACTCTTGGCCTCAAGCGATCCGCCCGCCTCGGCCTCCCAAAGTGCTGGGATTACAGGTGTGATCCACCGTGCCTGGCTGTGAAGACCATTTTTGAAACTCCAGTTAGGAAGATGTCTCCTACTGAGTGGCCGACCCCTTCCCATCCACAGATGAATGACTTCGTCATTACCTTTTACAAAGAAAATTCATTTATTTATTCATCAACACTTTAAAAATAAAAACAAAATAAAGCTAGGCTTTTTTTCTGATGGGATTTGGAAAGAAAGATTAAAAAAGTGTAAGAAAAGCCTTTAATGACTCTGTAACATTTAACACCCAAACAAAGCGGCTTAGTACCAGTGGGAGCTGAAACTAATTAAAATCAAAATTATATTTGCTTTATCAATGCTAAAATAAATCCAAGGGAAAACAAAGAGGTATTTTTGTAATTAAATTTAACTTACTGTTATAATCTCAATTCTCGCTATTTGCAACTGTGGGAGTTATTTTCAAAAGGATGTTTAAGGATAAAGTTTTAGAGTCCACAGTATTCCAAGTCTGGTATAAAATTGAGATGATTCAAAGGAGAGAGAAAGAGGAAGGGGTATCAGGTGGTGGGGGATTCAGAGCTTCAGAGAAGCCAGGCGGAGTGCCCGGGTGAGGCTTCCCGTCTCCTATTCTCTACTGTGTTGCTGGATGGAGTTCTCGCCTCCCTCAAGGGACAGCATGGAAAGAAAAATGTTGTTCCAGTGGTATCTCTTCTGTCAGTACAGTGGAACAGGGGAGAAGCCTGTGGAATGAGATGCCCTCTTCGAGAGGAGTTCTAGAATTGGGACCCGGCGGGTGGAGGAATCACCTCCAACAGTGTGAATATACCCTAGAGAGATGAGCAGTCTCTGACCTGGTAGAGTCTCAGCCTCATGTGCTGAGTCTAGGCACATAACCACTCACCTGTTCAGAACGGCCCGTGACATGCTGCTGAATCCCAGAAGGAGCTGTGGCCTGTTACTGGGTGGTAGCTACCTACCATCCCCTGAGCATTTGTTACATGTCAGTCCCTGTACTAAGTAAACACTTTTCTTGTATTATCTCACTCAATATTCACAACAACCTTAGGGAACAGGAATTATTGTTCCTATTTTTAAGAATACAACTTGAAAATTTATTCTCATTTCTTCATGGCCACAGCTTTCATTTGATTGTGGTAAGATATACATAACAAAATTTTACCAAAATTTTAAGTGTACAATTCACTATTAAGTATATTCACAATGCTGTGGGACAATCACCACCACCCATTTCCAGAACTTTTTCACCATCCCAAACAAAAACTTTGTACCCATTAAACAAAAACTTCCTATTCCTTCTTCCCCCAACCACCTGGTAGCCACTAGGCTACTTTCCGTATCTATGAATTTACCTGTTCCAGGTACTGCGTATAAGTGGAATCATATATTTCTGGCTTATTTCATTTAGCCTAGTGTTTTCAAGTTTCATCCGTGTTGTAGTATCCCATTGTATAGGCTAGGAAACTGAGACTTATATTAAATAACTTGCCCAGGACCACAGAAGAATTAGTGACAGAGGAAGAATTCAAATTCGGGGATGTCACACTCCAAGGTCCATGCTCTTAATCATCCTCTACCAAGTGTTTCTCCCAATGCAGACCACAGACCACTAAATCAGAATGACCATGAGTGCTTAAAAAATACAGATTTCTGGGCTCCACCCTACTAAGATAATCCTACTAAATGATAATCCTTATACTTTTAACACATTCCCCAGTTGATTCTTATGCAAAACTAAAGTTTGTGAATTACTTCATTCTTCTCTATTGAAAATGCAACTAAGGAAAGATCGCAGCAGAGAAAATGAAGACATAGTTACAAACTCAAGGCCAAGTGATCTCATGGAAAGAGAGAAATGAGTAGGCAAGTGATATGGTTTGAATAATAGTGTCCCCTCCAAAATTCATGTTGAAGCCTAATTCCCAATGCAACAGTATTAAGAGGCATGGCCTTTGGGAGGTGACTAAATCATGCAGGCTCCACCTTCACAAATGGGGTTAGCACCCTTATAAGAGGGCAGAAGGTGGAAGGGAGCATTCTCTTGCTCTTTTGTCTCTTCCACCATGTAAGGACACAGTGTTCCTCCTCTTCAGAGGATGCAGCAATGGGAACCATCATGGAAGCAGAGAGCAGCCCTCGCCTGACACTGAATCTGCTGGTGCCTTGATCTTGGACTTCCCAGACTTCGGAACAGTAAGAATTTAAATTTCTATTGTTTATAAATTACCCAGTGTGTGATATTTTGTTATAGCAACACAGACTAAGACAATAAGACTCTAGGAGTTGTCAAATGCCTATATATTTTGTTAGGGTCTCCTGGAGGGATTTCCAGAATGTCCACCCTATTTGTCCTTTGTAGCCCCACGACTCATCCTTTCATGACGTGAAAAGATACATCTCTTATAGTCATGCCATATTTTTCATTCCAAATTTTACGGTTTATGTCAATATGTATTATGTATGAAAAACAAACTAGGTTTTTGTCAAATGCTGCCAAAATGTAGCATCTCAATGTCTGGCATAAGAAAAGAAAGACACAAATGGTGAATTGTGATGCTGGCAAACCAATGCACAACGTAGCCAAAATACATGTCGTATTTAATGTGGGACTAAAAACTCACCTTCAGGAAGACTTTCACCTTGAAATCTGGTGATGTGTGGAACAGATGTTTTAATTTAGCTAAAATTATTTGCATAATCAATTTAACACGTGGTTTATCAAACCTGCCAAAGAGCAGGTGACAATATGGAATTAATATGATTACTAATTTGACACATCATTGAGATTAATTTGACCTTTCTCGATCTCAGAATACCCAGAGGTCTTCACAGAGAGAACAGTGTGCCGTGAAATGCAATCTAAAATCCACCCTCTTAGCATCATAAAGTAAGCAACCACTTTGCTCAGTCTGGCCTCATGTTTCTATTCCTTTTCTTTCCATCTCTCCTCTAAATGGAAAAGAAGGCGATGAGTGAATATTGGGGAACATATCTGATTCACAGTGTACAAAATTTTATGAAAAGTAATTGATCTAATGTGCCTCTGATATTAGATGTGGTACTGCCTTCTCCCTGGTCTGTTGATTTATCCTTGAATCTAGACTCAAAGGATATCACCTTCGAGAACTCATTTGCTTAAGCCTTTAGTTTTAAGTCTAAAGACTCAAAATACTGACTTTTTTTTTTTTTTTTTTTTTTTTTTGCGATGGAGTTTCACTCTTGTCACCAGTTGTCACCCAGGCTGGAGTGCAATGGTATGATCTCGGCTCACTGCAACCTCCACCTCCCGGGTTCAAGCGATTTTCCTGCCTCAGCCTCCCAAGTAGCTGGGAATACAGGTGCGCACCACCACACCCGGCTAATTTTTGTATTTTTAGTAGAGATGGGGTTTCACCATGTTGGCCAGGATGGTCTCGAACTCCTGATCTCAGGTGATCTGCCCGCCTCGGCGTCCCCAAGTACTGGGATTACAGGCGTAAGCCACCATGCCCGGCCAAAATAATGACTTTTAAATTATATATCAGTTTGATTACAATAGTAAATTACTCTATTAGAAACAATAGAAATGTTTATCAATAGGGAACTGATAAAATAATATCGTATGCCAGTAAAATGCTGTGTGCCTATTTAAATGACATGGAAAAAGTATATTTAATGACATAAAAACGTGTTTGTGATATGTGACATGAAGAAATCATATTGCATCTGTGAAAAATAACAATAAAAATGAGAAATCATATTGCAAATTAGTATGTGCACTATAAGCTTATTTTTATAAGAAAAATATGTACATATCTGAAAGGATAAATATCAAAACGTTAACCATGGTTATATCTACATGGTAGGATTAAGGCTGATTTATGGTTTTTCTTTTTTATTTATATTTTAAACATTTTTTTAAAACCATGAACATATAATTTTTTGGTATAATAGAGAAAAAAGTCAATCAAAAAATATTTGTGAAGTGAGGATGGCAGATTGAATCAGCATCCAATTTACTCTCTCCTAAAACTATGTTAAAGTTCACACACACACACACACACACACACACACACACACACAACCATGAAGGAAACAACAACAAGAATGCTTTGGAAGCTGGAAACATTTTGGAAACTGGTTTGGTAGGCTCGCAAAAGCCTAACCTCAAGGCCACAGTGGGTAAATGAACCAAGCTGCTTTAGGCTACATAATCCTGCCCGGGATTGCCACTGGGGATGGAGATGGGAAGAGGGAAGAGGCAAGCGCACCAAAAGAAGGAGCACTGGGAAAGGTTGTCTGAGAAGCTGTGAGATCTCAAGAGACGGCCTCTCCTTCATCATTCCTCAGCCCTTGAGCCCCTCATCCTTCACCCAACAGGAGCATGAAAGCTTATTCTCTGTATTATGGACACTAGACACAGTTGAAAGTCTGATCGTCATACACAAAACAGAAAGAATAAGTGATCTTATGCTCAGCAAATCCCGGCTGCAGAGCCCTCCCTGACCTTTCCACTCAGGTCCAGGACACCAACAGCCAGACTCTGACCCTTCCAGATAAGATATTGGAAATGGCTTCTTCATAAAGGCTAAATTTATGCTTTCCCCTCAAGATTGCAAAATTAAGCAACATATCACTTAGGGACACATATGTAGGAGATATAACCAAAAGAAAAAAAAAAGCAGGGGAATGAATACTCTAGCCCTATGTAATGAGGAGGAAGGGGTTGCAACTGGGGTAATACCCTGGTAATGTTTGATTTTTTTTAAAGAACTAGAGTGATAGGAATATAGATAGTATAATAATACATTTTATTATTCTTATTTAAATTTTAGATGTGCATTTTATATATTCTTCCCTACATATTATATATTTTACAATTCACAAAATGTTGGTAGGCCAGGTGCAGTGGCTCATGCCTATAATCCCAGCACTTTGGCAGGTCGAGGTGAGCAGATCGCTTCAGCCCAGGAGTTGAGATCTGCCTGGGCAACATAGTGAGACCTTGTCTCTACCATAAAAAAATGGCTGGATGTGGTGGCACACACCTATAGTCCCAGCTACTCAGGAGGCTGAGACAGGGGGTTGCTTGAGCCCAGGAGGTCAACGCTGCAATAAGCCATGATTGCACAACTGCACTCCAGCCTGGGCAACAATGCAAGACCATGTCTCAAAAAAAAAAAAAAAAAAAGAAAAAGTAGGCAACCTAAGACCTCTTCCTTTCTGCGTGATTTTCTCCCTTTCTTCTTTTCATCCCTATTATGTTTCTGCTGCTCTTTCATTCCCTTTTTCTTTTCTAGAACTTTATAGAGGTCAAGAGTTCGAGATCAGCTGGGCCAACATGGTGAAACCCTGTCGCTACTAAAAATACAAAAATTAGTCATGAATGGTGGCGCATGCCTGTAATTCCAGCTACTTGAGAGGCTGAGGCAAGAGCTTGAACCCAGGAGGCAGATGTTGCAGTGAGCCAAGATCGTGCCACTGCACTCTAACCTGGGCAACAGTATGAGACTCTGTCTCAAAAAACAAAAAACAAACAAACAAAGAAATGTGATTGGTCAAAAAGGTATGACCTAATGGGAACAGACAGACCAGGCCTGTCTATTCAGATTCTTCTTGGCCTCACTCTTTCCTCCTGGGTATGGGCCAGGACCCTTTGTGGAAAGGTAGTTCCATGACCTACAATCAAACAAAGTAGGTAAGAGAATTTCTTTATGTCCAGTTCTTACTCAAAAAGGCGGGGGAAGGTTAGAGTAGTATTTTGTTTTATGGATTTTTGGGGTTCTGGTTTTTATGAACCACTTTGCAGAAGAGAAATTCTAGTTTCTGTGGCTTGTCTTGAAGAAGAATGAGAGGTGAAGGACAGGAAGGCAGGAGAGAGTCAGACGAACTTTGCTTTTGAGGCTGCTTCTGAAGCCTTCACTTGGGGCATCACTTTCTGAGCCCCCACAGTGTCTTCTGATGAACAGAAATGTTTAATGTTAATGAAGTTTAATTTATTAGTTTTTTAGTGGTTAGTGCTTTCTGTAACCTAGGAAATCTTTACCTGTCCCAACATTGCAAAGGCATTCCCCTATGTTTCCTTCTACATATTTTGTAGTTTTAGTTTTCATGTCTATGTGTGTGACCCATCTCAAACTAATTTTTATGTATGGTGTGAAGTAGAGATCATGACTTTTTTCCCATCTAGATATCAAGTTGTTCCAGGGCCCCATGTTTTTAAACTAATAGAATGTGCCTCTATCCCTTTATTTGCTCATCATGCAAAAAAAATTCTTAACCTAAACCTGAAATTTTGAAATATGCATCCCTGTCTTCATATCTCACTGCTTCCCTATGACATGGCCAGTAACTTTAAGGACCACCTATTATGACCGCTCCCCACCCCAGATAATTACAAATGATATATTTCTTTAGGATCATATTTTCAGATTAGAGAAAAAATAGATTTTGAAAGGAAAAAAACCTTGGCACTATTATTCTTTGACTGCTCTGCTTTTGCAATGTCTAAGATGTAAATAAAATCAACTATTAAGTTTGGGGCTGCAAATTTTTTTTTTTTTTTTTTTTTTGAGGCAGAATCTCGCTCTGTCGCCCAGGCTGGAGTGCAGTGGCGTGATCTCGGCTCACTGCAAGCTCCGCCTCCCGGGTTCACGCCATTCTCCTGCCTCAGCCTCCTGAGTAGCTAGGACTACAGGCGCCCACCACCACGCCCGGCTAATTTTTTGTACTTTTAGTAGAGATGGGGTTTCACTGTGTTAGTCAGGATGGTCTCGATCTCCTGACCTCATGATCCGCCTGTCTCAGCCTCCCAAAGTGCTGGGATTACAGGTGTGAGCCACTGCGCCTGGCCTGGGGCTGCAAATTTTATATATCATATAAAGAGTGAAATAATATGAAACAAAATTGGTGTTTAACTTTTTTTTTTTTTAAATGGAGTTTTGCTCTTGTTGCCCAGGTTGGAGTGCAATGGTGCGATCTTGGCTCACTGCAACCTCTGCCTCCTGAGTTCAAGTGATTCTCCTGTCTCAGCCTCCTGAGTAGCTGGGATTACAGGCACACACCACCACACCCGGCTAATTTTTGTATTTTTAGTACAGACCAGGTTACACAATGTTGGCCAGGCTGGTCTCGAACTCCTGACCTCAGGTGATCCACTTGCCTCGGCCTCCGAAGTGCTGGGATTACAGGTGCGAGCCGCCACGCCCAGCCTAGTTCATTTTTTCAATGTTTTTAAAATTGGCACATGTCTGACTCCTTTAAAAAATCAGGTTTACGGGGTCAGGCGCGGTGGCTTTGGGAGGCTGAGGCTGGCAGATCACGAGGTCAAGAGATCGAGACCATTCTGACCAACATGGTGAAACCCCATCTCTACTAAAAATACAAGAATTAGCTGGGCATGGTGGCACACGCCTGTGGTCCCAGCTACTCGGGAGGCTGAGGCAGGAGAATCACCTGAGCCCAGAAGGCGAAGTTTGCAGTGAGCCGAGATCACGCCACTGCACTCTAGCCTGGCAACAGAGCAAGACTCCATCTCAAAAAAAAAAAAAAAAAAAAAAAATCAAATTTACCTAAAACCAAAGGAATAAATTCCAAAAAGAGAAAAACAGAAACTGTCAAAAAATGCAGAGAAGCAAAGGAACAAAGAAAGTGATCAGTAGATGTTCAAATTAGGAGTAACCTAACTGAGAGAAGGTTTTGCAGCCTGGTGGAGATGAGAGCCAGAGCAAAGGAGGCTGAGGAGAATGCAGAGAAACTATAGGTGAATGGAATTAAGTGGCAATTTTTTTTCTTTTTCTTTTTTTTTTTTTTTTTTGAGATGGAGCCTTGCTTTGCCACCCAGGCTGGAGTGCAGCGGCACGATCTCAACTGACTGCAACCTCCACCTTCTGGGTTCAAGTGATTCTCCTGCCTCAGCCTCCTGAGTAGCTGGGATTGCAGGCATCTGCCACCATGCCTGGCTAATTTTTGTATTTTTAGTAGAGAAGGGGTTTTACCATGTTGGCCAGGCTGATCTTGAACTCCTGACCTCAGGTGATCCACCCACCACGGCCTCCCAAAGTGCTGGGATTACAGGCGTGAGCCACCATGCCTGGCCTCATGAACCAATCTCTATGTAATAGTATTAACTAGAGTCCATAGTTTATTCAGATTTCTTTAGTTTCTACCAAATGTTCTTTTTCTGGTCCAGGATCCCACCTAAGATACTCCATTACATTTGCTGGTTGTGTCTCGTTAGGTTCCCCTTGACTAGGACAGTTGCTCAGACTTTTCCTGTTTTTGATGATCTTGACAATTTTGAGAAGTACTAGTCAGGATGCCCCTCTGTTGGAATTTGTCTGTTTTACTCATGATTAGATTGGGTTATGGGTGTGTATTAGTCCATTCTCCAGGGTTCTCTGGAGAACCCTGACTAACACAGTTCTTGCATTGCTATAAAGAAATATCTGAGACTGGGTAATCTGTAAAGAAAAGAGGTTTAATTGGCTCACCGTTCTGCAGGCTGTACATGCAAGAACAAAAGGAAAGACAGTTTCTTGCATGACTCAACTTTCAGCTTAATTTTTTTCCTTTTGGCATGGTGAATTGGGGTGCCAAGATTTTTGTTTTCCTTTTACAATGTCAAAGTGATATGGTTTGTCTGTGTCCCCACCCAAATCTCATCTTGAATTGTCACCCCCATAATCCCCACATGCCCTGGGAGGGAACCGGCGGGAGGTAATTGAATCACGGGGTGAGTTTTTCCCATGCTGTTCTTGCGATAGTGAATAAGTCTCATGAGATCTGATGGTTTTATAAAGGGCGGTTCCCCTACACATGCTCTCTTGCTTGTCTCCATGTAAGAGGTGCCTTTCCTCCCCCTTCACTTTCGGCCATGATTGTGAGTCCATTAAACCTCTTTTTCTTTATAAATGACCCAGTCTTGGGTATGTACTTATTAGCAGCGTGAGAACAGACTAGTACACAAGGGTAGACACTACCAATGTGATTCATCACTGTTGATGTTGACTGGGATTGAGACAGCGTTTGTCAGGTTTCTCCACTGTAGAGTTACTCCCCACCGACTCCACCCTTCCCTTCCCCCTTCTCATGCTATCCTCTTAGGAGGGAAGTCACTATGTGAAGTGCACTTTTAAGGAGCGCGGAGTTATGCTCCCACCCTTGATGGCAGAGAATCAAGATAAATTATTTGGGATTCTTCTGGGCAGGAGACTTGTCTCTTCTTCCCATTTATTAATTTATTCAATCATTTATTTATATTAGTATGGATTTGTAGAAATTTATTTTATTCACTGGTTTATAATCCAATATTACTTTATTTTGTTGCTCAAATTGTTCCAATTTTGGCCATTGAGAGCATTTTCAGTTGGTTCTGGATGTTTACTTTTTAACTCTAAAGGTATTCAGTGTTCTGGTGAGTTTCATACCATGATATTTATTTTTTTTTTTTTTTGGAGACGGAGTCTCGCTCTGTCACCCAGGCTGGAGTGCAGTGGCGCGATCTCGGCTCACTGCAAGCTCCGCCTCCCGGGTTCACGCCATTCTCCTGCCTCAGCCTCTCCGAGTAGCTGGGACTACAGGCGCCCGCCACCACGCCCGGCTAATTTTTTGTATTTTTAGTAGAGACGGGGTTTCACCGTGGTCTCGATCTCCTGACCTCGTGATCCGCCCACCTCGGCTTCCCAAAGTGCTGGGATTACAAGCGTGAGCCACCGCGCCCGGCCCCCATGATATTTAAAAACATGAATGGGACCTACTATATAACTATTATTATTTTATCATTATTATTATTTTTTAGACAGAGTCTTGCTTTGTTGCCTAGGCTGAAGTGCAGTGGTGCGATCTTTGCTCACTGCAACCGCCTCCCGGGTTCAAGCAATTCTCCTGCCTCAGCCTCCCGAGTTGCTGGAACTATAGGCGCCTGCCACCGTGCCTGGCTAATTTTTGTATTTTTAGTAGAGACAGTTGGCCAGTCTGGTCTCGAACTCCTGAACTCAGGTGATCCACCTGCCTCAGCCTCTCAAAGTGCTGGGATTACAGGCATGAGCCACCATACCCAGCCCAGTATAGCTATTATATTGGCCAAAGAAAAAAAAAAAGCAAAAACCTGTAATTTCTTTAATATTAAATGACTGTCTTCCCCTAAATGACTTAGAGGAATGTTGTTTGTTTGCACAATAGTAATGATTAGAAATGTTAAAATGTCAGCATTGAAAAGGGAGCAGGGTTTATTGATCTTTCATACATAATTCCAACACCAGCTGGTGAGGGTGTGCTGGGCTCAGGGCTGAGACACTGGGGTGTTTAGTATCAGCTCTTCAGCCACTTCCTATGCCCCCACAAGTTGAGCTTGGCACCAGTCAGCTTGTTTATACAGATGTTGATTCAGTTTAGAAATAGCCATCTGGGCCCAAGGCTATGCCTCACAGATGGTGATTCATCTCAAGGGTTTCACAGACAAAGGTTGTCATATAGCTGGAGCACTTGGGGACTCCCCAGTTCAGAGCCCCAGAGAATGAAGAAAATTAGAAATGGAAAGGGCCTGTATTAGTTATCTATTCCTGAATAATGCATCACTCCAAAACTTAGTGGCTTAAAAGAACAGCCATTTATTATCTCTCGTGGTTCCTATGGGTTGGATATTGGGAAGTACTCAGTGGGGTGGTTCTGTCTTGGGTTCTCTCATGATGGTGCAGTCAGATGGTGGCTGGAACCGGGTCACCTCTAGGGCTTCTTTACTCACACATCTGGTACCCAGACTGTGATGATCAAATATCTGAGGACCGAAACAGCTAGGGCTCCAGGGCATCTCCCTGTATGTGGTCTCTCCATGTGACCTCTCCAGCATAGTGGCTTCCTGGTAGCTGGACTTCTTTCGTGGTGGCTCAGGGTACCAAGGGCACATATCACACGAGAGAGAGAAAACTCCAGGCTGAAGGCATTTTGCTTTTTTTTTCTAACTTAGCCTAAGAGGTCACATGGAAAGAGAATTAGCCTCTACCTTTTTGTGAGAAGAGTGTCAAAGAATCTGCAGACAAGTTTTAAAACCATGGCAGGACCTTAGAGACCTGATAGCTGCAGGGCCGGATGTGTTCCTTTGCCCCTTCTGTTCCTGTCTGTGCCCTCCTACCCGTTCTGTGCCCAAGAGGCTGAGTGACAGCTCCTCTCTGCTCTTGGTCCTGGGACACTGCATGCTTCTTTGCATTTTTCCTGCACACTGCCCACACCTTTGTTATTCAACTCCTCAATTTACCCAATTTGAGACACCATCTGTCTCCTGCAGTGACTCTGATAGTTACTCCCATGTCCTTCATCTTAGAGATGAGGAGAATGACCCCATGCTCCCAGCCAGGGGTCCAGGACTTGGGACATCCAATCCAGGGTCCTTTTGTTTCCATTCTATTAGCCAACACATGCAGAAACCAGAATGGGGCCTGAGGCAAAAGGAAAAGTCACTGACACAGTGTATTTATTTAAAACTTAGACATTTTTTTCAGCACGGATTTTTGCATTAATTTTTGTTTTATAACAGATTGCATTATAATATTATTTATCATGACTGAGTTTTTTTTTTGGCACCCCCTTAACTTTTGTGTCCCTGGGAGTCCCCTACTTGCCTCACCCTATCCCAGCCCCATCCCTCCAGCTTGCTCCCCACCTTGTGCTGCTACCACACTGCAGAGCTGGCTTGGGCTTTTAGAGGGGACCCAGGAATCCTTTCAGCACCTCCTCCTTTTCCTGAGGTTTTACCACTGAACTCTCATTGCCTGGTGGGTGCCACATCTTCGGATGCTGTCAGCAGCATTTTAGTGGTGACGAATCCCTAATTTGTAACTAGGTGGAAATAAAAGCTCCTTTATTCAATTTTCTGTTGGGCACCTCCCAGGAGTGCCAGGTGTATGTGTGCCTGGTGCTCTGGAGGAAGATGGGTGAGATGCATGGTGGAACTTGGAGGCATTTGCATTTAGGGTGGAAAACAGACATATTAAAAGTTAGAATAAAATATGACAAAGGCTCTTCAAGCTGTATAAAAAATGCTGAGTACACAACTAAATCTGTTGTTCAGAGTTTGTTCAAAGAAGGAAGGAGGGTGGGTAGGAAGGGGTAGGCTGGCAGAGAGGAGGAGCAGGCTGGCTGCTGGCAGGTCCCACCAAGGTGAGGTTAGGAGGCACCACAGATAACGAAACACCGGCTAGCTTGCAGTTTTCTCTTCTGCTGTCCTTATTTAGATCCTCTTCTGTCACTGCACGTAGCTGGCAGACTTTTCTCTTTTAGATCTATTCTAAGGCACTAAGGAATGAGGCTCTTTACACTTCATTTCTCTGCTGTCAGGGAAGAGGCTGATGTTACGTGCCCATGCGTCACCACTACTTAACGACAGACACACCAACGGTTCTGGACCTGGCAGTACTTTTCCCTTTGATGCAGGCAGTGAGGGATGTTAAATGGCATTTCATTATGATCTACTGGCTAGATGTTAGTCATGGCATATTTTAGAGTAAGCCTGAAGGGAGTTATAGGGAAAAGAAAGAGAGATCAGACTGTTATTGTGTCTATGTAGAAAAGGAAGACGTAGGAAACTCCATTTTGACCTGTACCCTGAAGAATTGCTTTGCCCTGAGATGCTGTTAATCTGTAACTTTGCCCCAACCTTGAGCTCACAGAAACATGTGTTGTATGGAATCAAGGTTTAAGGGATCTAGGGCTGTGCCGGATGTGCCTTGTTAACAAAATGTTTACAGGCAGTATGCTTGGTAAAAGTCATTGCCATTCTCAATTCTCCATAAACCAGGGGCACAATGCACTGCGGAAAGCTGCAGGGACCTCTGCCCTGGAAAACCGGGTATTATCCAAGGTTTCTCCCCATGTGATAGCCTGAGATATGGCCTCATGGGATGGGAAAGACCTGACCATCCCCCCAGCCCCACACCCGTGAAGGGTCTGTGCTGAGGAGGATTAGTAAAAGAGGAAGGCCTCTTGCAGTTGAGATAGAGGAAGGCCACTGTCTCCTGCCTGCCCCTGGGAACGGAATGTCTTGGTATAAAACCTGATTGTACATTTGTTCAATTCTGAGACAGGAGAAAAACCGCCCTGTGGCGGGAGGCGAGACATGTTGGCAGCAATGCTGCTCTGCTACTCTTTACTCCACTGAGATGTTTGGGTGGAGAGAAGCATAAATCTGGCCTACGTGCACATCCAGGCATAGTACCTTCCCTTGAACTTATTTGTGACACAGATTCCTTTGCTCACATGTTTTCTTGCTGACCTTCTCCCCACTATCACCCTGTTCTCCTGCCACATTCCCCTTGCTGAGATAGTGAAAATAGTATCAATAAATACTGAGGAAACCCAGAGACCGGTGCCGGTGCAGGTCCTCCGTATGCTGAGCGCCGGTCCCCTGGGCCCACTGTTCTTTCTCTGTACTTTGTCTCTGTGTCTTATTTCTTTTCTCAGTCTCTCATCCCGCCCGACGAGAAATACCCACAGGTGTGGAGGGGCAAACCATCCCTTCAGGAGTTGAGGTACTCCAAAGGCCATTGTGCAAACATTAACAATCCCCTGTCTCCTTCACAGTTATCCATCTGCAGGCATCTTGCTTTAGGCTGCACCATCTCATGTTTTTGCTGCTAGTCTAGTCATTTGGTTAATTTCCAAGGCTATTGTCTGTGAAGGACTGACTACCTGGCTGGACACAGGGATCTCTTTAGTCTGGACTTTGTTTCTGACTCACTGCAATAATCGGGGAAGACAGATCACTTAATCTCTCACCCTTTCCTCCCATCATTACTCTTCAAAAGCCTTCTTGCCAAATCACGACTTTATTTCCAGTGTTCCTAGGCCTTAATAGATGATGTCATTCAACAATCCTTGATATGGGATCAAAATACTACTTCTTTTGGGCAGTTCCTAATTATTCTATTTTCTGTTTCTGCTTTATAACTTCCAGTTCCCCCTTTCTTCAGTCTTCTCAATTTCACTACACTCTACATTTCAGCTCTTCTCTCTGATGCAGCTAAACTACTATATTATGGTACATAATCTTTAATGGGACCCATTCCTAGCTAATCTTTTGAAATGCAGTTCTGTAATTATATTTTAACTTAGTTCCCTCTTTTTCTAACTGTGGCTTTTAAAGTCTGTTAATGTTCTAATATGAAGTCATTCATTCTGATTTAATAATAATATGAAAAACATACCCTATGCATGCACTCATATAAAACTATTATTATTAGAAGTAAAACCCTAAGGATAAAGACATATAATATGGTTGGTATAATTCAATAACAGCTACCATTGAAATACATCCTCTATGTCTTATATATGTTATAATATTTGATCCCTACAATAATTCTTAGTATATATCACCATTTCACATGTGAGAAAATTTACAATCAAAGACATTGAATTGAGGTGGGCCTTTGTTTTGTTTTGTTTTACTCTTTTGTGGAAACCTATTATTTTGTGGATTCAGCATCCTCTTCTGAAAACTGCTTCTCCCTTCTCTATCCTTATGGCTGCATTGAGAACAGTCCTGTTGTGACAAGATCCTACCCTCTGGCCTCTGGGCCTCGTCCTACAATTTTGTGAAGCACATTAGTTTATGTTATTTTTATTTGTCTAACAGTAACATGTAAAACTTAGAATTGTTTGGTGGCCTGTTTACCAGCACAGGGACTGCAGATGTCAGTAAAGTCAGCTAGCAGACAGAGAGACTGGGGAGTGGTATTCACGCTCCTGCCTTTAATCCCCCACGTCCTGGCGCCCCCCGCCCCCCCCCCCCATGTATTCTGGAAGACATCTTCGTGTCCTGATAAAAATTTTCCCTTTTGGCTTATGCTCAAGTTTGTTATCAGTCACTTGCAACCCTGAAAAGTCTGAACTTTTACCAACGGTTGATCATCGTTTGGGTTGAAAATAGCTGGCACATTAGAATTTCATTCAAAAGCTGATTTATACTAGTTCCCCAAAGGGTATGTGCTTTGTTTCTTCCTTCCTGATCTCAAACACACATGAAAAATAAACCTTATCTATTAAAAACAGTTGCATTAAAAATAGCTAAATCATTTTTTTACTGAAATGGAAAAACAATTATAAAATTCATATGAAACCTAAAAGACCTCAAGTAGCCAAAACAATCTTGAGAAAGAAACAAAGCAGGAGGCACCACACTTCCTGATTTCAAAATATATCACAAATCTACAGTAGTTAAAACAATATGGTACAGGCATAAAGACAGACATCATAGACCAATTGAGCAGAACAGAGAGCCAGAAATAAATCCACACATATATGGTCAACTCATCTTCAGCAGGGGTGCCAAGAATATACAATGGGGAAAGGATAATTTGTTCAACAAATGATGTTGGGAAAACTGGATATCCACATGCAAAATAATAAAATTGAAACTTTACCTTAAATCTTACACAAAAATCAACTCAAAATGGATTAAAGACTTAAGTGAAAGACCTGAAACTATAAAACTCCTAGAGGAAAACAGGAAAAAGCATCATGACATTGGTCTTGGCAATGATTTAATGGATATGACACCATAAGCACAGGCAACAAAAGCAAAAATAGGCTAGTGGGACTACATCAAACCAAAAAGCTTCTGCAGGCCGGGAGCCATGGCTCACATCTGTAATCCCAGCACTCTGGGAGGCTGAGGCAGGTGGATCATTTGAGGTCAAAAGTTCGAAACCATCATGGCCAACAAGGTGAAACCCCGTCTCTACTAAAAATACAAAAATTAGCTGGATGTGGTGGTGCACACCTGTAATCCCAGCTACTGGGGAGGCTGAGGCAGGAGAATTGCTTGAATCTGGGAGGCGGAGGTTGCAGTGTCCTGAGATTCTGCCACGGCACTCCAGCCTGGGAAACAGAGTGAGACTCTGTCTTTAAATAAATAAATAAATAAATAAATAAATGGCTTCTGCACAGCAAAGGAAATGATCAACAGGGTGCAAAGGTAACCTAAATAATGGGAGAAAATACTTACAAACCATATATCTGATAAGTAGTTAATATCCAAAATATATAAGAAACTCCTACAACTCAGCAAAAAACCTAAGTCATTTTAAAAATGGGCTAAGGACTTGAATAGACATTTCTCCAAAGAAGACATACAAATGGCCAACCAGTATATGAAAAGATGCTCAATATCACCAATGATCAAGAAAATGCAAATCAAATCCACGACGACATATCACCTCAAAACTGTTCAGATGGCTATCATCAAAAAGATACAAGACGACAAGTGCTGGCAGGGAGAAAAGGAAACCCTGGCCACTGTTAGAGGGAATGGCAATTAGCACAGCCATTATGGAAAACAGTATGGACTTTCCTCAAAAAATTAAAATAGAGTATTGTATGAAAGGAGAGAAGGTTAACATTCCCCTTGACAAGAGGAACAGAAAATCAAATACCGTGTGTCCTCACTTATAAGTGGGAGCTAAATGATGAGAACAAACACATGGACACATAGAGGGAAATAACACTTACTGGGGCCTATTGGAAGGTGGAGGGTGGGAGGAGGGAGAGATCAGGAAAAATAACTGATGGGTACTAGGCTTAATACCTGGGTGACAAAATAATCTGTACAACAAACCTCCATGACACACGTTTACCTATGTCACAAACCTGCACATGTACTCCTGAAGTTAAAATAAAAGTTTTTAAGCCAGGCACAGTGGCTCACGCCTGTAATCCCAGCACTTTGGGAGGCCAAGGCAGGCGGATCACAAGGTCAGGAGATCGAGACCATCCTGGCTAACACGGTGAAACCCTGTCTCTACTAAAAATACAAAAACATTAGCCTGGCGTGGTGGCAGGCGCCTGTAGTCCCAGCTACTCGGGAGGCTGAGGCAGGAGAATGGCGTGGACCCAGGAGGTAGAGCTTGCAGTGAGCCAAGATCATGCGACTGCACTCCAGCCTGGGCAACAGAGCAAGACTCCATCTCAAAAAAAAAATGAAAAAATAAAAGTTTTTATAAAAATAGAATGGTAATATGATTCAGCAAGCCCACTTCTGTGTATTTTTCCAAAAGAATTGAAATCAGTATGTTGAAGACATACCTGCACTCCCATGTTCATTGCACCAGTATTCATAATAGCTAAGATGTGGAAACAACCTAAATGTTGACGAATGAATAAAGAAAATGTGGTATATACATACAATGGAATATTAGTCAGTCTGAGAAAAGAGGAAATCCTTGTCATATACTACAGCATGGATGAACCTTGAGGACATTATGCTAAGTGAAAGATGCCTGCCACAAAAGGGCAAATACTGCACGATTACACTTACATGAGGTATCTAAAATAGTGAGACTCGTAGAAGAAGACAGTAGAATGATGGTTGCAGGGATTGGGAGGAGGGTAAAATGGGGAATCGCTAAAATAATGGGTATAAAGTTTCAGCTATGCAAGATAAATAAGTTCCAGAGATCTGTTGTACAACGTTGTGGCTATAGTTGATAATATTGTGTTGTACACTTAAATATCTTTTAAGAGAGTAGATCTCATGTTTTAACTCTTCTTACCACAATAAAAGTAATAGCTACGTTCATTCAAACAAATCATCTTGAAAGCAACTGAAAACTATTTGGTGGTTGTTGTTGGCTAACTACAATGAGTTTTATTCAGTAGTCTTTATTTCTTAAAGAATGCAATGATATGTTCCATTTTCTAACATTTCAACTAATTCATTAGGAAAGGAAAAAGGAAGTTCATCTAAAGCATGGATTAGTGATGTTCTATGTTGACGTGATAAATAAAAGAAAAAATTTATTATTACAGGTCATATTACAACTTCTAACTTGCATGCAGAGGGATTTTGTGGTCACCCTGAAAACATGGCCTATAATGTGACTGTGAAAGCCAAGTGCTGCCTGTGGAGGCTCTGCCATGAAATGTCAGACGTTCTCTGTATGCGTCTCATCAGTCTAGGCACAATTTTAAATTCTGCACCTGCCCCCATGTCCATGGATTGAATATGGATCTGCTATTGTGTGGCCACCTTGGCCTTCAGGCTTAACATAGGTGACAATTTGCTCTGGGGCTTTGCGAAAGAAAAAATGTCTTAATCCTACCTAACAAAAAGAAAGTATTAACTCTGCCTAACAATAGTTGAAGACCCAAAAAAACGCCTATTAGGGACTATATAACATCAACATTGGAGAAGCTATCTGGAAAAATATGGAGAAAAACTGAAATATTTGAAAATAATGGAGGTTAACATACAGGTAATTTCCAATCAGCATACTTGGGGACTCTGAGTTTACCCAGAACATATTTTAAAAAAAAAGTCCAGTTTGCTTGAACAAACAACTTTCAAATATTAAGCTAATTGTTTGAATGACCAAAGCAGCCCATGCAAATAATTTATCCTTAGTCTTCACACACAGGCCTACTTATTGCCCAGAAAATTTTTCTTCTGCCTAATCCAGATTACTCTTCCATTTCTCTCACCTATTTTTAATACTTTCTCTCAGAGACAATGGCTACCTGGCTTCTCCTTGTCTTCCAATTTAATCTTCTTAGTTTTCCTCCATAGATTGTAGTTTCCATCTTTTAATTACCATTAATTTTTGTTTTTAGAAAAGGTAGTTTCCACTGGCTTAGTAGATATTTAACAAACTGGTGAAAACTACACATTAATTTATCCACCTAGAATTTGGTGGGAATGAGGTCCATCTTGTACTATAATTTGTGGATTAAGTAAAATGAGATGCTATGCTGTGATGTTTGTAAAATCAGTCACTATGTTAGCGCTCATTCATCCCAGCTCTTGCTGTGTGTGGTTTCTGAGGAGGGGGCATCATGAGAACAGGGTGGGAACATCACCGTTGTCCATGCACGTGTGTGTGTGCATGTGTGTGTGCACACGTGCACATGTGCATATGCTTGTAAAGGGGCTGGCTGGAGAAGAATGTCTCCTTGGTGATGCTAACAAAGCAACATTGAGCTGGAGTGACCTGAAGAGGTAAAGGCAGAGGTCTCCAAGGTGGGTGCTGGACTGAATTCTGGGAACAGGCCAAGGGCTGTGGTTACATCAATGGGAAAGAGAAGGGGCCCTGTGGCATGCCTGGTGAGTGGGCCTGAGGCTCCCTCTAGGCACAAAAAGGGTGGGAGATAGACCTGAAGATGGCCTGGCATGTTTGAGGCCAGCAAGTTGGGGTTAAGTTGTTTGTTTTTCTCCTCTTTTATTCCTCTCAGGTTTCTTTATAACCTTTTTAAAATTCAGGCATCTAAACAGCCCTTGGGATGAGAAGGACATGGTGGCCAGTGTCCATGAGCTTTAGGTACTCTTTTCCCTCTCACTGTCTATGGCCTGAGGACTGCTTACAAAGTTGGACTGTGGCAGGAAGGCCTCCTGATTAAACCAACAAAGAGGCCGCCTCTCCAGAGCTCAGAATTGTTCTGACATGAAAATAATCAAGTTCTGACACTGCCAGGATAATTACTGTTTAATTTCGAGTATTTTAAAACTGAAAATATAGCCATTCCTTCCTTTATAACTCTGTATTATGGTCTATTTGTAATAATTGTAATAACAATGCTTGGTGCAGAGACTGGAAAGGGGTAGGAAAGCCAATAATGGAGCATCCTCATGTTTCCCACAATTTTGGACACAAAGAAGAAATTCTCTTCTCTCCTGATAAGCAGAGATAAGCTTATACTTATTTCTGGATCCCTAAGTCATCTTTTTAGCCCTGCAAATTTGCTGGTGAGCAGTTACAATAAAGCTTCCTGGCAGTTCTTTCTACCAGAGTGTTAAAGTAATCCAGGTATTTGAAGGCATGAAATGGAATGACTTAATCTCTTCTCTCAATGGTTCAGATGGATGCGAAGGTCATGGCTACAGCTACCTGGTCTAGGAGTGTGTACATCATGTAAACATTCAGGTCAAGTGATAGAGCTCAGCTAAAATCCAGAAGTCCACTGACACCAGAGTTAGTTTTCCATGAAAGAAATGCCTATAAGAAACTGGACCAGGATAAAGCAAAGAGTAAAGGTCAGGAAGAAAGCTTATAATTGCATTACTGCAATCTTCTGCAAAATCAGACTTCTGCTTCTGTTCCACCTCTCTTTAAAGCTGAAAATGCCTCAAGTTTCTTACTGAGAGGCATGAGTAATTGCATGAATACTAAATTCTTTGACAATTTCTAGCATGGTTTCATCCAAGGTTATGTGATGAGGCTGCATAATATGGGCTCTATGTGTTTGGGCATTTTGTGCATGTATGTAACTTTGTCACGTTGATTTGCAAAATGGAAAATTCCCTGAATGTCCACAGAAAAGTATAATGTAGCATTTGGCAGGTCAACAAAATGCCTTCCCTTATTCTTTGTCTCCGCCTCATTCTCCAACACTTTAGTGAGCTAAGTTGTAGTGACTGAAATCATTCTTGGTGAATAATGCTGGGCCACGCTGAAAATTTGTGGCTGAGAGCTGGACCCTCGTCATCGCCACGTACTTTGTCAATGAGACAGGGTAACCCATGGTTACTGAGCTCCGATCAGTTAAGGGGCAGAGAGCCTCCGCTCCCCACTGCTCTATAAAAGAGACCCAGCAAAGGGACCCTACCAGCTTCTAGCTCTCAGTCTGCGCGAGGGTGTAGGAAGGAAAGCCCAGGACCTCCGGAGCAGAGCACAGCAGCTGCAGAGGCAAGGCCAGCATGTCGCCCAACTTCAAACTTCAGTGTCACTTCATTCTCATCTTCCTGACGGCTTTAAGAGGGGAAAGCCGGTACCTAGAGGTGAGCCACCCCTGGACTGACCCATCTCACCTTCCTTGCGTGTTAGCCCTAGGCGGCAGGCAGGCTGCCTCTGCTCGCAGCCTTTTGGGGTTCGCTGTTTCTTCCCTCTCTGCGGAATGCTCTCTTGCCCCTGGTTTCCCCTATCCTGTTCTCCCTCCTTGCCTCTGAGCATCCCAGACTGCCTGCCTGCCTTCCTCTGGCCGCTGGGGATACCCCAGCCTGATAGAGAGGGTCTAAGACCTTCCCGTCTTCTCCGGACACGGGAAAATATTACCCCTCTCTCTTTATTCGCTATGCTGAGTGGCAGGGAGGGTGCCCCGCTCTTGGTCCCCTTTTTTATCCCCAGCCCTTGAACTTTTCCGGACTGACCCATGTTCCTTGCCAGCTGCGGGAAGCGGCGGAGTACGATCCTTTCCTGCTCTTCAGCGCCAACCTGAAGCGGGAGCTGGCTGGGGAGCAGCCGTACCGCCGCGCTCTGCGTGAGTCGAGGCTGCCCGGCTCCCGGGCGCCCGGGACGCGGGGAAGCTGGGACTCTGTGCGGAGGGCAGGGGGCTCGCGGACATCTCTGGGAAGGGGCTGGCCGGCACCGCCGGGGGCGCGGTCCCCCTAGCTAAGGATCGGTCCGCGGAGGCGCGCCAGGAGCGGAAGAAGGTGGCGCGCCCGGGGCGCGGGAACCCAGCGCAGCCTAGGCTGGAAGTCCGAGCGCTGGGCGCTACAGAGCCCGGGAATGGGGCGCGCGGTGAGGGGCCACCCGAGGACTGCGCCGCGGCGGCTGCAGCCCGGGACTTATTGCCCCGTGCCCTTGTCCCCCAGAGTGCCTGGACATGCTGAGCCTCCAGGGCCAGTTCACCTTCACCGCCGACCGGCCGCAGCTGCACTGCGCCGCCTTCTTCATCGGCGAGCCCGAGGAGTTCATTACCATCCACTACGACCAGGTCTCCATCGACTGTCAGGGCGGCGACTTCCTGAAGGTGAGGCGCCCACGGCCAGCCAGGCCAGCTAGCCCAGCCGGGGGGCGGGGTGGGGGGGGTGTCGGGGGGCGGCACGGGAGGGTTGGAAAGGGCTGGGGCGCTGCACCCAGCGTGGGGCTGCCGAGCGTGGGTAGCCAGTGGCACTTCTTAGACACTTCGCTGGTGCCCGAGTCTGAGAGGCGCGTTCGAGGACCCCCACACGGCGAGAATCTCGCCCTTACCCGAAGACCTCGACCCACACACATCTAGTAGGGCTGGGGCCGGTGCCTCTGGACGCTGCCATGGTTTAAATTCCCTTCTAGGCGCTTTCGAGGCCCTAGGAACTTCTAAAGACTTGAACTCGCAGCGCGGAACGCTGTGGCGCAATCCAGGGCCGAGGAAAAATTATTAAAACCCAACAAGCTCGAGTGCTGGGGTTCACCAAGCGGGCCGTCTTGGTTAGAAGGCCCGCCCCACACGTCTCACATCTGAGCCCGCCTCACTCCTGCTGGTCCACGCTCGGCAGAGCCATTCCGAGCGCACAGAGGCGGTCTTCAGTGCGCTGGTGACCCGATTTTGGAGCAGTAGGGGACTGGCTGCCGAGGGGGCATCCAGATTGAGATAGGTGGGAGGGGAGGACAAGACCCCTAAGCTCACTGCCTCCCCGATTCTAGTCGTCAGACTCCATAAGTATAACAGGGCAGCGTGGGATGGCTGATGGAGCTCTACTGTCCAATTAAAATAATCATGATTAACATCTCCAAAGTAGGATTATTTTGGAACCTGTCACATGCGTTAGAAATAATTTGTAGCTGGGTTGTTGGTAATTTTGCTAATGTGGACTAGATTGGACTCATTAAACTGGAGACCTGTGGTGATTTTGAGGGTCAAGTCGATAGACTCTGACCATTTGTTCAACTGCAAACTTTAACAAGTGAAGGAAAAATGTCCCAGGTAGCATACCAGCCATCATTGCCTGGCTGTTGAAGCAGTTCTTGACATTTTAAAGTAGTATGTGATGATATTTTTAAAAAATAAGAAAAATGGGTGTATATAGCCATTAGCAGGTATAGTTGCTGCTCCAGTTTCTTTTGCTATCTATTTTCAAGATATTTTGTTCACATTTCAATGACTAGAGGAAAGAGAGAAGCTGCACAAAACCCAAATTATGCTTTTGTGGAATTCTTCGGAAGGTGAGAGGTAGAAAGTATGACCAAGGTAAAAATGTACATTGTCCGTGGTTTTATTTACCAAAGTGGTTGAAATGATAAAGTATAAGGAAGTTTACTTACTTTGGAAGCTTTAAGGCTTATAAAAAATTAATTAATACTATTACTTGCAAACAACCCTCACCGTCTGATATATACAAATGAAAAGGCAAGCAGGCAGAGTGTGGACTGTCAATTCTCACTTATGACTGAAGGCCCATTGCTGGGTGACTTTCCCCCCCTTTTCAACTCACTTCAGACTTCAGGAGTTGATGGAAATGATAGCATCTATGTCTGTATTTTTTCAAAGGTATTCGATGGTTGGATTCTCAAGGGGGAGAAGTTCCCCAGTTCCCAGGATCATCCTCTCCCCACAGCTGAGCGGTACATAGATTTCTGTGAGAGTGGCCTTAGCAGGAGGAGCATCAGATCTTCTCAGAATGTGGCCATGATCTTCTTCCGAGTCCATGAACCAGGAAATGGATTCACATTAACCATAAAGACAGACCCCAACCTCTTTCGTAAGTGTTCTCAGTCAAAAGGCAGAACTTGGGATTCAGACCCGCTTTTTGAAAGTAGTATCATTGCACAGACTTAAAGAAATTTGAACTGAGGAATGATGTGAATGGAAATTTTTTTGTAATTAGAAATGACCTAAAGGATAGTTTCTATTCTTTATTATGAAAATCAAATCACAGTTTTTATTTCCCAGGTTAGGTAGTATACTAATTTATGATGAGTACAATTCTATTTTTTCTCTAAAGTCTTGCTCTGAGCTCCTCAGGTTCTACAATGCATTTAGTGATAAGCTTTAATCTTCCAAGTCATTTCACTAATCCAGGATAAGCTTGAGTGATCAGATATAAAGTTGCAGTCTTAGAGATATTCAGGCACAGGCTTGAAAGTCTCCATATCTTTCAGCCTGTGCCTGAATGTGGTAGACAGATATCATGCCCTGACCAGAGGGTTGGATTATAGCACCTCAATGTTACCTTCTGATTCTGAGCCCACCACTCTAATTTAGTTCATTTATGATGGACACACATGTAGCTTATGCTACACAACTGAACAGCCCAGGTCTAAAGCATATTATCTTACTAAAAATGTTTACTCTGCGGTGGCTCACGCCTGTAATCCCAGCACTTTGGGAGGCCAAGGCAGGCGGATCACGAGGTCAGGAGATTGAGACCATCCTGGCTAACACAGTGAAACCCCATCTCTACTAAAAATACAAAAAATTAGCTGGGCGTGATGGTGGGCACCTGTAGTCCCAGCTACTGGGGAGACAATGGTGTGAACCCGGGAGGTGGAGCTTGCAGTAAGCTGAGATCTCGCCACTGCACTCCAGCTGGAGTGACAAAGGGAGACTGTCTCAAAAAAAAAAAATGAGTTTACTCATCTGCTAATTGTTTTTTTCCCCATTAAGAGAAAAATCTGTTTAAAAAATTAGAAAAGGAACACATATCACTTATTTTTGCATACAGTAGAATTAATAGTAACACTTCATGTGGCTGAAAGATGGGGCCTTTATCTGCCAAAGAATAATGTACTACTGATCTTTTGATTTCTAGTTCTGAAAAAAACAAAAGAATTTTTGAAAAAGCCCCCCAAAAAGGCTGTTCCTGAGGACTACAACAGAATAATTCAAGAAGACAAAATAAAGAGTTTCTCCTATATTTTGTTTAGTTAGAAATCAGAAACCTCCTGGGCCAGGTGTGGTGGCTCATGCCTGTAATCCTAGCACTTTGGGAGGCCGAGGCAGGAGGATCACTTGAGCCCAGGAGTTCAAGATCAGGCTAGCCCACAAAGTGAGACCCTGTCTGTATTAAAACTTTTAAAACAGTATATTAAAAAAAGAAACTTCCTAAAACCATCAAGGAATTTCAGTTCTTTTTGAAAGTAAGTCTAATTAAAAATACGAAAAGTAGGCAAGAAGTGTTTCTGATCTGTTCTGATCAATGTTGATTCATCCAGTAATCAGAAAAAAAGTACAAATTCTGATGCTTCTAGTTTCATATCTAGACTAATTAATGTATTGTAAATTTATTTATTTATTTATTTATTTATTTATTTATTTATTTGAGACAGAGTGTTGCTCTGTCGCCCAGGCTGGAGTGCAGTGGCACGATCTCGGCTCACTGCAACCTCTGCCTCCTGGGTTCAAGCAATTCTCTGCCTCAGCTTCCCGAGTAGCTGGGATTACAGGCACCAGTCACCATGCCTGGCTAATTTTTGTGTTTTTAGTAGAGACAGGGTTTCACCACCTTGGCCAGGCCGGTCATGAACTCCTGACCTCATGATCCACCTGCCTTGGCGTCCCAAAGTGCTGGGATTACAGGCGTGAGCCACCACTCCCGGGCAATGTATTGTAAATTTAGATTTGAGATATAAAACAAAAAATTTTAGAAGTTCTTGGGAGTAAATTAAACATTAAAAATGCACCTTTTAGTTAACTTATCACTTAACATGCAGCAAATATTTATCAGACTTAAGACTGCTGTCTTTCATTTTTTTCTCAGCCTATTTTCTCACTGTTAGAAAAATACTTAAAATAGGCCTGGCATGGGGCTCACTCCTGTGATCCCACACTTCGGGAGGCTGAGGCAGACGGATCACTTGAGGTCAGGAGGTCAAGACCAGCCTGGCCAACGTGGTGAAACTCCGTATCTACTAAAAATACAAAAATTAGCCGGATGTTGTGGCGCATGTCTATAGTCCCAGCTACCCAGGAGGCTGAGGCAGGAGAATCACTTGAACCCGGGAGGCAGAGGTTGCAGTGAGCTGAGATCGTGCCACTGCATTCTAGCCAGGGTGAGAGCAAGATTCCGCCTCAGAAAAAAAAAAAAAGAAAAGAAAAATAGTTAAAATAAGCCTGAGGCCATGGTGAAGCTGCTGAGCTGCATCTTAGGCCCCCAGTTTTAAAATAAAAATTAAATTTTTTTTTTTTAAAAAGAAAATAAATAAGAATGAAAAAGAAAATACTTAAAATTAATTATTTACTTTATGATTTAAAAATAGAGTTTGAGTTTTGGACTCACCATTAAGCCTCGATTTTTCTAGATTCCTAGCTTTAAGCTGGACTCTAGTTAACTCAAGTGTTCCTAGAACTACCACCAGCTAGTATTTGTCTGGGTGCTGAATTATGTCTTGTGATTGTTATAAACAAGGTAACCCCCTAAGATTAACATTAGAAGCCCCCTCACAGCCCAGGGCCTCCTGACAATATCCACGTGTCACTGATGGTTTTTGTTCCCCAAATCCTTCCTGTCTCCAAATTGCTTTTGTGGTATATATGCTCTCTTCCTGGGCAGAAGGCCCTAGATCATGAACAGGAGCCCTAGAATAAGACACAATAAATGTCTATAAAAACCCAGCAAACCAAGTAATGGAAACATGAATTTTTTTTTTCTTTTCTACAAAGCCTGTAATGTCATTTCTCAGACTCCAAATGGAAAGTTTACCCTGGTAGTTCCACACCAGCATCGAAACTGCAGCTTCTCCATAATTTATCCTGTAGTGATCAAAATATCTGATCTCACCCTGGGACACGTAAATGGTCTTCAGTTAAAGGTGAGTTGCTTACTTGCTTCCTAACCATTTGATAAGGCCACAACTTTATCAGAGCAGAAGCAATCATATAGGGCAAACCTGGACACTAGCAAATTGGCGTAGTACGTTGCTCTGATGAACTCTTAAATCTCACACGTGTTTGCCCTAGCTGCTTTGACTAACCCCCTCTTCTATTTCAGTTATGCAGCAAGTTGCATACTCAGGTGCCCCTTCTGACTACTTGAATACTTTCCTTGTGATGTAAGAAATGTTTTCAATTGGTAAAGTTGTGGTATGTAATTACAATTGAACTCTCTTGTACTTGCCTCTTTTACAAAAATTCTCTCCTAGCAGAACGTCGTGTGAGTCATCTACACAGCTGTTTTTCTGATTATTGGAATTTTCTTTTGACATGAAGGAAGTATCTCATTGACAGAACTGTGTTGTGAAGGAGTGCTAACTGTAGCATAAAATACAAAATTGGATTTTTAGATTGCAAAATACAGTAAAGCTTTGAAAAGTATTTGGCATGACATTTAACTCAATACATTTTGCCTAAAAAATATTAGCCGAGAACCCCTATCAACTTGTTTTTGAATAAACTTCTGTATGGACCTTAAAATTCATGCTGAGTTTGACCACATTTTCTTGCACTGGTAGCATTTTCCCTCTGAGTCATCCTCATTTCCTTCTACTTTCTCACATGACTAGGTTAAGATAACTCATGTATTTGCTGCTATCAAAGGCAGTCATAATTCCTAATCAGACAGATTTTAGTGAAAACCAGATAAATAGAACTAGGACTGAGAAAAGGAGTATATCCAATTTCCTTTAAGCCCTAAATTCATGGACTAGTGCCTGCTTTTCTTAAGTTGGAACTTAGTGGAAGAATAGTCCTTTGATAAGGACATTTTTGGGTATCTTTGGTACAGTCTTACTGGCTCGATATTATTTGTATGTCATTCTTGATGTAAAATATAGAAGATGAAAGGTGTGAGCACAGACTGGGAGATCTGCACTTTAGTTATTGGGGCTATGGGGGTAATTTTGGTGTTTCCTCCCGAACAATTTAGAGCCTACAGTGTTCTAGGCATCTGTTCCTTCACAAAATATTTTTTAAATGCTTACCATGTGCAAGGCACTGTTGTAGATGCTGGAAATTAGCAATAAACAAGACAGGTCCTGCTCACAGGGACCCTGCATTCAAGTGGGATGAGACAGGCAAAATTGCCATGTATTTCAAATGGTGATAAGTGCTATACAGAAAATGCAGCAGAGTAGTGTGGTAGACAGTGACTGGGAGCATGGGGGTGTATGGAGAGGCGGGGGGCTACTCGTGATAAAGTGGTCAGGAAAGAAACCTTTTGAGAAGTGAGACCTGGATGATAGATCAGAAGGAGCCAGCAGCTGTGAGAAAAGGGAGCAGAGGGAACAATGCAGAGGCTCAGAGGCAGGAATGGGCTTGCTGGATTCCAGAAATGGAAGGAAGAGGAGGATAGGCATAAAACAGCTTCAGGGAGATGGGCAGGGCCAGAGTGTGGTGAGCCCTGCAGGCCACATTAGGGAATTTAAGTTTAGGTGCAGTGGTAAACCACTGAAGGAGTTCAGGGAGGAAAGCAACATGATCTGATGTACGCTGTCTAAAACGTCACTGTGGCTTCCATGCAATGAATGGGCTGTAGGGCCATGCCACCCTTTTTATGGCCCTGGTGAGATGTTTCTTTAGTTATTATTAATGTAACTATCAAGATTATTTTCTTAAACCTCCCAGATTTCTACGTATTGGAAGATGAGTTCCACCAAAATAAACAAAACCAAAACCAAAAAACCTGCAATTTTGCACATTAAGTTGATGTGAGGATCTTACATTTGGTACAAGGAATGTAAGCACTTTTTTTTTTTTTTTTTTTTTTTTTTGAGATGGAGTCTCGCTTTGTCGCCCAGGCTGGAGTGCTACTGGTGCAATCTTGGCTCACTGCAACCTCCGCCTCCTGGGTTCAAGCAGTTCTCCTGCCTCAGCCTCCCGAGTAGCTGGGATTACACCTCAGCCTCTCGAGTAGCTGGGATTACAAGCATGAGCCACCACATCTGGCTAATTTTTTTGTATTTTTAGTAGAGACAGGGTTTCACCATATTGGCCAGGCTGGTCTCAAACTCCTGACCTTGTGATCCACCCACCTTGGCCTCCCAGAGTGCTGGGATTACAGGTGTGAGCCCCCGCTCCTGGCCAGGTACTTTTTGGGTACATTATTGTGGGCTAGGCAAAAGATAGTAGTGGCTTAGAACCTCAACAAAGAAATTTAGGGAATCAGTGTTGAGGAACTGAACTTGAGAGGTCCCTGCATAACTCAGTTTCTGCCATTGTTTGTAAGAAAGCTAGGTTTGCAAAGAAGGGAGAAAAATCATTGAACAGCAAGGAATAAGTGCACTTCACTTTCTTGTTTCTTTGTTTTGTTCCCTTCGCTTTAGTTTCTGTTTCTTCCTAGCTTCTTTATTTCCCACTTCTCTCTCCTGAGTCTGCCGTTTTCCCTGCAACAGCACCTGCTGAATTTTGGAACCTATAAAACTAAGTGGAAAATTTAGTCTTCAGAGATGTCCCTCCTGGATGTCCTCTACTCAAGGGAAAGGCAATTAAGGTTTTTTTCCTTTATTGCTAAATTGCTTATTCCACTCTCAATACAAGAACATGAAGCCCTGTATACAGTGGGGCTAATTAAACCTCTATTTCATCATTTGATGCAATTATGTATAAAGCCTCTAAGCATCAAACCCAGCACATAGTAGGTAGGCCCTTTAAAAATATATATCCCCACCTGCCCCTGCTCATTAGTGAAGCAGTTGCCATTATGTTATTTTCCAATTTGCTGTTTAGTTCCAGTTGTATTTCAATGCTCTTCTATTTTTTTTTTTTCTGAGACAGAGTCTCACTCTGTCGCCCAGGCTGGAGGGCAGTGATGTGATTTTGGCTCACTGCAACCTCTGCCACCCAGGTTCAAGTGATCCTCCCACCTCAGCTTCTCGAGTAGCTGGGACTACAGGTGTGTGCCACCGTGCTTGGCTAATTTTTGTATTTTTAGTGGAGACGGGGTTTCACCGTGTTGGCCAGGCTGGTCTCGAACTCCTGACCTCAAATGATCCACCTGCCTTGGCCTCCCAAAGTGCTGGAATTACAGGCGTGAGCCACCATGCCGGTCAGTGCCCTTCTAAATGCCTGAATGTGTGTGCTTATGTGTGTGTGTGGGTGTGGGTGTGCATGTTTTAAGTTCTCTATTTTAGATTTTGGTTCCTGTGTGTTAAGGTCTATCTAGTTAAGTACTGAGCACCTTGTCACATTCCACTAGATCTCTTAATGAGCACACTTCAATGAAGAAGAGGATCACAGGCAGAATTGTGGGGACCAGTACAAATGAAAATGTGGGAGCCCTTATTACAATTTTATTAAAATGCAGCAGAGCATTAAACCAAGCATAGAGCCCTTCTAGGCACTGGCTTTATGTGGCTGCACAGGTGGCATACTTGTGAGACTGTCCGGATCATGGGAGATGGGGGCTCAAAGTACTTTTGGGACTGAGAGTGGTTGCTTTGTTTGTGTTGGAAAGTGAGGCCCGGGGATTGCTGTGGACAAGACAGTATGGAAAAAATGAAAAGGCTGGGTGAGGTGGCTCACACCTGTAATCCTAGCATTGTGGGAGTCCAAGGCAGGAGGGTCCCTTGAGGTTAGGAGTTCAAGACCGGCCTGGGCAACATATCAAGGACCCATCTCTACAAAATTAAAAAAAAAAAAATGAAGGGAAGCAGGAAAAGGTGATCATGGTGGACCACACAAAGCTTTAGAATGAATTCTTTTGAGTAGCTTGAAATAAATTTGTTTTAGTTGAAAGGAGAAAGATCATGGTAACTGTAGCTAACTTGGGCCCCAAATCAGGGTTTTATTATTTCTTTAATATACTCATAATTAATCAAAATTCTCATTGGTAGAAATGAGGCGTTCCAATAGTACACAAAGTTCCTTTGCAAAGAAGAAGAAAAGAGATGAGGTGAAGGAAAAACAGATGTGAAAGCCCTATTTATAAAATGTAGATATTTGACTTCGCTTAACTGTGACTGCATGCATTAAGAAATTCGAGTGATTCAGTATGTATGTCCAAATGATTTGAAAAGTAAAGCATTTTTTGGTTGAATTTCCACACATCTTATATGGAGTTTACAGATTTCCATTTTATCATTCCAGTCCTTGAGCTTAAAAAAAATGAAAAAAACATGTACACACATTTCTAAAAAAAATGATTACTCAACTGATTTAGAAAAGCAATTTTTATGATTTTTTCTCTTTTAAATGTCTTTTAATTTCCGGAGTCCCAGATGTTAAATTAAATGGTATTGCCAGGATGTTGAGGCTGATTGAGTGAATTCATGGACCCGCTGTTGGTCAAATGGTTTGACTTCTGTAATTGGTTTAAATGTGTCTTTCTCTGCTGCTTTATTCCCTTAGAAATCCTCAGCAGGTTGCGAGGGAATAGGAGACTTTGTGGAGCTGCTGGGAGGAACTGGATTGGACCCTTCCAAGATGATGCCTTTAGCTGATCTCTGCTACTCCTTTCATGGCCCGGGTGAGGTATTTCTTTGATTATTATGTATGTGCCTATCAAGATTAAAAAAAATAAGCACTCCCCCCGATATTTTCTACATTGGAAGGCGAGTTTCACCAAAAAACCCTTCGATTTTTCACACTGAGCCAGTATGAGGATTTGAGGCTACATATAACATCAGTATCTTTACCAAAATATCCGACATTGGGAGAGAAACCTATGAAGCAACAAAGGTTGGCTTTAAGTAAAACTATGAAAAAGACAAAGCTTTTAAAATCTGCATTCTTTCCATTTTCTTGGGGGTCTCTGCTTTCATTTTCTAGAGACTAAAGAGTTTACTAACTGAAACACTTAGGGTTCAAAGAGTAGATGTATCATCAATTAGTAATAGGATAATAATGAAATAACTGTTTTTTATGTATGTGTATGTATGTGTGTGTGTTACAGTAAATAAACAACAAAGTGATAAGCTTTATTAGAAATTCTTAGAACTGTTAAAAGTCTATAACTTCTTAACGTCTAAACTAGCCTCTCCAAGGCCGGTGTAACACAGAGGTAAATTCTGAAATCTAAAAGCGGTCACCAGTAATAGAAGACTGGTTTATTTGGCACAGCGTATGCCAAATAGAACCCGATCTATGTCAGACAAGTGAGGATTTTCACTTTTTTATGCTCATGACAGGTGAGGATGGATGGGACTTCATGACCTCATGACCAAACAACTCAATGAAGTCAGGGGGAGGTGGGGGAGAGGAGTCATAAAACATTCCTGTAAAGGTCACTCCCATAGCTTTACTTCAGACACAGGAGTCCTAGATTAATATTAAAGAGACAAAACAGAAGAAGAACAGCAGTCTCTAATCTCAGTTAATTCTTACTGTAGCCTCCTTCCTCTCCTGTCACTGCAGATCATTAACCAGCTAGGCAATGAAGCTGCAAAGCAGACAGTCCTCTTGATCAGCTATTACCTGTAATAATTACAACCAGGCCAGACCACCAGTATTTTCTGTCTCTGAGTTGATGGACAAAACATCTCTAAAATAGAATTAACATACAGTCAGCGCTCCTTAACTGTGAGTTCCCCATACACGGATTCAACCAATTGTAATAGAAAATATTCAGTGTAGGCCGGGCACAGTGTCTCACGCGTGTAATCACAGCACTTTGAGAGGCCGAAGCGGGCAGATTACTGAGGTCAGGAGTTCGAGACTAGCGTGGCCAATATGGTGAAACCCCCGTCTCTACTAAAAATATAAAAAAATTAGCCAGGCATGGTGGTGCACACCTGTAGTCCCAGCTACTTAGGAGGCCGAAGCAGGAGAATTGCTTATACTCGGGCAGTGGTGGTTACAGTGAGCTGAGATTGTGCCACTGCACTCCAGCCTGGGTGATAGAGCAAGATTCTGTCTCAAAAAAAAAAAAAAAAAAAAAGAAAGAAAATATTCAGTGTAATTCCTGAACTTTGGGAGGCTAAGGCAGGAGGATCGCTTGAGCCTAGGTAGTTTGAGACCAGCCTGGGCAACATGGCAAGACCACACCTCCATAAAATTAAAAAAAAAAAAAAAAAAGGAAAAAAAAACACAAATAAAAAAATACAGTATAACTATTTACATAGCCTTTACATTGTATTAGGTATCATAGGTAATCTACAGATGATTTAAAGTATATGGGAAGATGTGTGTAGTTGGATGGGAGGATGGAAATAGGTAAAGGTAAAAGGTAGCCATTTACCTAGGGGACTTGAACATCTGTGGATTTTGGTATCTGTGGGATGGGGAGCATCTTGGAACCAATCTCCCGAGGATACCAAAGGATGAATTATACAAAAGTCATCACTAAAGCCTGATACGCACTCCACCCTCCCCCAGATACACCTGTATTCTAAGTTTTAGATGAGATTTAAGGTAGGCGTGGGCTCAAAGCAAGCTTTCTAATCAAGGTAAAGGCAAAAGATTTCCAAAATCCCACTTTGCTGAAAACTAGAGGATTCTCTAATGCTAATTGACACTTGAGCCCTGGTTTAAACTGTCAGTGCATGCTTTTTGGGTGCATGATCTGAGGCACTGAGGTACTTCCATGCTCATGATTGGAGAGCACCTTTGAGGAGATATACCTCAGCTGGGTTAAAAAGTAAGACAAGGATTAAAGAACAATCAGGCCTTACAATTTAGGTAATTGAAGCCAAAGTCATTTTTCTGCTTGGGTGATAGAACTTGAATTAGGATAAAAAGGTGATTCTAAAGCCAGAAAACCACCTTTGCCTACATTACCTAGGTAACTGAAACCACTTTTAAGGCAATTTTAAGGCTTGAATTATATCACTGTTTGGTTCATTTTAGACTTTATTCCGTTATTGGAAGGAGGACCTTGAGTGTAAGTTGTCCAGGTTCTTGGCGTTTTGAACAAAGAATTGGACAAAACGCACAAAGTAACAAAGGAATGAAACACAGGAACGAAGCAGCTGAAGCAGGGATGTATTAAAGGGAGAAAGCACTCCACAGGCTGGGAGTGGACCCTAGCGAGCAGCTCGAGGGCCCGGTTACAAAAGTTTTCTGGGTTCAAGCACTCCTTTCTTTTGTTTTGAGACAGAGTTTCACTCTTGTTGCCCAGGCTGGAGTACAATGGTGCGATCTCGGCTCACTGCAACCTCCGCCTCTTGGGTTCAAGCAATTCTCCTGCCTCAGCCTCCCGAGTAGCTGGGATTACAGGTTTGTGCCACCACGGCTGGCTAATTTTGTATTTTTAGTAGAGATGGGGTTTCTCCATGTTGGTCAGGCTGGTCTCGAACTCCTGACCTCAGGTGATATGCCCGCCTCGGCCTCCCAAAGTGCTGGGATTACAGGCGTGAGCCACTGCTCCTTTTGAGGTTCCTATCAATTACCGTTTATCTGGATGAAGGATTTGGTTTGTGGCTAAAGGCTGAGGTGAATTGGCACCCTATGCAGATGAAGAGATAGCCCATGCTTGGCCCATGGCCAGTCCAAGGCACTCTTCCTTTCCTTGTGAGATGTGGTGGAAGGGGAGGGTTGTAGGGAGACCAGCCTTTGATCCTTCGCTACTCCGGCTTGGGGGAGCTGCGGTTTTTCCTTTTGGTTCAGCTTTAGGAAGTTTGCATTAATTGGCTTTAGGTTCCCTGTCCCCAGACCCAGGTGTTTTCCTTTTAATCCAGCTTTGGGAAGTCAGTGCGAATTGGCCTCAGTTTCCCAGCCACCAGGCCTTGGTGTTTTTCCTTGATTCAGCGTGAATTGACCTTAAGTTCCCTGCCTCCAGACCCTATTCTCCTGCCTTAATTGTTTTCTTTCTTTATCATGTTTCCGTGAGCCCCTCCCGAGTTGAGTTGTTCAGTGTTGATTAGGGACCCTGCCCTTTACGTTGGATTTTGTTAGGAATTAGTTCAAAGTAATAAATAAATAATAAGTAAAGAAAATAGGACATGTTATAAAGATTAAAGTCCAGAGTAAGATCAGAAAAAGAATGACCTCCAAATTGTTTAATGAAAAATAAATTTGGCTGGGTGAGGAGGCTCATGCCTGTAATCCCAACACTTTGGGAGGCTGAAGCGGGCAGATCACTTGAGGTCAGGAGTTTGAGACCAGCCTGGCTAACGTGGTGAAACCCCATCTCTATTCAAATTCAAAAATTAGCCAGGAATAGTGGCACACAACTATAATCCCAGCTACTGGGGAGGCTGAGGCAGGAGAATCACTTGAACCTGGGAGGCAGAGGTTGCAGCGAGCCAAGATGGCACCACTGCACTCTAGCCTGGATGACAGAGCAAGATCCTGCCACAAAAAAAAGAAAGGAAAGGAAAAGAAAAATAAATTTGGACCTCCTGGTAGAAGCTTAACTAGACTCCCTGGTACTTATATTAAAATAATTATAGGGCTTTTATTTATTTTGTCATCAAATTGACTTTTATCTCAATAACTCTATTGAACTGTTTACTTCATTTAAACCCGGTACATGTTTGAGTGGTACCCATTACACAAGGACAATGATAGCATTTCTTAAAATTTAAAAACACCTTATAGAGACAAAGTAAGGAAAGATTGAGAAAACTAACAGCAGAAATGATTATTGTAGGGCAGATAAATCTTGCCTCAGGAACCAGCTTGGATAAATAAATAGGATAAGTACAAGGAAAGTAATTCTTAATAAAAATAATATGAGTTTCAATATATAACCCATACAGAGGAGATATAAAAGTTGTCAGATCTTATACAAATAGTGAATAAGATTGGATTTTTTTTTTTTTTGAGATAGAGTCTCACTCTGTTGCCCAGGCTGGGGTGCAGTGGTGTGATCTCGGCCCACCACAACCTCCACCTCGCAGGTTCAAGCAATTCTCCTGCCTCAGCCTCCCGAGTAGCTGGGACTACAGGTGTGCACCACCATGCCTGGCTAATTTTTGTATTTTCAGTAGAGACAGGGTTTCACTATGTTGGGCAGGCTGGTCTCACTCCTGACCTTGTGATCCGCCCACCTTGGCCTCCCAAAGTGCTGGGATTACAAGCATGAGCCACCGCGCCCAGCCGAATAAGATTGGATTTAAGAGAAGCAAGGATATCAGAAGCCATTTCATATAAATAGTACAGAAAAAATCAGAGAAAAGTTGTAAGTGGATAATAGAACAAAAACTAGTATGTTCAGTGTATGTCTATACGATGCAAATGATCTTTTTGTTTATGTATAAAACAGAGTTTTTGTTTAAATTCAGAAAATGATAAACGGGTGATTTTTTTTTTTTTTTTGGTCTACATAAATGTCCCGCAGTACATTCCATCCTCTAGCCCCGACTAAATGCCCCTTGCAACCCTAGATCTGGTGACAACCAAAAACTGCCACTGCAAATTTCTGACCTGTCCTTAGAGGGCAGTACTGTTTCCACTGCAATCCCTGAACCCGAGCAACTGCACACTCCAGACTGATTGCCTTTGCCTGCCTTTACCGCTTAGGCTTTGCAGGCAAAAAAGGCCGAGGAGACATCTTCTTGCTCTTTCCAGCTGGTTTTATTTTTCTAACAGTGTTCTTGCACATGAGGAGAAAGACTGAATTCAATTACACTATTCTATAACGAATTATAAGTTATAATAAAAATGAAACAAAAACATTTCAACTGATAGTAGATGCGTGGTTTGAGTACATGAGAGGAAGATAGGTTTCCTTGCTTTCATTATGTTTAAGTGATCCCGTCATTTAAAGGATGACTGCGTGGTTTCTAACCTGCTGGGAAACTTTTATCTTTTCCATCCATTATAGCCCAGATGAAAGTTGGCTGTGACAACACTGTGGTGCGCGTGGTCTCCAGTGGAAAACACGTAAATCGTGTGACTTTTGAGTATCGTCAGCTGGAACCGTACGAGCTGGAAAACCCAAATGGAAACAGTATCGGGGAATTCTGTTTGTCTGGTCTTTGAATAACCAACCCAATGATTTACATGCTGATAACTAAGTGAGTTTTTAATGGCCATTGTGTATGATTTTGATGCACAACTAGTTAAAAGCCTTTCATACCAGTCAGTATTCCCAGCCTTGCGTGCGCGCGCACACACACACATACACATACACACACACATACATGCATTAATTTTTGTACTTTGCTTCGTTTATGTTTGTAATCTGTAAATGAACACATGGCAGAAAATAAGCCCCTGATTGGTAGGATCATAGTTCTAAATGGAAATGTTTGTAATTCTTTGATGTGCTACTGAACCTGAAACTGGTAAGACAAGCACAAAGCAACGTGCAATAAAAAAATTGTATCTCAAGGGAAAATACTCAAAGAAAGAAAAGTGGCAGCACTTATATTAGTTTTATAACACGAAAAAGTCTTGTGTATAGCAAAGTAGTTGCATCTGTTTATTTTCTATTTATTATTGTTACAATAGATAATAGTTATAGCAATTATTAATTGATTTGTAACAACTTGTTTTTAACCAAACTTTGTAGCATGGAAACAATTTTCTAGGCCGGGCGCCGTGGCTCACGCCTGTAATCCCAGCACTTTGGGAGGCCGAGGCGGGCGGATCACGAGGTCAGGAGATTGAGACCATCCTGGCTAACACAGTGAAACCCCGTCTCTACTAAAAATACACACAAAAAAATTAGCCGGGCGTGGTGGCGGGCGCCTGTGGTCCCAGCTACTCGGGAGGCTGAGGCAGGAGAATGGCGTGAACCCAGGAGGCGGAGCTTGCAGTGAGCGGAGATCACGCCACTGCACTCCAGCCTGGGCAAGAAAGCGAGACTCTGCCTCAAAAAAAAAATTTTTTTCCATCCACAAATACAAACATGAATAAATGTATTCAGAATGTTGGCACCTTGATGTTGGGCTTTATTTGCTTTCCTGAGTAGTCCTCTTTCTTGTTACCATCAGAAAATAATGTTATCATGTGGTGCAGAGCCAAATGCTGAACTAAATCATTTTGGACTTCTTAGAGCTAGAACTCTGGGCCATTGAAGTAGAATTATTTAGAAGAGAGGTAGAATTGCAGTGTTTGCACAAGCAACACTAACTGGTCCTGGCAGGGAAGCGGGTGCAGAGATTCATTTTCCACTATCCTCAGAATACATGTTTTTGTCACGATATACATTTCTACAAAGACAGCAAGGACCTTACAACTCTCATAGACACAGTTTGCAGAAATCTGAATACTTCTTTGATACTGAAGGCAGTTTACTGTTGACTGAGCCTTGTTCTGTGTTTGGCTTAAAACTAAGCATGTAGTATATAAAAGACATCTTGGAGCAAAAAGCAAGGTTCTAAGCTACAAAGAAAATTCTTTTTTTTTTTTTTTTTTTTGAGACAGTCTTGGCTCTGTCACCTAGGCTGGAGTACAGTAGTGTAATCTCACCTCACTGCAACCTCCACCTCCCGGGTTCAAGCGATTCTCCTGCCTCACCTCCCAAGTAGCTGTGGTTACATGTGCGCCACCATGCCTGGCTAATTTTTGTATTTTTGGTAGAGGCAGGGTTTCACCATGTTGGCCAAGCTGGTCTCAAACTCCTGACCTCAAGTGATCTACCGGCCTTGGCCTCCCAAGGTGCTGGGATTACAGGCATGAGCCACTGTGCCTGGCTAGAAAATTCTTTTAAGGGAACTCTTTACTTTGGATTAGTAGATGAAAGCTTCAAACTATGCCATAATTAATGGCCTTATTATGGTTCCTGAAACATATTTAATATGAAATTCATTGGAATATACTGGGATCCTATACACTGGGCTTGTTCACAACATCTGAAAACCAGGCAGAAAAAAAAAAAAACCAACTAATTGGAAGTGTTTCAATACCTAGGATTTGGCACAAGTTTTGGCTCAGTAGGTATTTTGGAATGAGTGACTACTTTAGCAAATGAATGAATAAATGCCTGAATGGATGGATGGATGGATGGATGGATGACGGATGACTATAATTCTTGATTAGTTATATAAAATATTGGACTCTTCATTTCATAGACACTAAATTCTATGAAGCAGGAGGTTGAACCTTTTTCTTAAAAAAGATAGTCACTCTAGCAACCCAAGAATTAAGGAAGTTACTTTTATCACCATCAGAAGTTTCTGGCTCTTCACCTTCATGACTCCCGCATACTGAGTAAAACACACTTTTCTATTGCATCTCACCACGAAAGTTAGGAAACTTGCTTTTATTCCTAAGGGATATTTTGCAAGCTGATTAGCCTCTCTGCAGTAAGACAGGTGCTCCCGTGGTCCTTAAGCCCTGAAATTCTGTGGTCATTTTTGACATGCTTTACTTCAAAGCTTGTTAGTGAACAACAGCTTACATTCTTTGAGAGGATGTCCACCCTGGTGAACTGTCCACGTCTTATTCTTGGACTGTGTTTCAAAAGGATGGGGCAGCTTTCTGGAAACAAAATGGTAACTGAAATCTCTGGGGGAGATTTATAGGTTGTGTCTTCACTGGCATATCCATCAAGCGAGTAAAAGTTTATATGAAACAATATGACTTTCTAAGAAAGGAAGTATAGCGTAGTGGTTAAGGTCGTTGACTCTGCAGCCAACCCTCTTGGAATCCCAGCTCTACCACTGACTTGAGCAAGTCACTTCTAAGTCTCCCTTCCTTAGTTTTTAATCTGTAAAATTTGGGTAATTTACAGTACCTTTACAGAAGGATAAAGGTGCCTTCTGCAAAAGGTTTTTGGCCACATTAAATGGTTAGATATATTTAAATCAAGACCTGTGTCTCACATGTGTTGGCTGTTCTTTTTATTTTTGTCTCTTCTAAGCAAATATGCCATTCTGGGTCCTCTGTACTCTTATTGGGACATTTGCTTTGTACACTGAAGGATTTGCACTAATTCAATTATACTGTTTCATCCCAGGACATTTGTGAGGAAGCTAGGGTTAGTTAGGGTTGTTGTCTGTCACTGAGAAGCATAGTAACCCCAGCGCTAATCCTCACCCTAATCCTAACATTTGAGGGTAGATCATGTCAGGATTTATCTGATTCACACACATCTCTTCTCACAGCTCACCCCTGTCTGCAGGCACTGCACTGCTCCAGGACCAATCCTGACCTTGGGCAAGAGGAATTTGAATAGCTCTTGTCTGATGTTCTGGTCATGAACAAATTGTCTCATAAATTGTCTGGACTATCTGCCCTTCTGCCCCATTCTCCATCTCTGTAATCTTTCAGATCTTGGTTATTTCATTGTAGTAGTTCTTGTCTGGCCCTGTTTTTATCTCTCACTCCTACCTATAGGTCTTTCTGAATACCAGTTAGGTGACTAGGGATCTGCTTTCTACAACCAATAACTGGTTTTCCAAATTCTTCCTGCCTCCATGTCTAAAATTCTGAGCATTTTTGCTCATAGGTTTTATGTCACTGTCACCGTCTAATTTTCTAGATGCTTCTCTTTTTTCTTTTGAGACAGGGTCTTGCTCTATTATGCAGGCTGGAGTGCAGTGACAGCAAACTGCAGCCTCGACTTCCTGGGGTCAAGCGATCTCCCACCTCAGCCTCCCAAGTATCTGGGGCCACAGGTGCATGCCACCTGTGGCTAATTTAAAAAAAATTTTATAGGCCAGGCGCAGTGGCTCACACCTGTAATCCCAGCACTTTGGGAGGCCGAGGCGGGCTGATCACCTGAGGTTGGGAGTTCGAGACCAGCCTGGTCAGCATGGTGAAACCCTGTCTCTACTAAAAATACAAAAATTAGCCGGGCGTGGAGGCAGGCACCTGTAATCTCAGCTACTCGGGAAGCTGAGGCAGGAGAATCGCCTGAACCTGGGAGGTGGAGATTGCAGTGAGCCGAGATCATGCCATTGCACTCTAGCCTGGGCAACAGAGAGAGAGAGACTCCGTCTCAAAAAAAAAACAAATTATAGAGACAGGGTCTCACTATGTTGCCCAAGCTGGTCTCAAACTTCTGGGCCCCAGCGATCCACCCACCTCAGCTTCCCAAAGTGTTAGGATTATAGGCATGAGCCACTGCACCCAGCCTTCTGGATCCTTTTCTACCTCCTCTAATCCTGCCTCTTCTGCCACTGTCTTCCAGCCTGTCATCTATGGAATATCTTGATCTGCCTGTGATACTACTTTCTCCTAGTATATAAAGCAGCATGTCTTCTTTACCTCCAACTACTCCCTGGTACTGTTGCTTCATTTAAGTGGGTAGGGCAGAAATGCTATATGTTCATCAGAACTCACTTTACAACCTCTCTTACAGTTAGGCTTGGTCACGTGACTGAATTATCACAGAAAGAATGTGGGTAGACATGATGTCCACCCCTTCATGTGATCCTCCACACCTTCTCTCTCTTCCCATATCTACTATCTGTTAGACACAGAGGCCTGAACAGAGGACTCCAAGGCCATACAGGAAAACAGAGCCATAGGATGCAAGAAGCCTGGATCTCTGAATGACCACATGGACGGCTGCCTATTGACTATGCACATCCACACTAGACTTTGTATGAATGAGAAATAAATTTTTATTTTGTTAAGCCACTGAGATAAATATATGTAGCACTGAGTATTCTCATACTTCATACAATGGGCCTGTCTAAATCCAATTCTTAGCTATTCTGTCTGTTTTTGTTGCAACTATCCAGACAGGCCTGACTTGACTTTTCCAAAGAAAAATACCTCAAATGCACACCTTTGATCTTATGAAAACTAAGCTTTAACTGATATAACCATATGCAACCTTTCCACATTCTTTAAATAATCTTAGAACAGTGATCCTTAGACCTCTTTGAAAATCTGACAGGAGCTGGAAATTGTTTTCCAGTAAAAAATCCCTATACATACAAAAATATCAAGCAAATACCTGAGAGTTCACAAACCCCTAAAGAGCATCTAAGGATTTCAGGGTAACTCCTGCTATTGGATTCAGTAATGGATGAAAGTCAGTTTTATACCAGTCTTCTCACACTGAATTGCCCTCTCTTCAATATTAGTTAAAAACATTCATTAGTGAATTTGGCTGCAAAATAAGTCCATAATAACAACTTAGTCTTTCTGCTTCTGTATTTATTTAATTTTGCCTTTTACCGGATGAGTTTTGCTTCATCTGCTACGTAGTTTTTCTTTAGAGAGAAAACATGTTTGACTCAGGACAAATTTTTGTGACACAGATTTTTCCAGATTTCTCCCAATTTCAAACTTTTCTTGCTTGCTATTTTATTTTATTTTGTTTTATTTTATTTGAGACGGAGTCTTGCTCTGTCACCCAGCCTGGATTGTAGGGCGCGATCTCAGCTCACTGCAATCTCCGCCTCCCGAGTTCAAGTGATTCTTCCACCTCAGCCTCCTGAGTAGCTGAGATTACAGGCATGTGCCACCACACCTGGCTAATTTTTTAAATCATTATTATTATTATTATTATTAGACAGGGTCTCACTCTGTCACCCAGACTGGAGTGCAGTGGCACAATCTTGGCTCACCGCAACCTCTGCCTCCCAGGCTCAAGCGATTCTCCTGCCTCAGCCTCCCAAGTAGCTAGGATTACCGCCTCCCAAGTAGCTGAGATTACAGGCATGTGTCACCATGCCTGGCTAATTTTTGTATGTTTAGTAGAGATGGGGTTTCACCAGGTTGGTCAGGCTGGTCTTGAACTCTTGACCTCAAATGATCCACCCGCCTCAGCCTCCCAAAGTGCTGGATTACAGGCGTGAGCCACTGTGCCCGGCCAAATTTTGTATTTTTAGTAGAGAGGGGGTTTCACCCTGTTGGGCAGGCTGGTCTTAAACTCCTGATCTCAAGTGATCCGCTGGCCTCAGCCTCCCAAAATGCTGGGATTACAGGCATGGGCCACCGCGCGAGGCTGCTTGCTATTTTAATTGGGAGGCAACATTGCCAGTTTGTCTGCAAAGTAGAAACTTCATGAAAGGAAAACAAAGGTTTGATGGACAGGATTTACTTGTAGGCAGTTTGTTTATGTGATCAAAAGCACCCAAAAGAGAGTTGTGGAAAGAAACGCTTATTGTAGAGTAATCATATGAAATTATATCTGAATACACTTTTATCTGTGCAGCAAAGTATTTCAGAAGACAGAAACACCTTTGTATCTTCAAATAAGTAGGTTGAATGGCATCAGTTCTAATGGGTCATTTGTACTGATTATCATCCATTTTTCTCTTTGCGTTTTAAAGTTTTTTTCTTCATTTGTTAAGACAAACTACACAAAGAGAAAAGAAACAGAGATATGAGAGAGGAAATATGGGTGAGAGAAAGAGGCTTGATTAGAGCATTTGAAAACATAATGAAATAGAGGTCTCTAAATTGGATTCTGGGCTTTGCTCTTGATAACAACCATGTACTCAATCCCTCTGCAGCTGAAAAACTGAAAACAGGAAGTGTTTTTGCTTTAGGGGAAAGATTTCATGTCAACACTAAGACATAAAGCTGGATGAGCTAGAAATAACCATGCTCTTTATAACTAGAAGAATTATCAGATATTGGGGGTTCCTAGCATGAAAATGCAATCCCCCTATTGACTCTCCTTTCCAGGTTTTTTAAGTTTAAGAAAACATGTCTTGTGTTATTAATGGTTCAGATGTAATCAAGCCAGCCAAAGACGCCAGCCAAAGACACCAGCCCAGCAGGTAGCTACTGTGATTTCAGGGATAGCACTTAACTGAAAATATTGCCTTTTACTGAGATGCCCACCTTTACAACTCTTTTTCTTCTGTTATCAAAATGTATATTTAATTAAGCAAGTAATTCATTAGTAATGTATTACTTTAAAGATTCAAACCATATAGTGGTAACTAGTTAATGAACTAACTTATAAATCAGTCATTAATTTGACCATATGTTATTGCTAATCATTATGACATGACAAGAATTGGCAGGAAAGTCTCAAATACACGGGAGGGTAGTGAGTGCAATTAAGAGTATTAGGTCCTGGCCAGGCATGGTGGCTCATACCTGTAATCCTAACACTTTGGGAGGCTGAGGTGGGCGGATTACTTAAGGCCAGGAGTTCAAGACCAGCCTGTCCAACATGGCGAAACCCCATCTCTACTAAAAATACAAAAAATTAGCTGGGTGTGGTGGTGTATGCCTGTAATCCCAGCTACTCTGGAGGCTGAGGCAGGAGAATCGCTTGAACCTGGGAGGTGGAGGTTGCAGTCAGCCGAGATCACACCACTGCACTCCAGCCTGGGCAACAGAGCAAGACTCTGTCTCAAAAAAAAAAAAAAATATATATATATATGCATGCATATACATATATACACAGACATATATATCTACACGCATATATATACATATGTGTATATACGTGTGTGTATATATGCGTGTATATATGTGTATATGTATGTATATATGTGTATATATATGTGTGTATATATGTGTGTGTATACATGTGTGTATATATATGCATGTATATATATGTGTGTGTATATATGTGTGTGTGTGTGTGTGTGTATATGTTGGTGGTCCATTGGAAAAGCTAAGAAAATGGTAGATCAACTCTGCCTTCTGTTCAGCAAAAGCCAAAATCCCTTCACCCATCACATCCAGGCTTATTAGCAGAGGCCTCTATGATCTTATATATAATAAGATGCTGGCCCCTACCCACCCATCCTCACCCCCTCTTTTTACATCAAAGAGATCTCTGTAATAAATTGGGTAATAAGCAGGAAAAGAAAGAGTATGAGATGCTGAAAAGCAAACAGACCCAGGTGAATGCTCCATTAAAGCTACCTGGACAACTAACAAGGTATTGATGAAGCCACTAGCTGGCTGAAAGTTTGTAGAGGTAAGCAAAGTTTGCTATAGACTCGGGAGTGTTATCAAAGACAAACTGTATTTCCTTAGTTTTGTTTAGGACCAGCCCAGGATGCAATCTTGCCTGTGTGGAATGGATGGGATGAAAGATGGATGGGCCCAGCCTTAGAAGCAAGATCTAGACCTATAAGTATAGTCATCAGAATGGAGAGGGAAGAACCCAGACTTCAGGAACCCAATGTAGAGGTGAGTTCTGATTCAACCACTAACCAGCTGTATGTCCTTGAGCAAGTTCCTGCACTGCTCAGAGCAGCTTCGTTACATGTCAGGTATAACAGGAGCACCTACCTTTTAATGCGATGGCTTGCGTGAAGTACCACGCACCCGTCGAGGCACATGGTAGACACTATAACTATGAGTGTCCCTTTCTCAGAAAACTTGTTTATCAGTCAAGTTTTGGTAGTATAATTTTATCTTAAATGCTACTAAAATGTTTTCTATTTCAAGGAAATAGAGCTGGCTCCCTTAACTGATGAGAATTTATTTGGCAAAGAGAAAATAGCTTGTTTTTATAACATTCAATTGCTGTTTTTTTTCTCGAAATGGCCTTACCTCTACAGTATCTACTCATCAATTCATTAAAATAGGGTGGTCCATTGGCAAAGCTAAGAAAATGGTAGATCAACTCTGCCATCTGCTCAGCAAAAGCCAATCCCTTCACCCATCACATCCGAGCTTATTAGCAGAGGCCTCTATGATCCTTCCCTATCCTGGCCTTTCCAGTGAAAAACAACCAGTGCTGACATTGAGTGCCCCTTAGGGGACACTGACACGCCAACTGCTAGGTAAAGGTAGGAAGGGGTGAGGCTGGTGTAACGTTCTGTAAGGCTGCAGGTTTAAAAACAAAACAAAACAAACTCAAAAATCTCTCTCTAAGATTGATAAACAATAAGAAAATGTTTGGCTTTATTCTTGAATCATAGTAAAAGCTAATATTTATTGAATACGAAGTACAGGCATATCTTGTTTTATTGCACTTCACTTTATTGGACTGTGCGGATATTACGTTTTCTACAAGTAGAAGGTTTGTGGCAACTTTGGGTCGAGCAAGTCTATTGGTGCCATTTTTCCAACACCATGTTCACTTCATGTGTCTGTGTCACATTTTGGTAATTCTCATAATATCTCAAGCTTTTTCATTATTATCATAGCTGTTATGGTGATCTGTGGTCAGATGTTACTATTGTAATTGTTGTTACTATTGTAATTGTTTTAGGGTGCCACAAACTGTGCCCATAGAAGACAGCGAACTTATGGATAAATGTGCGTTTTGACTTCTCTGCCTACTGGCTGTTTGTTCCTCTATCTCTCTTTCTCTTGCTTCGGGCCTCCTTATTCTCTAAGACACAAGAATATTAAAATTAGGCCAATTTATAATTCTACAATGACCTCTAAGTGTTCAGGGAAAGGAAGAGTCCCAGGTTTTCTCACTTTAAGTCAAATGCTAGAAATAGTTAAGCTTAGTGAAGACGGCATGTTGAAAGCCAACAGAGGCTAAAAGCTAAGCTTCTTATTCCAAACAGTTAGCCAAGTTGTCAATGCCAAGGAAAAGTTACTGAAGGAAATTAAAAATGCTACTCCAGTGAATACACAAATGATAAGAAAACAAAACAGCCTTATTGCTGATGTGGAGAAAGTTTGAGTATTCTGGATACATCAAACAGCCACAGCGTTCCCTTAAGCCAAAACCTAATCCAGGGCAAGGCCCTAATATTCTGTCATTCTATGAAGGCTGAGAGAGGTGAGGGAACCTGCCGAAGAAAAGCTGGAAGCTAGCAGAGTTTGCTTCTTGAGGTTTAAGGAAAGAAGCCATCTCCATAAAAAAAAAGGTGCAAGGTGAAGCAGCAAGTGCTGATGTAGAAGCTGCAGCAAGATCATTGATGAAGGTGGCTACTCCAAACAACGGATTTTCAATGTAGACAAAAAAGCCTTCTATTGGAAGGAGATGCCGTCTAGGACTTTTATCGCTAAAGAGAAGTCAATACCTGGTTTCAAAGCTTCAAAGGACAGAATGACTCGTTACGGGCTAATGCAGCTGGTAACTAAGAAGTCAAGCTCATGTACCATTCTGAAAATCCTAGGGCCCTTAAGAAGTATGCTGAGTCTACTCAGTCTGGGCTCCAAAGGAACAACAAAGCCCGGATGATAGCACATCTGTTTACAGCATGGTTTACTGGATATTTGAAGCTGACTGTTGAGACTTACTGCTGAGAAAAATAATTTCTTTCAAAATATTACTGCTCATTGGCAATGCACCTGGTCTTCCAAGAGCTCTGAGGGAAATGTACAAAGAGATTAATGTTGTTTTCATGCCTGCTAACATAACATCCATTCTGCAGCCCATGGACAATCTCACAATAAAACTTTAAGGCATGAGGAGTTACTTCTTTTGAATGAGCAAAGAAAGCGGTTTCTTGAGATGGAATCTACTCCTAGTGAAGATGCTATGAATATTGTTGAAATAACAAATTTAGAATGGTACATAAACTTAGTTGATAAAGCAGCAGCAGAGTTTGAGAGGATTAACTCTAATTTTGAAGGAAGTTCTACTACAGGTAAAATGCTATCAAACAGCATTGCATGCTACAGAGAAATGCTTTGTAAAAAGAAGACTCAATTAATGTGGCAAACTTCACTGAAGTCTTATTTTAGGAAATTGCCACAGCTGTTCCAGCTTTCAGTAACCACTGCCCTTAACAGTCAACAGCCCGTCAACATCAAGGCAAGACCCAGCACTAGCAAAAAGATTATGACTCGCTGAAGGATTGGATGATCTTTAGCATTTTTTAGCAATAAAGTATTTTTCTTTTCTTTCTTTTTCTTTTTCTTTTCTCTTCTCTTCTTTTCTTTTCTTTTTTTTTGAGATGGGGTCTTGCTCTGTTGCCCAGACTACAGTGCAGTGTGCAATCACAGCTCACGCAACCTTGACCTTCCCAGGCTCAGGTCCTGCCACCTCAAGCAATCTACCTGTCTCAGCCTCCCAAAGTGCTGCGTTTATAGGTATGAACCACTGTGCCCGGCCAACAATAAAGCTTTTTTTTTTTTTGACAGAGTTTCACTTTGTCTCCAGGCTGGAGTGCAGTGGTGTGATCTCAGCTCACTGCAACCTCTGCCTCCTGGGTTCAAGCGATTCTCCTGCCTCAGCCTCCCGAGTAGCTGGGATTACAGGCACGTGCCACCGCACCCAGCTAATTTTTGTATTTTTAGTAGAGACGGTGTTTAACCATGTTGGCCAGGATGGTCTTGATCTCCTGACCTCATGATCCGACTGTCTCAGCCTCCCAAAGTGCTGGGATCACAGGTGTGAGCCACCGCGCCCAGCCAATAAAGTATTTTTAATTAAGATATGTACCTTGTTTTAGACATAATGCTATTGCACACTTAGTATACTATATTATACTGTAAACATAACTTCTATATGTACTAGGAAACCAAAAAATTGGTATGACTCACCTTATTGCAATATCCACCTTTTTACGATGGTCTGGAACCAAAACTGTAATATCTTCAAGGTATACCTGTATATTCTTTGCACTGTTCTACAAACTTCCTATGTGTTAAAGCATTGAAACCTATCTTCACTTTGCAGATAGGGAAACTGAAGCATGGAGAAGTAAATCACACAGTTAGAAAGCAGTGGGGCCAGGATTCGGACTTCAGTGATCTGACATCAAAGCTTGCCAGCTTTATTGCTGCACTACTCTGCTAGAGACTGTGGCTGGAATAGAGTATGAAGCACTGCTCTCAGGGAGGGTTTCCACCAGCATGGCAGTAACACTGAAAGCATTCTGTCCTTATTTCTTTGTCAAAACACACCATTCAAAGTTATTTTAGAGTATTTGTCTGAAGATTTTGTAACAAATCAATTCCATTTCCAACTCTCAGAATGGCCTAATGGGATAGCTAATTGAATATTTGGTCAACTTGGCGATGCCATAGAACCAAGACATTTAGTCAAACTCATCTTGATGTTGCTGTGAAGACAATTTTCAGATGAGATTAACATTTAAATCAGTAGACTTTGAGTAAAGCAAATTACTTCCATAAGGTGGGTGGGCCTCAACCAATCAGTTGAAGGCCTTATATGGAAAACGTCGGGGGTTCCCCAAGGGAAAGAGAACATCTGATTGGTTCTGTTTCTCTGGAGAACCTTCCTAATGTGCCAAATACAATTAATTTTTGCTGGGAGGCCTCCGAAAAACTTTCCCTTGTACTCAGCTGTAATGTGTTCTAAGCAAAGCTGTTGCAAAATCTTTGTTTACCAGTGAATGGTCTGAGGTAATCATGTCCTTTTTTTCTTTCTCTGCACAGTGCTACATGACCCCTTGTTCACTATCAAACTGACTTCCACATACAGGAGCACCAAAAGGCACAGGAATGGATGCCAATAGACTCATTAGCACCTCCTCAATATCACCTCAGTCCACTTAACTGAGAAACAGCTGTTGAAGATGGCAAGAGCCAAAATAAAACCCAGTTCTCAACCGGATAAAATATCTCTGAAAAGAGGAAAAAATGGTTGTGAGATGTCATTGTCCCATTTTTAGGAGAAACTATAAAAGGAACAGCCAACAGTTACACAGAAATTTAAGACTGTGCCTACGTTAATTCCAAGCAATAGTCTTTCTATTTATAACCCATGCTAATTAAATGTTATCACTTAACATTCATTATTAACAGAGGTTTTCTGGCTATTGTCAAATCTCAAGTGAAAGCCTTTTAGCTTCTTTCATTCCTTCTCAATGAAACCAATTTGGCAGTCTCTTTCAAAGCAATGTCTTCAATTGGAAAGTACACCCTCATACATGAATGAACAATGTGTCTCCTCATGTCATTGATAAGATGAGCTTAGAATGAGCTTGAAATGCTATGGTGGTGGTGCTCTATTCTGGACTGCAGAAAAATCTGGAATGCTACTATGTAACAAGAGCAGAACATTATGGGGGAAGAAAACCCAGAAGACTAATTTTTTAAAAAATTAAATAAATTTAAGAAATGAATAAAAGAGTCTTAAAATATAAAACTCAATAAATCTCAAGAGTATATTGGACATAGATAATGAGAAAATGAGTTCTGGAAGAAAAGTTGGAAGATGTGGAGGATAGAATGAGATGCACCAGCATACATCTGAGTGGGCCAGTGGTTTAGGATATTAGGCATTTTGTTTCTCCTCACTATAAAGATAGGTATTCTCGGATACTTTGCAGGTTTTAAAAATAGTTCTCTTGAAAATTACTACCTTAAAAGTGACATTCATAAAGATACTCTGAAGAACTGATCACTTTTATTAATTGGGTGAATGCAGATGAACAAAATTAGTAATTCAAGGTAACCCCTTATAGGCATAATCTATCTGCTAATTTCTCTTGCAGTCATTTTGTTTTGTTTCTTATTCTTAAGTAATCTCATAAAGCACCTCAATTCCTCATTTCACTTCTTCATGTATTGAATGCCTTTCTATATAATAAATAATATGATCTAGTTGGGTACAGTGGCTCACACCTATAATCCCAGTGCTTTGGGAGGCCAAAGCAGGAGGATCACTTGAGCCTAGGAGTTTGAGACCAGCCTGGACTGGGAGATGGGAGACCCCATCTCTACAAAAATTTAAAATTTAGCCAGCGTGGTGGTGTGCACCTGTGGTCCCAGTTACTCTGGAGGCTGAGGTAGGAGGATTACTTGAGCCCAGGAGGTTGAGGCTGTAGTGGGCTGTGATTGTGCCACTGCACTCCAGTCTGGGTGACAGAGTGAGACCCTGTCTCAAAAAAAATTATATGAGCTAACATGTATTCAGCGTTTATTATTACACTAAGTACTATAAAACAGTTTACATTTATTATCTCATTTAATCTTACAACAATCAAAAGTGAAAGGTAGTGTTATTTTCTTCATTTTACAATGAAGGAATGGAGAATGAAATAGGTTAAGATACTTGCCCAAGGTCATACAGCTACTCATTCATAAAGGAAAACAATTCACATTTGTTTGTCCAGGTTAATTCATTGCAGGAGTGACTCATCTCATTCCTAATTATAAGCCACTCTTTTATATACTCTGTTTTATACTCCTTCCTCTCCTCTTCCATTACAACTCATCTTATTCCACCCTCCCTTCTCCAAATAAGAAATGTTCATAGTTTGGGAAAAAATATTTAGAAAATTCAATGGCTTTGCTTTTATTATTTTATTTTCTTTTTTTTTTTTAGACAGAGTCTTGCTCTGTCGCCCAGGCTGGAGTGCAGTGGCGCGATCTTGGCTCACTGCACGCTCCGCCTCCCGGATTAACGCTATTCTCCTGCCTCAGCCTCCTGAGTAGCTGGGACTACAGGCACCCACCACCATGCCTGGCTAATTTTTTGTATTTTTTTTAAGTAGAGACGGGGTTTCACCGTGTTAGCCAGGATGGTCTCGATCTCTTGACCTCATGATCCGCCTGCCTCAGCCTCCCAAAGTATTATTTTCTTTTTAGTAGAAGCATCTGGAAAACTTCCCTCATTTTTCATTTCATTATGCTTATACAGACCTGGCTAATGGTATTTCACATGTCTACTAGGACTTAAGGAAAATCCTTCAGACTTGGTGTTCTAGGATACCAAGACACTTTTTTTTTTTTTTTTTTTTTTGAGATGGAGTTTCACTCTTTTTGCCCAGGCTGGAGTGCAGTGGTGCAATCTCGGCTCACTGCAACCTCCGCCTCCCGGGTTCAAATGATTCTCATGCCTCAGCCCCCCGGGTAGCTGGGATTACAGGGGTGCGCCACCACGCCCAGCTAATTTTGTATTTTTAGTAGAGATGGGGTTTCACCATGTTTGCCAGGCTGGCCTTGAACGCCTGACCTCAGGTGATCCATCCCCCTCTGCCTCCCCAAGTGCTGGAATTACAGGTGTGAGCCACCACGCCTGACCTCAAGACACTTTCATAATGATCCTTAGGTCAAGGTTTAGATGAGAAATTCATTGTTGTGATGTATAGAGGCAACAGCATCCTCCTACATCCTGGCTAGAGCAGCAATGCTTGCTACTGTTTGGCAAAGTTTCTAGGTGGTGTTTTTAGAACAATATCCTCCTCTGTTTGGTGCTGCTGGAATATGGCTCTTGATTCACAGATGGGTGTCTCTGGGGTGACTGGGGAGCTAAATTTTCAAGGCTTCCCCTTACTGGATAAACAGTGATTCTTTTCCAATTTTTGTTAATATCTTAACAGGCCACCAAGGCTGATGAAAAATGCTTCAGAAGAGAAACTTCTTGTAGGCACCTACAGGTGGTGTGTCATTTAGCGGGAAGTATATATCTGGCAATGCTTTTCTTTTTTTTTTTTTGGAAACAGAGTCTTGCTCTGTCACCCAGGCTGGGGTGCAGTGGTGCAATCTCGACTGACTGCAAATTCTGCCTCCTGGGTTCAAATGATTCTCCCACCTCAGCCTCCCAAGTAGCTGGGACTACAGGCATGTGCTGTCATACCCAGCTAATTTTTGTATTTTTAGTAGAGACAGGGTTTCGCTATGTTGCCCAGGCTGGTCTTGAACTCCTGGACTCAAGTGATCCACCCGCCTCAGCCTCCCAACGTGCTGGGATTACAAGTGTGAGTAACCATGCCCGGCTTGTTGAAGATGGTTGTCTGAAGATTTTGTAACAAATCAATTCCATTTCCAACTCTCAGAATGGCCTAATGGGATAGCTCATTGAATATTTGGTCAACTTGGAGATGCCGTAGAACCAAGACATTTAGTCAAACTCATCTGGATGTTGCTGTGAAGACAATTTTCAGATGAGATTAACATTTAAATCAGTAGACTTTGAGTAAAGCAAATTACTTCCAGTGATTGGATTTCAGGTTCATCCTAACTCGGTATGATTTCATCTTAACTAATCACATTTGCAAAGATTCTATTTCCAGATAAGGTCGTATTCTGAGGTTCTGGGTGGACATGAATTTTGGGAGGACACTATACACCCACTGCGTTCATCAATAACATCTTCAACTCGATGAGGTGGTGTCACAGAGGAAAGTGAAAGAGAGAGCCATGAGGGGAACTGAGGGCTGCACAGCCCTCCCAGATGATATTTGAGTAAAGCAAATCTTTTGGCAATATTTCTTAAACCTCAATGTGGCTACGAATCACCTGGGGATCCTGTGAAAGGTCAGACTGTGCTTCTGGGTAAGGTCTAAGATTCAGTATTTCTTTTATTTTATTTTTATTTTCCTGTGTCAATTCACCTGCAAAGCATTAGATATATATTAATTACACTATTGTTGAAATTCTGAAGCTGTCAATCCATGTTAGTGTGCTAGAGTGTTTTTCACATTTCTAAAATTTTTGTGGGTACATAGTAGGTGTCTATATTTGTGGGGAGAGTCTGCATTTCTGACAAGCTCCTGGGTAATGCTGACACTACTGGTCTCTCAACCACAAGGATATACAGACCTGTATGGAGGAAGAATATTGCCTTTCAGTGGAACTAGCCATGGTTGATTTATTTGTTTTTGCTTTTCTCGAAGGCTTGTGCTAAATAATAAAATCTACCTCACTTTCTTTCCACCTTGTCACTTGTGTTTGGAGCAACACAATGGAAGGAGCAAGCTGTAACTTGTGAACAGGAGACACATTAATGAAAGAAAGTGCCAGAGAGAGAACTCAAGCTGGCCTGTTGCCATGACGCTGGGCTAATGACACTGAGCTGGAAGAGTGATTCCCCTGGAGTCCTTATCAAGTGACACCATCTTAATTACCCAATGAAAAGATAGCCCGTTTCCAGCAAACAATTACTTCCTGATCGATACCCCTGTCTTGTTAAGTATGCTTCCTGACCCTTTATAGCCAAACAGTTGATGTACTTTTCCTGAGAAGGAAAATCACCTTCTCATCTATCTCTACTCAACAGAAGTCCCGACCCACATCACACACAAAAACGTCTACATTTAGCTATTCTGAATGGTTGGAAACTCCTCACTATTTATTATCCTTCGGTGACTTTTACTTTTAGATGAAGAACTGAGAAGGGCACACAAGTTCCTCTCAGTAACATGTTTTATGCTTGAGGCTTAAGGCCTCAAATTGGGGAAGGGAATAAGGTTGTTTCAAGCCTGTGGCTTCCTGTCACTCCCCACTCCTGGAAGGCCCTTCACTTTTGGGTGTGGCCTAGAGGCCTCATGGACAGCAGTCCCTTCTGACACCCAGTGAGGTATCACTTGGAAGGGCAGTGCAGCCCTCAGTTCCCCTCATGGCTCTCTCTTTCACTTCCCTCCATGACACCACCACATCGAGTTGAAGATGTTATTGATGAGTGCAGTGGGTGTATAGTGTCCTGCCAATATTCATGTCCACCCAGAACCTCAGAATGCAACCTTATCTGGAAATAGAGTCTTTGCAAATGTGATTAGTTAAGATGAGATCATACTGGGTTAGGAAGAACCCGAAATCCAATCACTGGTATCCTTGTAAGAAGAAAAAACACAAAGAGACAGAGGAGATGCACAGAGGCCATGTAATGATGGGTACAGAGACTGGAGTGGTACAGCTACAAGCCAAAGAATGCCAGGGATGGCCAGCTAGCAGGAGCTAGGGAAAAACACAGAGGGACTCTCCCCTGGAGCCTTTAGAGGGAGTGTGGCCCTGCCAACACCTTGGTTCTGGACTTCTGGCCCCCAGAACTGTGAGAAAATAAATTTCTGTTGCTTGAAGCCACCCAGTTTGTGGTACTTTGTTGCGGTAGCCCTGGAAAACAAACACAATGAGTAAGAGGAAGTAAAGGAATTAAAAGGTGTGCAGGAAAGAATTTAAAACTATGTGAAAGTCATGACTTTCCCCCTACTGTCTAAGGAGAAAGAAATCCCTAAGAATGAATAGGGCCTCCTCATTTGCTCACCTTACTCAAGGCTCAAGTCAGAGCTTTCGGTGGGAGCATCTTTTTCAAACCTCCACAGTTCAAATCTCCATCCAGTAGGGGATTTTATTCATTTAGGACTCTCGGGAAATCTCGCTCACTACCATTAGGGATTGGTCTCACCCTAGGGCTGATTTCCCTTCCCCCACAATTTGTGATAATAGTCCCCAGCTGTGTTTTTCTCTAATTCTGAATTATCCAGCCCAGAATCACAGTACAGGGGAAGAACCTCCAGCAGGATGTCCAGAACAAGCAATGGCAACTTAGGTTTATTCAGGGTCTCCTACCCTGTAGTTGTAGATCTGCCCTGTCATTCTTTTGAAGGTCCAGTGGGTAACTCTGGGACTATAAACATGTGAATGTGCGTGCGTGCGCGCGTGCGCACACACACACACACACACACACACACACACAGCCCTACATCTCTCTAGGACAAACATCCACTCTCAAATACAACACAATCCAGTGGAGGAATAATTAGCAAAGCCACCCTATGGATTTAATGGACTTGTAATGGACTTAGGGCATCAAATAACATAACTCTTACATTACTACTACTATGCAGATGTCGATAATACAGGATTTTCACCTTCAAACAAGAGGACAAAAATATGATCCTCTTTGGATATTTTGTGGCATTGAAAAAAGGGACAAAAAACCCTTTCGGCCATTCTCTGTTTCTTCAAATCGTATTTTCATTTTCTAGCAATTAAAAACAAGAGTTCTGGCCAGGCGCAGTGGCTCATGCCTGTAATCCCAGCACTTTGGGAGGCCGAGACGGGCGGATCACGAGTTCAGGAGATCGAGACCATCCTGGCTAACACGGTGAAACCCCGTCTCTACTAAAAAAATACAAAAAATTAGCCTGCCTGGTGGCGGGCGCCTGTGATCCCAGCTACTCGGAAGGCTGAGGCAGGAGAATGGCGTGAACCCGGGAGGCGGAGCTTGCAGTGAGCCGAGATTGCGCCACTGCACTCCAGCCTGGGCGACAGAGCGAGACTCCGTCCCCACCCCGACCCCCCACAAAAATAAATAAAGATGAAAATAAAAAAATAAAATAAAAACAGGAGTTCTGGCACGAAGAATAAAGCCAGCACCAATTTTGGCAAATCATCAAGAAAGGGAAAAAAAAAGTTTGAATGGAACAAAAAGGAATGGAAAGACAAAGTGGACATCTTAGAACTGGGCCACAGAGATTGCATCTAAACAGTAAAGACGGTCTAGTTGCTCACTTTTTCTTTGGAATTCTAACACCTTAGGTAAGTGTCCTTGCTTTACAAAAAATGATATGACTTCTGCCACAAGACGGTCTTGGGGAGAAATCTGGCCGTTGGTGTTAAGGTGGATTGCCTCTGCTAGTTTATAATCAGGAGTGTTTTGTGTTGGTTGAGCTCAAAATTCATTCAAATACACTTTCAAAGTTTTCAGTTGATTAAAATGGCTCAGAAAAAAAAAATTCCTGTTTGTGTCTTTTTGCTGTGCTACTCTTAAACACTTAAAAGGCTTTTCTATTAGCATAAATACTGCAGGTTGTCTACAGATAGCTCTGTTGGTCGAGGTCGTCAAGAAAAACAGACCCAATGGGACATAGTGAGAGGTGACAGCTCGCTTGCTCTCGGCGCCTCCTCTGCCTGGGCTCCCACTTTGGCGGCACTTGAGGAGCCCTTCAGCCCACTGCTGCACTATGGCAGCCCCTTTCTGGGCTGGCCAAGGCGGGAGCCGGCTCCCTCAGCTTGCAGGGAGGTGTGGAGGGAGAGGCGAGAGCGGGAACCGGGGCTGCTCGCGGCGCTTGCGGGCCGGCTGGAGTTCCGGGTGGGCGTGGGCTTGGCGGGCCCCCCAACTCGGAGCAGCCGGCAGGCCCTGCCGGCCCCGGGCAATGAGGGGCTTGGCACCCGGGCCAGCGGCTGTGGAGGGTGTACTGGGTCCCCCAGCAGTGCCAGCCCACTGGCGCTGCGCTCAATTTCTCACTGGGCCTTAGCTGTCTTCCCACGGGGCAGGGCTTGGGACCTGCAGCCCGCCACGCCTGAGCCTCCCACCCCCTCCATGGGCTCATGTGCGGCCCAAGCCTCCCCGACGAGTGCCACCCCCTGCGCCACAGCACCCAGTCCCATCGACCACCCAAGAGCTGAGGAGTGCAAGCGCACGGCGTGGGACTGGCAGGCAGCTCCACCTGCAGCCCCGGTGCGGGATCCACTGGGTGAAGCCAGCTGGGCTCCTGAGTCTGGTGGAGATGTGGAGAACCTTTATGTCTAGCTCAAGGATTGTAAATACACAAATTGGCACTCTGTATCTAGCTCAGGGTTTGTAAACACACCAATCAGCACCCTGTGTCTAGCTGGAGGTTTGTGAGTGCACCAATCAGCGCCCTGTCAAAACAGACCACTAGGCTCTACCAATCAGCAGGATGTGGGTGGGGCAGATAAGAGAATAAAAGCAGGCTGCCCGAGCCAGCAGTGGCAACCCGCTCGGGTCCACTTCCACACTGTGGAAGCTTTGTTCTTTTGCTTTTTGCAATGAATCTTGCTACTGCTCACTCTTTGGGTCCACGCTGCTTTTATGAGCTGTAACACTCACCGCGAAGGGCTGCAGCTTCACTCCTGAAGCCAGCGAGACCACTAGCCCACCGGGAGGAACGAACAGCTCCAGATGCGCCGCCTTAAGAGCTGTAACACTCACCGCGAAGGTCTGCAGCTTCACTCCTGAAGCCAGCGAGACCACGAGCCCACCGGGAGGAACAAATAACTCCAGACGCGCCGCCTTGAGAACTGTAACACTCACCGCGAACGTCTGCAGCTTCGCTCCTGAGCCAGCGAGACCACGAATCCACCAGAAGGAAGAAACTCCGAACACATCCGAACATCAGAAGAAACAAACTCCAGACGCGCCACCTTAAGAGCTGTAACACTCACCTCGAGGGTCCGCGGCTTCATTCTTGAAGTCAGTGAGACCAAGAACCCACCAATTCCGGACACAATAGGAGATATAATACATATTTAAAAATTTATATCTCTATATCAGAAGAAGATGAGCTGTCCTAGCTCAAGCAGTGAAGCAGGAAAAAGGGCGAATTCCTCCTTCTTCCACATTTTTTGCTTTTGTTTTTGAGACGGAGTCTCTCTCTGTTGCCCAGGCTGGAGTGCAGTGGTACGATCTCGGCTCACTGCAACCTCTGCCTCCCATTTTCAAGCAATTCTCCTGCCTCAGCCTCTTGAGTAGCTGGGACTACAGGCACGCACCACCATGCCTGGCTAATTCCACCTTTTTTTGTTGTTGTTCTGTTCAGGCCCTCAATAGATTGGATCATACCTCAACATTGGGGTCCAGGACCATCTGTTTTGTTGAGTCCACTGATTCAAATACTAATCTCATTTGGAAATACCCTCACAGATGCACCCAGAAATATCTGCACCTCATGGCCTAATCAAGTTAACGCATAAAATTAACCATCATAATAGGTAAGCAAAATAAAGAAAATAAAAGCTTATAGCAGCATCAATGCAAAAATAACTCATATTTTTACTAATATTACTAACATTCTTCCAGGATTTTTCTTTTCTTTTCTTTTTTGAGACGGAGTCTCACTCTGTCACCCAGGCTGGCGTGCAATGGCTAATTTTGTATATTTAGTAGAGACGGGGTTTTACTATGTTGGTCAGGCTAGTCTTGAACTCTTGACCTCATGATTCGCCCGCCTCGGCCTCCCAAAGTGCTGGGATTACAGGCATGAGCCATTGCACCCGGTCAGAGTTTTCTATATTTATAAATATCATTAATATGTTATTTTTAAGATGGAATTATATTTTTTGTTTTATAATCTGCTTCTCTCCCTAAACTATATTTTGTGAATATCTTTCCCTTGTTGACAAATGTGCCTCCATATTTATTTAGTCAATCCTGTGGTGCATTTTTACTGTGTCAACTTGGCTGGAACTGTATTCGCTAGAATTTCCTTCTCTTGGTGGCTCTTGGTTACAGTTGCAGAAATGTGTGAGTGGAAATTGATGGAAAGGAGAAATGCAGCTGCAGCCGTTTTGTTGATAGTAGAGTGTGACACAGGGCTAGCGGCTGTTGCAGCTCATGCACGTTGTCGCTAATCTGCTAGTTCCCTCTGTAGATATGTACAGCTCTGCAGGGAAGGGCACGAGCTTATCCTGCAGGTTATTGACATCATTAAGGTTGGCAGTCTGTTCTAGAACCCGTAGAACTAGTTATATCCTGAGTTCCACATTCTCCTCTCAGGTTTCAGTTTGTCCTTGCTTCATATTCACCCTTCGTTCCCAAGTGCTGGGTCTGCTGATTTCAAGCCCAACACCGGAAGCAAAAGCTGCCTTCTTTCATAGATGGCTTAACCACCTCCCACATCTGCATATCTATCCCTATGTGTCACTCACTCATGGTGGTTCTACTTCTCCTTTTGAATAGCGTAACCAATCTAGAACTTGGTGTCGTAAGTGGGGTATTCTGGTTATCTATTACTATGTAATAAAACATCTCAACATATACTGGCTTAAAACAGCAGTCATCATTTTATTAACTCTCATGGTTACTATGAGTTGGGTATTTGAGAAGTACTCAGTGGAGTGATTCCGCTAACGGTTCCCTCAGGTCCCTTCTAATTTCCTCCACCACCTAGTCCTAAAGCCAATGCCATTTGCTTTAGGCTTCTCTTATGGCAGTACCTCACTTAAGGCACCAAATTCTCTTCTGGTAATCAATTACCGGCCTAAAAACCACCCTGAAGCAACAATAATTATTTTATTATCTCTCACAGTTTCTGTGTATGATTTGGAAAGGATTCAACTGGCAGGTTTTGGCTCAGTGTCTTCCTGTGTTTGTAGTCTGATGTTGGCTGGGTCTGGGATGGCAGGAATATGGAGCAGCTGAGGCTGACCAGGCATCTCTCTCTCTCTCTTTTTTTTTTTTGTTGAGACAGAGTCTCACTCTGTTGCCCAGGCTGGAGTGCAGTGGTGCAATCTTGGCTCACTGCAACCTTTGCCTCTCAGGTTCAAGCGATTCTCATGCCTCAGCCTCCCAAGTAGCTGGGACTACAGGCGCCCGCCACCACAACCGGCTAATTTTTGTATTTTTAGTAGAGATAGGATTTCACCATGTTGGCCAGGCTGGTCTCGAACTCCTGGCCTCAAGTGATCCACCAGCCTCGGCCTCCCAAAGTGCTCGGATTACAGGTGTGAGCCAACGCACCTGGCTCGGGCACCCTTCTCTTTACATATAGTCCCAAGGCCTCTCGATGTGTTTTTTCTGCATGGGCTACCTCAGAGCCTGGCGGCCTCAGGGCAGTGAGGCCCTTTATATGGTGGCTGAAGGCTTTCACAGTGTGAATCCCAGTGAATAAGACAGCACGTTTAATGACAGAGTTTTTTTTGTTTCAAGAATAGGATATTCTCTTCCTTCTTTAAGGATATTGATGCCTTTTTTTCCCCTTTTTTGTTTTCTCCTTCCATAGTTTCTTTCTTCCAATTTTTTGGTTTACGCTCTATCTTTTATGAGTCTCATCCTTTTAGTTTGCATCTATTTCATTAGTAATAAAGTTAAACATTTAAAAGCTGATTATTAATCACACGCATTTTCTTCCTTTTTGAACTACCAGTTCATTTCTTTTGCCCATTTTTCTGTTGTGTTTGTCTATTCTTTGAAGGTTTCAAAGAACTCTTTATATGTTAATGATAGTAAATGTTTGCCATATATATTACAGATATTATTTTCCCATATAGTTTTCATATTTTCCAAACTAAAAATTATGATAAATGCTATGTAAAAGGATGTTTATCTGGTTTACCTATGTATGTATATCAGGGGTGTCCAATCTTTTGGTTTCCCTGGGCCACAATGGAAGAAGAAAAATTCTCTTGGACCACACATAAAATACACTAAACTAACAATAGCTGATGAGCTAAAAAAAAAAAAAAAATCGCAAAAAAACTCATAATGTTTTAAGAAAATTTATGAATTTGTGCTGGATCTCATTCAAACCAGTCCTGGGCCACATGGCCCGTGGGCCGCTGGATGGACAAGCTTGATGTAGATAAAAAGATTCACAAAAACTCATAAAAACAAATTGTACTTAGTTATAATCTAACAATTTACCTTTAAATAAAGTGATAAAAAATATCCTGAAATAAGAACAATTCTTGAACATCCATACTTAGAAGATAGTGTTTCTCAGTCCTAGCTGCACATTAGAATCACTTAGAGAACTTTCAAGGTACTGACGCCTGGCACCTGCCCTCACCAAAGCTTGGTGTGGGATTCTAATTTGCAGCCAGGGATGCAAGCCTCTGCTGTATGTAATTGATCCTATTGATCAAAGTAGGCTTCCTGGCTTGGCATAGTGGCTCATGCTTATAATCTCAGCACTTTGGGAGGCCAAGGTGGGCAGATCACTTGAGCTTAGGAGTTCGAGACCAGCCTGGGTAATATAGTGAGACCTTGTCTTTACAAAAATATACAAAAATTAGCCAGATGTGGTGGCATGTGCCTGTAGTCTCAGCTACTCAGGAGGCTGAAGCAGGAGGATCACTTGAGCTTGGCAGGTGGAGGTTGCAATGAGCCGAGATAGTGCCACTGCATTCCAGCCTGAGTGACAGAGTGAAACCCTGTCTCAAAACAAAAACAAAACCAAAAAAAAGCAGCCTTCCTATGGGCAAAGATTTCCTCCTGGAGAACTTGGAGCAGAGCACTGCCTGTGAGTCTTGTACTTCCTGGGCTTTGAGCCAGCCTTATTTTTATTTTTTATTTTTTATTTTTTTGAGATGGAGTCTTGCTCTGTCGCCAGGCTGAAGTGCAGTGGCATGATCTCGGCTCATGGCAACCTCCGCCTCCTGGGTTTAAGCGATTCTCCTGCCTCAGTCTCCAAAACAGCTGGGACTACAGGCACATGCCACCACGCCCAGCCAATTTTTGTATTTTTAGTACAGACGGGGTTTTGCCATGTTGGCCAGGATGATCTCGATCTCTTGACCTCATGATCCACCCGTCTTGGACTCCCAAAGTGCTGGGATTACAGGCGTGAGCCACCACACCTGGCCTGAGCCAGCCTTTTTATTGAGAGGTCACAGAAAGTCCATTTGCTCGTGTGTCTCCACTTCCTCTTCCACTGCCACCTACTGCCATTTCCAATATTATTGTCCGTCCTTAAGGGCTCTTTTCTTCTGAAGAAGGATATTTTCATTTAGTTAAGACATCACGTTACCTGGAAGATTAACACAATGTTTACCTCATTTTTTACTGCTCAAAATGGAGTACTGGAGCAGCAGACCCTCAGGCCCAACACTAGACTGAGTCAGAATCCACATTTAAGTCAAATTTTCAGATGATTCATATGCACACTAAAGCTAAAGAAAGACAAGTCTATAGGAAGTTGTCCTCCAGGAAGTAAGCTATAGGAGGCAGGGACCCTGTCTATCTTATTCACTGTTGTGCTGTTACAGGAAAGATTTACAATAATGTAGGTTGAATGAATGGATGTGATTAGTAAAGAAAATTAAGCATTTTATTTAATATGAGTCATATAATATGGGTCAACAAGGCTTTCTTTGGATGTCACTACGATAGGCAGAGTCAGATCCTATATATAATGTGCTCAACATAGTATAATATTTGTATCCACTGTATTAGTATGATTTAGGTTGCTTGGCACACATGCTGTGCTCTAATAGGTATAGTGAGTAATTACTTGTATTTGCATTAACACTTTATAAATGACGTTCATGCATCTTACTTTATGTACTCTCTACAGTGTGCATAGACCTGACTCTGTGAACCAGGTGAATATGGGTATCTTCACCTAATTACACAGGAAAACACAGGATTAAGAGATTTGTGGAGGGCTGGGTGTGGTGGCTCACACCTGTAATTCCAGCACTTTGGGAGGCCGAGGTGGGCGGATCACGAGGTCAGGAGTTCGAGACCAGCCTGGCCAACATGGTGAAACTCCTTCTCTACTAAAAATACAAAAATTAGCTGGGCGCGGTGGCACATGCCTGTAATCCCAGCTACTCGGGAGGCTGAGGCAGGAGAATCGCTTGAACCCAAGGAGGCAGAGGTTACGGTGAGCCGAGATCACGCCACTGCATTCCAACCTGGAGACAGAGCGAGACTCTGTCTCAAAAAAAAAAAAAAAAAAGATTCATGGAAAGATTAATAGTGAGTTAATGCCACACTAGAATTTGCACTAAAAATGCCTGAGTTGCTATACTACTCTCTAGTTACCTACCACTGAAGGCTTGCATTTAGAACTCCGCATTGTATATTGTATATATAAACTAGCAGTGTATATATAAACTAGTTAAACAGCATTGTATATATAAACTAGTTCAAACAACTATAGAATGCACATGAAAAAGTCATAATAATAGGGAATAAAATGTTTTCATTTAAAGATACATTTTTCTAGTTTTATATATAGTTTTTTCCATAGTTCTGCGTAACTAAATTTATTTATTTATTTATTAATAGAGATGGGGGTCTTGCTATGTTGCCCAGTATGGTTTTGAACTCCTGGCCTCAAGCTATCCTGCCTTCTCAGCCTCCACAATAGCTGAGGTTTCAAGCATGAGATACTGTGCCTGGTCTGAGTAACCAATTAATGCCTACAATAAAACTCCCAAATGAATATTGGAACTACAGGTATGTAAAGATTTTTTAAAAATCAATTTTAAAATAAAGTCTTATTGGATATTCCTCAGACAGCTAACATGAAAATGCTCTTCCTTTTAGAACTTTATATCCTTGTGAGCTGGAGAAGAGAACACATTTTATTTTATGGAACTGTCACTTTATTTTTTGAATCAGAAAATAAACCTTCATTTCTTTTAGATGACACTCAGAATAATCTCCACATCATGTAATTTTCTTCTCAGTTCACCAGAGGATATTTGTGGCAGTGAACCTCAAAGATGGATGTTTAGGATAATGTTATGACGTTAGAAGCAAAGTAGATAAGAGACATTTGGAAGGAATTCATGCCAATCCAATACCCTTTTATAAATTATTCTTTCCTCACCTATTTTTATGTAGGAATGTCATTAGACGGATTCAGCTATCTGTTCAGTAGAATTTCTTGTTTAAACCCAAGAGCGAGGACTGTTTCTTTGTCATCTTCATATCCCTCAAACCTTTGTATGTGACACTGTCTTGCATTCAATATCAGTTAAAATATTTGTTTAGTTAAATTACTCAACTGCATTGTGAGACTCTATATTTATATTCCCTAGATGAATCCCCCCAAAACCCTAAAGTAATAACAATAAACACTAAACTGAATTCTAAAACGATCCTAAAATAGATTAAAATGAAAGTTTTCAAAATGTAAATTTATCTTCTACAAAGCCTCTAGCTTGAGCACCACACATGGCATCCCAGGAGGTTTTCTACCCAGCGCCTTCTCCATCCCTCCACTCTGGGTCAAAGTAGAAGGACAATAAAATTGGATAAGACTAGCAGGTCATGCACCAAAGATCTAAATATGTTTTATTCTAGAAATGAGTGACAAATGTAAGCAAAGTTTTACCTGAAGAGACCTGAAGAGAATAAAACAGTAGCTTCCATATATTGAGAACTTGTGGCTTCCATATATTGAGAACTTGTGGCTGAGCGCGGTGGCTCACGCCTGTAATCCCAGCATTTTGGGAGGCTGAGGCAGGCAGATCATGAGGTCAGGAGTTCAAGACCAGCCTGGCCAACATGGCAAAACCCCGTCTCTACTAAAAATCCAAAAATTAGCTGGGCGTGGTGGTGGGTGCCTGTAATCCCAGCTACTCAGGAGGCTGAGGCAGGAGAATTGCTTGAACCTGGGAGGCGGAGGTTGCAGTGAGCCGAGATCACACCATTGCACTCCAGCCTGGGTGACAAGAGCAAGACTCCGTCTCAAAAAAAAAAAAAAAAAAAAAAGAAAAGAGAACTTGTTAGACTTTGATCAATAGGATTGATTGTATACAGCAGGGGTTTGCATCTTTGGTTGCACATTAGAATCCTCAGACCCACAGGTACTGTACTGAGTTCTTTGCAAATAACAAGCCCCACTGTTATTGTTTCCCATTTACAAGTAAGGACAGATGAGGAAACCAAGACATACAGCAAGTGAGTAACACAGCTAGTGAGTGGCAGAGCTGGGCTTTCAACTCAGGCTTTGGCTCCCACGTCATTGCTGTCTATGCTATGCTGCCTCTCCAAAGGGATTGTTAAACTTTACTTTTTCTTGTAAGTGAATTAAAACCTTTTCTATCTCTTTCTATTCCCACTTAGAACTAATTTGTTCTGCATTCCATTCATAAACCTCACTGGATAAACTTATTCATAATCCAAATTCATATTAAAAATCCCACTCTAAACTTATTCATAAACCCATCATCAAAAATCCCACTCTAAAATGAGCATGGGAAGCAAAGATTTTAAGAGATTCCAGTATCAATCAACTTTCCTGAATAACACATTTTGTTTAGCTGGAAAGCCAAAGGAGTGATGCTAATGTAACTATGATATTAGTATGATATTCATGGGCCAAGATGCGTCTGAATAAGTGAGACAGTCCGTGGATGCCCAGGCAGATGGTTTCTTTCTGGAACTCAATATCTTTGACTTTATGCCAAGGATTTTGAACTGCATGATGGCTAAGGTTCCTTCCATGCCTGTATTACTGATCTCAGCTTCACTATTTCCCAGGGATGTGGGTGGGCACCTGACACCCAGGGTTCCATGATATTCTGGGAGACACTTGAAGCAAATGTGAAGGACAAAAGTGCCAATAAAGTGAAACAAGTATATGTAGTGACAAAGCAATATTCAGTTTATGAAAAATAATGCAAAGGAATTTCATGAAACCCAAACAAATGTAGGCATTTGTTGATTCTCCTCAGTATAGCAAATGAAAGAGGTGTCAACATGGAGGGCAGAATCCATTGTCGTTTGTCAATTACCTCTTCTTCTACTCTTGACCAGGGTGTCATCTTTTTTACACAGTAAATGCCTATAGAGCACCTGCTATGTGGCAGGCACTGGGGATTATGTAATAAAACTGGCATCCTTGTCCTCATGGAGTTTATATTCATTTTGGATGGAGCCACACTTTGTCCTTTTTTTTTCAGATGCCTCTTTATATTTTTAGTCCTCTTAGTGGGTAAAGTGTATCAAGTTGTGTAAAATTAGACAGGAATAAAGGTATTACACCAAAAACATCTTAAATTCCCTGACTATTGAATGGCACTGGAAGGGATGAGAGTTTGAAGTGCAGCTTTGAGGTATCCCCCATGTGAACTTGAGCAACGGTACAGCTCCATGTTTAACTTGATAGTTTTTTTCTCCTAGAACAAATTGGCCTGGAAAAGTGGCTTTTGAAAAATGGTCTAACCCACCAATACCATTACTAGCTATGTAGCCAAAAGAAAATAAATCATTCTACCAAAAAGACACATGTACATGTATGTTCATCACAGCACTATTCACAATAGTAAAGACATGGAATCAACCTAGGTGGCCATCAAGGGTGGATTAGATAAGGAAAATGTGGTACAGATACACCATGGAATACTATGCAGCCATAAAAAAGAATAAAATCCTGCTTTTTGCAGCAAACATGGATGCAGTTAGAGGCCATTATCCTAAGTCAATTAACACAGGAACAGAAAACTAAATACCACATGTTCTCACTTATAAGTGGGAGCTAAACAATGGGTACTCATGGACGTAAAGATAGCAACGATAGATACTGGGGACTACAAGAGGAGGGAGGGAAGGAGAGGGGAAGGGTTGGAAATCTAACTCTTGTGTACCATGCTCAATACCTGGGTGATGGAATCACTCGTACCCCAGACCTCAGCATTATACAATATACCCAGGTAACAAACCTGCACATGTACCCCCTGAAACTAAAATAAAAGTTGAAACTATAAAAAAAAAAGTCTAAGATATTTATAAGCCCAGAATGAAAAGCAAAACACCAACTCACTCAGCAAGTGGAGGCAGAGGTTCCTCTTGGTGTTTCTCCTTCAAAAGCAACTGTATAACACTTGTCTCCTCCATCTCCCCACCCCCAGGAGTTCCCCAGAATCATTGCATCGCTGCCCTGTCCTGTCTTCCCATTATGATATTTTTTCTGCTAAAGAAGAGAGCTGACTGCACCAGACTATGCAGAGAATAAATAGGCCCCCAGACTTCCCTGGGGTGGTCCACGGGGCAATGCTATTCAGAAACACTGGCTGATTCTAACAGTTGTGGCCTCTTCTCCTACAACAACGATGCTCTTAGCTGCTCGTGTTTCTCAAGACAACAATGTTGACTTTGGAGCCTGTGATCTTTCTGGTCACATATTACACTACAGACCAGCCACTTGAACTTGGAAGCACAGCTGAACTGGAAGAAAACTGCTGGAGACTTTGCTTATTTCATAGTATATATAATGAATAGGAAATATAAAGATATTCTTTAAGTTAAATTAGTTTTGTCCTCTATTTTCCTGAATATACTGCCTTCTGAGCTTCTGGACTGGCCTGCCTTTCAGTCTCCATTAGCTTGTGGCTGCTTTCCTAGAGAAGCTGGGAGCCTTTGGGCTTTGCCAGGGCAGGAGCTTCTCAGAGTGCTTTCAGAATGTGGTGCGTAGCCAGTGCTAAGATCTAGAATATATTCACCCAGCACACTTCCACTTTCCTGTCCCCACAGCCTAAGGCAGGGGACGAGGGAGTTTGGAATGGAAGGTTGGGCCTCGGGAAGTTCTCTTCTTAGCAGGTAAGGAGTGATGCAACCACTCAATCGTCTACAGGGTGTGACTCAATGGAGGAAATTGTAACTCTTCCCTCCAGATGCTTCTCACCCCAGGCCCTTAGAACTGCCTGCTATTACTCAGGGTGATAAGCAGCACCATGTTCCCAAATTCCACCAGGTTTCAAACATTCAATGATCTACAGTTTCTTATTATGAATACTGTTGAATTAAGATCTCTGAGATATAGAACACCAAGTAACACGGTTGTGGGTTAGAGGTGCCGAACATGTCCTGAAGAGGCTGTTGTTTATTTATTAGTTTTCTTTGTTTTATTTTTTTTGAGAGGGAGTCTCACTCTGTCACTGGAGTGCAGTGGTGTGATCTTGGCTCACCGTGACCTCCGCCCGGGTTCAAGCCATTCTCCTGCCTTAGCCTCCCAAGTGCCTGGGATTACAGGTCCCCGCCACCATGCCCAGCAAATTTTTGTATTTTTAGTAGAGATGGGGTTTCACCATGTTGGCCAGGCTGGTCTCGAACTCCTGACCTCAGGTGATCCACCCACCTCTGCCTCCCAAAGAGCTGGGATTACAGGCGTGAGCCACCGTGCCCAGCCAAGGCTGCTGTTTAATAGGTAATTTGAGAGAATCTTGTTTGAGCTGTGAGGCAAGCCTGGATGTTTGTTTACAAGAAAAATAAACGTTGGTGTGTTTGGAGCGTAAGGCAAGTGTGTTTTTCTAACATTGTGCATCTGGTAATAGGAATTGCTTAAGCCAGTTTTTCAAACATCCCTAGTTATGGATTCACCTGGGTTAGTTGTTATTGATCTGGATCCCTAGGCCACTGCTTAGATTCTGATTGAGTAGGTCTGAGGTGGGACCTGGGAGTATGCATTTTTCACAGACTTCCTGTCTCCCTGCTCCCCATCTAAGTGATTGTCATCATCAGGAAAGTGAACAAAAATGTTGATTTAAACTAGTGGTTCTCTAGGCCGGGCATGGTGGCTCACGCCTGTAATCTCAGCACTTTGGGAGGTGGATCACTTGTGGTCAGCTGTTCGAGACCACCCTGGCCAACATGGCGAAACCCAATCTCTACTAAAAGTACAAAAATTAGCCAGGTATGGTGGCGGGCATCTGTAATCCCAGCTACTGGAGAGGCCAATGCAGGAGAATCACTTGAACCTGGGAGGCGGAGGTTGCAGTGAGCCAAGATTGTGCCACTGCATTCAAGCCTGGGCAACACAGTGAGACTCCATCTCAGAAAAAAATGAATGAATAATAAATAAATAACTAAATAAATAAACTAGTGGTTCCCAAACTATATCCTGCATCAGAATCACTTGGAGAGCTTGTTTTAAAAACACACCCCCAGAGTTTCTGTTTCGGTAGACCTCGGTGAGACCTGAAAATGTGCATTTCTAACAAGTTCCCAGGTGATGTTGGTGCTGCTGGACCAGGGACCCCATTTTAAGAAGCACTGGTTTAAACAGCCCAATTTCCCTGGTGGATCCGTTGCATTGGAAGCACTTTTACTGCTCCCTTTGGCCTGAGGGACTGTTTGTGGTAGGGAGGTTCAGGAATGGTACTATATTCTAAAGATGCACTTAGCAGCAATTTCTGGACTTCACAGCTCTCTTCCCACAGCTTCTTCCCCTGAAGACTGTGAACCAAGTAAAACGTGGTGGGTAGCTTCTTGGAGTTGGGCAGAAGCAGGTGCCTAGCCATAGTGGTCTGAGGATTTGCTGCTTGTGTATTTCCTCCTTCCCACTGACCGCCGTGGGAGGTCTGTCTGTCTGCCTGTTAAAAATATCACATTAGTGTCACTTCTTATTGTCGGTGTTCTCAAGCATCTTATTTGCAATCCAAGAAAAGATGTTTTAATAAAAGAGTTAGCTTTTAATAAGATAATCCTGACTTACTAAAACCACTGTGGCATAATCTCCTTTGCAATCACAACAATGAATACATTTAAAAATTTTAAATACTTAAAAACTCCCATTATATTCAGGGACACTTGCCAATTTGACAAGTAATGGTGCTATATCATTGTTGTTTAATGTGGAACCCTGACTATGAAGGAGGTCGAGGAGCTTTTCATGTAGTAACCGACTGTAATTCTGTAACTGATTATATTCTTTGTCCATTTTTCTATTAGGTTGTTAATGTTTTTCTCATCGACAAGAGCTCTTTGGTTAGAAAATTAGCCCTTTTATGTCACGTATGTGACAAATATTTTTCTCAAGTTGTAATTTGTCTTTTAACTTTATTTAGGTATTTATGCCATGTCAACATTTTATAGTTTTAAGTAGCAAAATTAATTATTTTTCTTTTGTAATTTAGATTTTATATTAATCTGAGAAAATTCTTCCCCAATCCAATATTTCATTTTAAAAAGTTTTACTCATGTTTTCTTCTAGTACTTTTATGATTTCATTTTTATATTTAAATTTTTCATTCATCCAGAATCGATTTTCCTATAAGGAGTAAGATATGACTTGTTTTATTCTTTTTTTTTTTTTTTTTTTTTGAGACAGGGTCTTGCTTTGTCATCCAGGCTGAAGTGCAGTAGCACGAACACAGCTCACTGCAGCCTTGACATCTGGGGCTCAAGCAATCCTCTCACCTCAGCCTCCCAAGAAGTTGGAACTACAGGCGTGTACCACTGCACCACACTAATTTTTGTATTTTTTGTAGAGACGGGTTTCATCATGTTGCTCAGGCGGGTCCTGAACTTCTGAGCTTGAGTGATCCACCCACTTCAGCCTCCCAAAGTGCTGGAATTATAGGCATCGGCCACCACACCCAGCCCAGCTTCTTTTTTTCTAAATGACCAGCCAATTAACCCAACACCGTCTATTGTGTAAACAATATTTTACTCCCATGAACTTAAAATAACATCTTGAACATGCGTTTATTTCTGGGCTATTTCTGCTTAAGTACCAAACTTTTTAAATTCCTCTATCTTTATAATAAATTTGTAATGATAAGAAATGCAATGGTATTTTAACAAGATTTAGACCAGCCTGGCCAACCTGGTGAAATCCCGTCTCTACTAAAAATACAAAAATTAGCTGGGCGTGGTGGTGGGTGCGTGTATTCCCAGCTACTCGGGAGGCTGAGGCAGTAGAATCGCTTGAATCCTGGAGGCAGAGGTTGTAGGGAGGCAGAGGTTACAGTGAGCCGAGATCACACCATTGCACTCCAGCCTGGGCGACAGAGCAAGTTTCTATCACAAAAACAAAACAAAAGATTTAGTTGATCACAAAGTGGAGGGGATTGGGGAAGACACTGGAGGCAAGGTAATAAGTGAGAAGGCAGTTGAGTCACCCAGGCATGGCAGGATAAATGCTTAAGGGAAAAAGGAACCTACTTTCAGCAGAATTCAGTGATCTGTTGGAGACTAGGATCAGGAAGAACAAAGGATGGGCCACATTCAAAGATTATCAGAGAAAAGGAACAGAGCCTTTATTCCTATTGCATTAAACTGAACTGAATGAGTCCAAAGATACAGGTTTGGGTACTGGGAGAAAGATGATATCATCAAACAGTCATAGCTTTGTATATTTTCACTTAGGAATTTTGCCAAATTTTGGATCAAGTCATATTTATTGGATTTAGCTAGTACGACTTCTTGGAAATTACACACACTTTAAGCATTTATATTCCTGGTGAACAATTAGTTTTAATACATTTATTGGGCTGAGTTAATATGAAGTACTTACAGTTAATTCAAAGATCAGCTTTGTGGGGTGAGATTCATGTGATTATTCAGCCATACTGCCTGAGGAGTATACTGTGATACTTGTGGAGGGCATATCCTGATAAAGCAGAGATTTGAAGTATTGTGGGTTGCCTACTATTTATCGAACACTAGATATGAGGAGGCAGATATGAAGCCTTGACTCTTGTGGTCAGCCTAACTGGACAATAACACAGACAGCATCACTCTGTTGGTCTTGACTACTTAATTATGCATATCTAGAAAAGTTTATTTTGAACAATTGCAAATAATTTTTACAATACAACTCTTTTTTCTCTTTTTTTCAAACTGAAAAATCATTTAGAAAAATAACACACATATAAACATACTCTCTCTGTATATAAGTTCAATGGTGTAAACCATTATAAAGAAAGAGTGTAGGGTCCATACTCTCCCTGCCTGAGTCAGTTCTCTCTCTCCAGAGATCAATGCACACACATTCACTTGTATAGCTTTTTTATTTTACAAAAACACAATCAAACTCTACATATTCTACAACTTGCTTTTTTCACTCTCTCTCTCTATACATAGATATTTTGTAATTTTTGTAGAGACAGGGTCTCACTACATTGCCCAGACTGGTCTGGAACTCCTGGGCTCAAGCCATCCTCCCTCCTTGGCCTCCCAAACTGCTGGGATTACGGGCATGAGCCACCGCACCTGGCCTCAGTCTATATTGTTGATGACTTAAATGTCTGTGAAAGTCTTCTGAGGCATTAATATTACCTGCCAGAAATAAACTGATAATAAGTGATGTTCCCTATATTGTTCCACAGCAAATTGGTAAAGCCTGTGATTAGTAGTTGTTGAATGGATAACTACTTTAAAAATTCATATAATGTAAAAAAATCCCCAAAGTTTTTGAATCTATGCTAGTGTAGTCATAGACTTTTAAGAAAAGAAGTATTTTAAAGTATTATATTGTAATTTAATCAAGCATCGTTTAGTGTTTATAGAAACATGGTGCAAAGATAAAAGCACACATACATGTAAATATACACACATATATATACATATAAATACAAAGATACAAATACACACACATATACATATACATGTATATGCATCACACACACACACACACACACACACACACACACATCTGCATCCTGTCTGGCATAACTTTGCCTTTTTCTGCTGTGTTCACATCTTTTTGGCTACTGTACCTTTAGCTTGAATTCTAGCTTTTCTGTTGGTGAAGATGAAATGAAGTAACCTGAATCTTGAGTCAGTAGGGCCAGATTTGATAGGATGATTGGCTCCAGTAGGGGCTCCTGATGAACAGGGCTGCCTGGGTCTTGGGCAGACCCCTGTATTTGAGGTCACACAGATATTTCCCTAACCATGTGCCCCAACAAAGGAAGGCTGCTCTGTGAGTTAACTGAAAGTGGACAATTAGGGAGCTCATTTCCCAAAGTTATTAACCTCTCCCTTATCTCTCTTTTTCACTGGAAACACTTTCCAAGGAAGCTTATAATAGGGTTTAGCTTTCTGGAAAACGAAACTTTTTTAAACCTTTCTTTCATGGAAACCCAAACTTTCTCAACTGACTTTTACAAAAGGTTGTTTTTAGAGTTGCACTGGCTACACAGAAAAAGTATTATTTTAATGTGCTACTTATCCTAAGTGTGTGTGTTTTGTGCAGAAAATTGACTTATATACTAGCATATTATTCACATATGCTAGTATGTGAGATTTTTGTGAGATTTTTAAAAGCTTTTTGTCTTTGCAAAAATTTTCACTGCAAGATCCTTTAAAGCAATGGCTTTTCTACTGGTCTAAAGTACCAGTTTGCTGATCATTGCCTACCTGACAGGGGAGGAGAGAAAGAATTAATATAATGTCCACCCCTTTTCTTCATCCCCTGTAAGTTAATTAGTTTCTAAGTTTCTTGAATCTTCTTCCCAAATTTTTCTCTAATTCCCATTATGGCTTTAGTCTGGGTTCTTACACCCAAACTTAGAATTATAGCAATAACCTGCTAATTGCTCTCCTTGGAGTAGCTTATCGCTTTCATTTCAATCCAACCCATGGGTTAATTTCATACAAATCATCTTAAAGCACTGATATCATTATATCTCTTTCTTGTTCACACTCAAGGGCTGCCCAGTGTGGATGGAATTTAATCCCATCATAACATTCAAAGCCTTTTAGTATCTGCCTTTCTTATCAACTTCCTAGTTCTGTCCATGATATCACTTATAAAAACATTTTGCAAATGGGGTAGTAGGCAGAATAATGTTCTCTCTCTAAAAAAAAGTCCACATACTAATCCTTGCAATCTTAAATATGGTACCTTATGTGACAAAAAGAATGTTTCAGATGTGATTAAAGTTAAGAACCTTGGGATGGGGAGAGTCTCTGGAATTATCCTGGTAAGCCTCATGTAATCACATGAGTCCTTAAAAACAGAAGCTCTCCGGGTTGTGGAGAGAGGAGATGTGACTCTGAAAGAAAGGTCAGGGAGATGCAACGTTGCTAGCTTTGAAGATGAAGGAAGAGGCCACAAGCAAAGAAATGGAAAAGGCAAGGAAATAAATTGTGTCCTGGAGTCTTCAGAAAGGAACACAGCCCTATCAACACCTTGACTTTAGTCCAGTGAGACTCTAACTTTAGTCCATGTTAGACTTCTAACCTACACAACTGTAAGAGAATACTTTTGTGTTGTTTTTTATTTTTTATTTATTTATTTATTTATTTTTATTATACTTTAAGTTTTAGGGTACATGTGCACAACGTGCAGTTTGTTATATATGTATACATGCGCCATGTTGTTGTGCTTTGTGTTGTTTTAAGCCATTAAATTTGTGGTAATTAGTTATAGCAACAATAGAAAAGTAACATATGGGTAAATCACTACATGTGTACATACACAGTGTTTCTATTTGCCAAACAATCCTCCCACCTCTAAGCCAGGCCCAATAGTGGTGCCAGATATGTTCCCAGGCTGGCCTACTGCCCAAAATGCCCTCCTCATTCCCTTTCACTTACTTAAATATTCTCTGTCAGTCAAGTCCAGCTGGAGACCTATTTCTTCCAGATTACTCCCATCCCTTCCTTTCAGGGTATTATCTGCACTCAATCACTATTTTCCTACTTTGTCAATTGTTTAAAGTCTGTATGTCTTGCTTCCATAATTAGATTTCAGGCTATTGGAGGAACAGAGACCACATTTTACATTTTTTTGTGTACTTCTTAATAACCAGAAAAATTGCATACACACATATGATCCACCCTAAATAAGTAGTTTAATGCTAGAACATTTTAAAAGTTAAAAGTTTAAAAACCAAATTATTGCCATTAGGAAAAAAATCGTTGAACTCATTGATGAAATTATAATGCAACTCAGTGAGGAAACAATCCTATTATCAAATAACCTTCCCCAAGAAAACATCACTGCATAAAGAAAGTCATTTCTGTGCATATTTTAGTGGCAAGGTAAGCTGTAATAGAAATGAATGAGCTGTCTCCAGTTGCAAAAGAGTTACACTTTACTACAGATGAACAGCAATATAACACTTTCTTACCAGCCTGGGAAAGAGATCAGCCGGCTTGCTAAGCAGAATGGACGGTTTTACTGTGAGGGCTTGAAAAGTAGGATAAACCCTGAGGGGTGCTGCACTCACAATGCTTAGCTACTCCTTTGTTCACACCTTTATTACATTTAATTTTATTCCTTGGAACTGGAAAATTCAACCTTTGATAAGTTGCTACAATTGGCATCCTACTCAGTATTACACATCAGAAAATGATTTCAGTCCTTATGTTTTGCTGCAAAATAGGTATATATTTAGCACTGGAAAAATGATGAAAAGCGTTTTGAGCCTCTTAATCAAGGAAAGTAAGATGAACAATAATGTAAGCATGGGGTGAGACAAGGATGAGATTATTATTTGATGTTCTTATAATATTCTTAAGATTCTGATATTCATCTGCTAATTCCTGTAGCTGCTTATTTGTAAGAGAACATTCATTATCAAAATCCTTTGGATTTTAATGATTTTGGTAATTATTGATTCCATTTGCATCCTCTTTTTAACCATGTGATTGCACTCCAGGACAGAGGAAAATTTTCAACAGGGTCTGAAATTGAGCAGAAAATGTTTATATGAAACTGATAAGCAGGAGAGAGAATGCAGAGTGTGCTGCTAAATAACAACTGGTCCATTGCTGGATATCTGCAGTGTAATTTGGTGATGAGATCCATGCCTCCTCCACAGTCATAGCTACTGTCTCTCATTTTCACTGCCTCTATGTCTTAGTCCATTGGACACCTAAACAGCTCAGCCCAGATGGAGTCCCCAGAAAGAAAAAATTTCATTTTCTGCTTCCCTAAAATGGGTGCCCAGGCTCTATTTCTCCTAAATTGTCTTCCACACATTTTTTCAGCTTGTCTGCTGGCCTTGCCTGGCTGCTTGCAATACACTGGGAATTCTGCTGGGTATATTGGTTCCAATGACAAGAAATGTATTTCATCCATCAAATGACAACATGTACATATACTGCCTGATGAACACACAATACCAGACATCAGCACCAACTCTTGCTTGTTTCAATTTGTTTACACTGAAGACTGCACGAGTCTCAGCTTGTAGTTGGTAATTGATACAAGTAGAAGATGGGACTTAGCTCTGGCATCAGAGACCTTTGGCTTCATTTGGGTGTGGCACTGAAGGCTGCCTCCAAGTGCCTCCTAACTGGTGATTGAGTCACCTTCTCATTCTGGTCCTCTGTTTTGTGACTGTCAACATCTTGTCAGGAGTCACTGACTTCTTCCTCCTTCTTCCCACAGCACCTTGTTTGTGCTTTTCCTGCGGCATTTTGCCTTTGGGTTAATTTTGATTGTTTAGACGTGTGCCTCTATGATAACAAAAATTAAGCTCCTTGACAGTAGAGAATTCGTTACTCGTATTTGAAACTCCCTCAGGACATAGCAAAGATCTGTGCACCTACTAGAAAGACAATAAATATTTGCTGAGGATTTTTGAGTGAATAATGGCAACTGAATTGTTAACTTTCAGATTCCTGTAGTATCAACTCATGGGATCTTCTTTTTTTTACATTCATATGGTTTGGCTGTGTCCCCACCCAAATCTCATCTTGATGTGTAACTTCCACAATTCCCATGTGTCGTGGGAGGAACCCAGTGGTAGGTATTTGAATCATGGGGCAGGTAATTGAATCATGGGCAGATCTTTCTCGTGCTGTTCTCGAAATAGTGAATAAATCTCATGAGATCTGATGGTTTTAAAAAGAGGAATTCTCCTGCACAAGCTCTCTCTCTTTGCTTGCTGCCATCCACATAAGATGTGACTTGCCTATACTCCCAGCACTTTGGGAGGCTGAGGCGGGCAGATCACGAGGTCAAGAGATAGAGACCATCCTGGCCAACATGGTGAAACCCCGTCTCTACTAAAAATACAAAAATTAGCTGGGCGTGGTGGCGCGTGCCTGTAATCCCAGCTACTTGGGAGGCTGAGGCAGGAGAATTGCTTGAACCCAGGAGGCGGAGTTTGCAGTAAGCCGACTCCAGCCTGGCAACAGAGCGAGACTCCGTCTCAGAAAAAAAAAAAAAAAAGATGTGACTTGCTCCTCCTTGCCTTCTGCCATGATTGCAAGGCCTCCCCAGCTATGCGGAACTGTAAGTCCATTAAACCTCTTTTTCTTCCCAGTCTTGGGATCTCTTTATCAGCAGTGTGAAAATGAACTAATACACGCATGCATAACTTCCCAATATTTGTCTTTACAAAGCCAGTTGAGGTCTTGTTTGTTGGCTTCTACTATCTTGTTAGCTTGAGGCCACTCATCAAAGGAACATACACTATCCTAAGTGGTTATAGCAACCCCTAATTTCATCAGGATGTGGAAGAGTTACCTGGTACCTGGTTACATAGAATCTTTACTGTATCCCTAATAAAATTATATGGAATATAATTTTTAAAACTCTACTTATTCATCAAATCTAATTCTCTTAATAAGTAATATATATCTGAGAATATATTAGAAACTTTTAAATGACCAAGCACATTCTAAGACACCTAGTAGTTGAGTAGAATCCATTGTCTATAGAAGTTTCTTGGTATTTTCAAACTCCAGGTCAACTATAAAGAAACACTTATGAAACTGCCATCATCACAGTGAATAAGACCAAAAATGAAGGTAAACTTGTAACACAGAAGTTTATTAATTAGAATGCTCAAAAATATTAATGAGTTCAGACTAGCCTTTCTTTCCTTTTTTTCTCTTTGAAAATGATAGTCAGTTAACTTGTGTAGCATTTTACATAGATAAACTAAAAACCAATTCTAAAAGCTATACGTGTGGTCATTGGCTGATGAAACCAAACTCTGCCGGTTTTCATCACTGCAGGCTAAGGTGAGGGTGTGATGTGCCCTTATCCACACTGGGCCACCATCAATTACAATCAGTGTGCCCTTATCCGCACTGGACCACCATCTTCCTACTTGTTACAGAAAAACCTGCTCTGTAAAGACAGTTAAGGGTAAGGAAATGAGAAATATGGCAACTGCATGCTGAGGACATCTCAGTCTCTCCCTGTCCGTTAATCCAGTCAGAGTACAGTCGCACTAAAATGTATCCCAGGTCTCCTGGATTATTTATGCCTATGATACCAAATTATCAAAAGTTCTATAAGACCATGTCACACTAAACCAAATAAAAGAAATAACCAAGGGTGAAAGTAACTGAGAACATCTGGAAAATGAAACAAAGTGGATAATAAAACTGTAAAGATTGTATTTATGAATTTAATTCCATAGGCATATAATATGTTAAAGACAAAGTACTAGATCTCTGATTACTGTGTGTTTCTGACATTTTATAGACCTTGAGATCAGATATGAGTACTCAATCGATTCAGCACTGTGTAACGCCACTGCAATTAAGACTAAATGAAGTGAAAATGCTTTTTAACAAGTATGTCATAGAAAGTGCTATGATTCATCTACTTACAATGGAATTAGAATTCTGGAAATACGTCACCAATTTTTTTTTGCCATTAGAGAGGATTAAATTGTACAAAATAAGTGCATTGTCCGTTATTTATGACTCAGATCTAAAATTTTTCTTGGTAAATGAATAAAATCTTTATATAACCATTAATCTGATCTCTGGTATTTTCAATAGTGAAAAGGGAAGTGTTGACATTTTACAATTCATTGCTGAAAGAAACCTATAAAACGGAGTGCCATCATCTCATTGTTTCTTGATACAGACCAGTCACAATTTCTATGCTAAGTTTTAAGTATGCTGCAGTTTAACTTTCAAGCACCATGGTATAATTGAATTTATTTACATACTTTTCAGATCATGTTGGAACCTGGACACATCCCATGTATTTTATTTAAAGATTATGTTGAATAATATAATCTATGTTGACGGGAGGTTGGCTCTGGGTTAGAATCACACTGTCACTTACTAGCTGAGTGACCTTAGGCAGGTTACTTAACCTCTCACCAAGCCTCGATTTCCTCATGGGCAAAATAGTATTGGTGTCAAAGCGTTTTCTTTTGACTTTTTATTTTGAAATAATTGTAGATTCATAAGAAGTTGCAAGAACTTGGTAGTGAGGTACCAGGTATGCACTACCTAGCTTACCCCAATGGTGACATCTTCCATAACTACAGTTCACTATCAAAACCAGGAAATTGATTGGCACAATGCAATTAACTAGACCCAGTTCATACTCAAATTTCACCAGTTTTTGCACACACTCTTCTTTAGGGGAGCAAGGGTAGGGCTTTGCATAATTCTATGGCATTTTATCCCATGTATAGATTCGTGTAACTACTATTACAATCAAGATACAAATATCTGTCTTAAATACAATTAAGCATTGAAGTACTTAGCACAAGAGGTTGCACATAGAAGAAACTAGTGAAATGTTACCTACTAATATTAATTAGATTAAATCAGATGATCTTGCTTATTCAATGCTTTCCAATTATATGAGTTACTTTGTTGGTTGACATAGACAGTATTTTAGAAGTTAGAAATAAGGATTTTTGTATTAATCGTGTTTAAAATTTTTTTTTTTTTTATATTTTATGAAGCTTTGTCATCTTGGGCCCTTGCCGACCTGAGGAGGAACTGCCCCTCACAGGGGGCAGCTGATTCTTATAGATGTCAAGCAACTTGCCTGTGAGAGCATACCTTTGATATGCAAACCAACCAATCCATGCCCATACCCCACCCACCTCTTTATATCAGGCTTCTGCAGCCTGGGACACTATCCCCTTCTCCTCAGCCACCCCAGGCCCAGGTACTGGCCAACCAGAGATCCCCTGTAGTTTGGAGCCCGCTGAGATTCTTCAATGTATCCAGTGCGTGCCCAGCCTGCTCAGCTGCTCACCCTGCCTCACCCATTCCTTCCAAGGAAACACAATACAAGCTTTTCCCTCCTTCCTTCTCTCTCCTGATCAACTCTGGTGCTTCCCTGTGTGGCTTGCCCCCTATTCTTGGGAGCTGTGAATTTTATTTATTTATTCATTTTTTTTTTAAGACAGGGTCTCCCTCTGTCATTCAGGATGGAGTGCAGTGGCACGATAATATTTCACTGTAGTCTTGAATTCTTGGGCTCGTGATCCTTCTGCCTCAGCCTTTCTAGTACCTGGAACTGCAGGCACCACTACGTCCAGCTAAATTATTATTATTATTATTATTATTTATGTAGAGATGGTGTCTCACTAGTTGCCCAGGCTGGTCTTAAAGTCTTAGGCTCAAGTAACCATCCCATCTCAGCCTCCCAAAGAGCTGGGATTACAGGTGTGAGCCACTGCACCCCACCACAAGCTGTATTTTCAATGGCAATAGTCTTCTGATCTATTTGTCTCATCCTAACTAAACCAAAACAAAACCCCTGGTACATCAAAAAATATCCTTCGAGCCCCAATTAACTCTCTATTTTGGAAGGATATAAACTAGAACATTCAAAGTGAGCCAAATCTGTCTAACATGGATGTGTGCCTTCCCTCAGACTGAGAGGTCCCAGTTTAGAGCAAAAAATTCACCAAAGAAATAGGTGAGGCCGGGCGCGGTGGCTCACGCTTGTAATCCCAGCACTTTGGGAGGCCGAGGCGGGCAGATCACGAGGTCAGGAGATCGAGACCACGGTGAAACCCCTCTCTACTAAAAATACAAAAAATTAGCCGGGCGCGGTGGCGGGCGCCTGTAGTCCCAGCTACTCGGAGAGGCTGAGGCAGGAGAATGGCGTGAACCCGGGAGGCAGAGCTTGCAGTGAGCCGAGATTGCGCCACTGCACTCCAGCCTGGGCGACCGAGCGAGACTCCGTCTCAAAAAAAAAAAAAAAAAAAGAAATAGGTGAAAGAATTTGGCACATGGTTAAGTATCCAGGAAATGCTCAGTTCCTGACTTACCTTCTCCCTCTTTGACCTTAACTCACAAAGCAAATTTCCATAGCATCAGTGTCTACATGAGTAAGAGAGAACCTAATTCTTCTTAGCAAGCGTCCCTCATGAAACAAAAGAGCTTCATGCATGACCCACTGATGCCTTTGCTTCTGCAAAGAAGACTTAACAGTCAACCTGTTTTCCGGGAAACTCATGCTAGACCTTTTCCTGTGGCAGTCCTCTGACTCAAGAGACTCAAGGTTCCTGGCCTCTGCTACGGGGCACCCTGCAGTCTGACTCACCTTGCAGCCTGCACCTTCCTGAGCCTCATCCTGGTCGTCCTATTAGACTTCCACTGCCTGCCAACCAGTTTGAGACTTCACTACATGGTGTTGCCAGATCTCACTCCTGCTCTTGAGTGATTCCATCTCGGAGCTTGGATCTGTCCTATCTTATTTCCCTTCTGAATGACCTCTCCATTTCAGCTTTGCTTTTTATGCTCATAACCATTCCTATTCTGGGTTCATAGACGGGCTTCAGGGGGTCAGTGAAGCAATGGGAAAGGTTGTTGAGGTTTTGAAAATTCAACTTACTATGCAAATATGTAGAATGATCATTTTATCCTTTTTTGTGTGTCTCCATATATGTTCTTTACCCTGGTTGCCCATTGGAATTGCCTGGGCCCCTTTTGAAATGTACTGGGCCATATCTCCAAAGTCCTGCTTCAATAGGTCAAGGTGAAACCACACATTGGTCATTTTAAATGATTCTCAAGTGATTCCTGTAAGCATTTAAGGTGGAGCTTCATTTTCTTGGCTGGGAAGTGGGGGCGGGTGGGTAACCTCTTAGTCATGTCAAAAATCTCTGAGAGGGATCAAGCTGGAAGAATGGGAACATGTGCTTTTCCACAACCCTTTGGCCACCTCCAGGTCCTCAATTTATATGATCAAACCTGAGATATGCCCATTCAAGTGAGAATATTTGACTTCCTATAAATTGGTAGAGGCTTGCGTGCAGATTCAGTTTAGAATTCTGGGGCACGACAAATTCGCAGGTATTCTTATGGGCCTCGGTCAAGAGACACATAATATCTGGTTTGCAGATATTGATGATTGATATTTAGGTCCATTAATTTATTAGGGGCTATGAAATGCTGATATTCTAATTCCATCATTCCTTCTTTACTTATCACCTGAAATCTTTCTATAAAGAGAAATTTCCCTTCATCTATCATTTGGCGAGCCAATGGCATGGTTCATATAGGAAGGGAGGATAAATTATACAAGTTACTTGTTTTCAAATGAATTGGTTCACTGGTATCATCTGCTGTGATTAATTAGAGCTCCTTTGTCTGCTGTTTTGTAATTATTGTCTTTTTGTCTGTGATATAATGCTGTAGCTAACATTATTCAATTTGACAAGTGAGCACAAGATGCAGACACAGCTTCACATACCACTTTTCTCTACATCAGTATGCATTCGTTCCTGAATTATCCAATATTACATTCACATTAGCCATCACTGAAAATGACACCTACAAGGCTGGGCATGATGGCTCACACCTGTAATCCCAGCACTTTTGGAGGCTGAGGTGGGAGGATCGCTTGAGCCCAGGAGTTTGAGACCAGATTGGACAACATAACAAGACTCCATTTCTAAAAAAATAAAAAATAAAAAAATAAAGTTAGCCAGTCATGCTGGCGTTTACCTGTGGTCCCAACTACTAGGTGGGCTGAGGTGGGAAGATTGCTTGAGCTCAGAAGTTTGAGGCTGCAGTGAACCATGATCGCACCGCTGCACTCCAGTCTGGGCAACAAAGTAAGACCCCATCTCTAAAAAAAAAGAAAAAAGAGAATGGCACCTACGAAGTTAATGACACAGAAAGAGTTTAATAAGCATGTGCCTACTTAAACCCCATAAAAACTTGAAGATACTTCACACGTCTTTGTTCTGTGTTTTTTTTTTAAATAAGCGTCTTCAGAAGGCTATGGATTACCATTTAATTATATTTTATTCTTCCAGCTATTGTATCATCCTAGTTAGAACTGCTAAAGAGCTAAGGATTAACCTGGTTTTTGAAAGTCAGGGTACAAGCCAGTCTATACGTCTCCCATAAACACGCTTGGTTCTTCAAGTTCCCAGCAAAAGCAACACAGCCATAACACAGGTGAGGTACATTGCTTATCAATATATACAGATTAATTGAAGTAAGAACTGTGCTGTTAAAAAGAAGTACCCAAACACATGTTCTTATAAGTTTATGCAAATAAATTCTCTAACAATTTTATATTGGAATAAAATATATATGGCAAAATATACAAACATTCATATTCCCACTGAATCTCTGTGGCTGTCTAGCCACTTGGCAGAAGATCAAAACTCTGCCAGTTTATGAAGCAGATTTTGCATTAAATTAAGGTACTGTCCCGGGCAATAGGGCAAATGCCCATCTGTACTAAAAATATAAAAATTAGCCAGGCGCAGTGGTGCTTCCCTATGATCCCAGCTACTCAGGAGGCTGAGGTGGGAGGATTGCTTGAGCCTGGGAGGTCGAGGCTGCAGTGAACCGAATTCACACCACTGCACCCCAGCATGGGTGACAGAGCAAGACCCTGTCTCAAAAAATAATAATAATAAAATAAATTAAGGTATTGATGCTCTCTGTACATTTGGACCCAACAAAGACTCTCTCCTTGATCAAACTTTGGTCAGTCTCTCCTGAGCCCTCTTCTCAACTAGGTCTCAACGTGCATAGCCCAGTTTTCACAAGAATCCCGCAAAGTCAATGTAGAGAGAATCCCCCACCCTCGACATTTGATCACTGTTGATGTCAGTCAAATTCCTCATATCCTACCCTTGATGTCCCATCAGCCTTTCCTGCCCTCAGCAAGAGCCTTGTTTGGCCGCTCTAGCAAGAATCCCCTGTCTTTGATTTCTCTTCTTAGTAAATTTCCATCCACCATTACTCCCAACCTGCTCCTTGGCTGTAAATCTCCATTTGTTCTTGCCATATTCAGTGTTGAACCCAGTCTCTCTCCCCTATTGCAATGGTCTTGACACTTTTACCTATTGCAATACTTCCGATTAGGATCCTCCTTACCATGTTAACAAGGGTCAGAATGATTTTTTCTCTAACAAACCTGGGCCCAGCCTACTCTATCCAGCACTAATGTGCACCTCCCAGAAGTAAGGGAGTCTTCTTAGGATCCTCTTCTTTGATTACCTGAGGTAGAAGGTGTCGGGGACCAAATCAAAGAGTACACCAGTTTCTCCCGACATTCTTTCCCATTCCTTAGATGAAGAACAAAGAGAAGACATCACATTGCTAGATGCAGTAAAATGGGTACATAGAAAAACTTCACCAAAGGATTAAAAATAACATCATTACACTATCACAATAATCATTCCACTTAGACAATAAAGTTAACTCAAGCGGGGATTCTTAGTTTCATGTTAATTTCCTCCCATAATGCCCCAAGATGGGGACATACTCTTCAGATAAAAAGCCCTGCTCCTGGAGCTCCCTGCGCATTCCTGAAGCTCCCTGCGCATTCCTGGTACTGGTATTTATCTCACTACATTCCAGTCACCTCTTGTCTGGGCTCCTCCAGGGTAGGGACACCTGGGGTGACGGTGGGAAGGTGAGGAGTTGCTCCTTAGAGTTGAACACAGGCCTCTAATTCCATAATCATCTGAAGAACATCAGGCCCAGAATATGGACTATTAGAAGCTCCAGGCAACATTTTGGCTCTTTAGATAGACAATACCATGTTAGTCCTTAAACTTGTGCCTGAAACCTTTTGAAAATGTCAAAGCTTTATTGCCACCTTCTGGTCAAATTGTGTTTTGTGTTACTTCTTCAAGACGTCATTTGGTCTCAGTAAAAAGGATCTGAGAGAAATGAAGACCCTGTCAGAGCAGAAATCCCACTTCTCCAGTAGTAGCCAACATGGACAGAATGTTATATATCCCTTGAGAAATTTCCCAAGGATGTGAATGCATGTATATGTCACACAAATGAATACTGTTCTGAATCTTGTAGGGTATAAAATACAGGTCATTATAGCTTACATTTCTACAGGGCTTTGTTTTTAAAAAACAGTTTACAAAGCGCTTTCACAATTTGTCATTAGAGTAACTTGAGAGGCAAGTAGGATATATTAATAGAATGATCTTTTGGCCATCCTATAAAAAGACAGGGAATTGTCAATGAACTCTAACTTTCCTTGCAGCTTTGTGCTCCTATTAATCTTTTTAAGCTTTCTAGAATGGTTCTATATCTACTTTTTCATTAGCAAGCCCACTTTTGCACTTAAAATGTAATTTAGTTTACAAGAATAATGTACACATCATATTAAACCATCTATTGTGTAGATAAAACTTTAATAATCAATTAATAACATGTATACATTAATGCCTCATGCTGATGCATAAACCTGAATTTATGGTTCATGATGATGATGATGATGATGATGAGACACTAACATGTGAATTAAGAGCACTGCCTCTGGAAGCAGACTGTCTGAATTTGAATCCTAGCTCTGACTCTTACTGGCTGTGTTATCTTAAGCAAGTTACTTAATCTCTGGACTTCATTTTTGTTCTCTGGGAAATGGAGGTGATGATGATGATGATGGTGATGATGATGATGATACCTATCCCACAAGACTGTTATGATAATTAAACGAGTTAATATCAATACAGTGCTTAAAACAGTGCCTAGCACATAATTGTTTTTGAAAAGTAATTAAACCAGCTCCCGGCATATAGCAAACACTATTTATAAAACAGAACAACGATAATTAATATTCATTGCAAACTTGCTATGTGCTAGGTTCTAAATTTAGAGCTTTCCACACCATTATTTAATCTCCATCTGACATATGAGGAAACCTGAAAAACGGAGCGCTTAAGTAACTTGCCTAAAGTCACACAGCTAATGTGGGTAACAGAATTGAGATTCAGTTAACGTGTCTCTGTCTAGAAGTTGTTATTTTACTACCTAACACATGTCTCTGTTACAACTAAACCATTTCACCCATTTATCAAGTTAATTCTATACTATTTGGAATCCCCTGTAACCCTAAAGAGCTATATAAGCATCCAACTTTGTCTTTCTCTTCTAGGGTTTTGGTACACGTTCAGATGAATCTTAATTTGTTCATGGCTATTTTATATGCAGACATATTCAATGCCAAATGAAATGCCATGACTATATTTAATAAGTGTATGATGATAATAAAGAAGTTGTTAGGCTTATGTTCTGTCCTTGCTCATCAGGAGACTGTTCCAAGAAACTAATCTATAACTTTGGTAATTAAATATATACTCATCATGATCTCAGATTGAATCCTCATGAACTAACACAGGGCGAGAAGTACATATTAATAAACGATGGGATCATGACCAGGATCTTCCTTGAAACAACAAGAAGGTAAATACGTAGTCGTGGCATTCCAATGTTTCCTTTGAATCATTTTAATTTCCTTTCTTATATTTTTAAGTATTTTTATATTATAAGAGAATTGTCAATAACTTGCTCCACCTCAGGGAAAAAAGGGAAGGGAGGAAAGGAGAAGACTCCTACAGAGTTAAATGCTTTCACATTTGTTGATTAATTCAGCACCCTACTCCACCCCCAAGTACAGGTGGGAGATGCTTCCTCACACCCACTCCACTGGGGGTCCAATCTAGGACCCCATCAGTCCTCTCCCTCTCATTCGGTTCATGAGTGTCTTGGGGTATTATGTGCATTGGGTAGTGAAGCTGGGGAGAGGGGGATGGCTGTGAGTGTTCCTATGTAGTCAGTGGGGGAGGATGCTGGAGGAATGAAGTCCTCATGGGCACCAAGGGAGGATGGTTACCAGAGTTCCCTGGTGCAGGCAGGGGTGACATTCCCATGAAGGAAAGTAGAGCCAACTGCAGGTGATGGCCCAGCTCCCAAGCAGTTCCTGAGCACCAATAGCCCTCATGGTGGTCCCTTATCAGATCTGCCCACCCAGTTCTTCCTGGGCAATGCACTCTCTCTCTTCTTGAACACCTCTTCCTAATGCCCAACCCAGCCCCAAACCCTGTTTCCTCTTTACTTTATCCTCGTTTCCTTTTGGTCTTGGAAAAAATTCTTACTTCCTTTAGCTCCTAACCTTCTCTAGGGTACTTCTTGCTTTTCCTCAAACCCTAGTCTTTTGTTCCTTTCTGATAGGCTGATGTGCATCACACTCAGAACATATTCCTTTACTTTCAGACAGAATCTAAGGGAAAATGATACTATATTAATTATATGACTTATAATTGTTATATAACACACATATGTATGTGTACACATACACACACACACACACACACACACACACACACACACACACACAGAGTGAGAGAGAGAGAGAGCCTTGCTTTGTCACCCGGGCTGGAGTGCAATGGGGTGATCATGGTTCACTGCAGCCTCGACCTCCCAGGCTCGGATGATCCTCCCAAGTAGCTGGGACCACAGGAGTGCGGCACCATATCTGGCTTATTTTTAACATTTTTAAAATTATTATTTGTCTCCTTATGTTGCCCAGACTGATTTCAAACTCCTGGGCTCAAGTGATCCTCCTACCTTGGCCTCCCAAAGTGTTGGGATTACAGGCATGAGCCACCATGCCTGGCCAACATATAATTATTGTTGTAATATTTTATAATATTTGGATATTATATTGTTAAATTATTATAATTGTTATAATATTGTTATTATTTTTATAACAGTATTGTATAACACATTATAATATAACATTTCATCACATTATAAACTTTTAATATTTATTATAATATTGTTATATAAGGTTACAAATATTAAAATATAAATTTACTTTAAAATCTTATACCTAGTTATTATTATATTAAAATGGTTTGAACATTCCTGTCTTTCTACTCTAACTTGTGTGAATGTAACTGCTCCAAGGAGATCGTCTGAGTGTGGGGGAATTGTGGAAAGGTTCTGAGCACATTTTGTTTACCTAGTAAGGAGACAGTGTTTACTTTGTCCCAGGTATCTATCTTGATCCTCTGAAAGAAAATTTGCATTGCTTTTTTTTTAATATCTAGTTAGTGTAACCAAAGAAATTGTTGCAAAACTTCACTTACTCTATTTTCTCTAATGATCTGTAGCATGTTTGTCCTTTAAACGTAACTCCCGTGACATTCTTAGACTTGTGCTTCTATAGAATAAATTGCATTCAGTGGATGATGTAGTTCTAATGCTGGTAATCTTATTTTACAATTGTACTTTTTGTGATTTCTTAATTTGTCTGTCTCTCCCACTAGACTTTAAATGACAAGGAACTAAACCTATTTTCACTCAACCTTGTACCCCTCCCTCTTACAGCCTTGCACCAGGCCTAGCACACAGTTGGTGTTCCATAAATATTTGTTGAACAAATAAACATTTCCCTATTTTGCCTTCAAGGCCTTCTTGAAGATTTTATCTACACTTTAGAGATAAGGATGAACAAGAATATTGGTAGAACCATATTAAAGATGTAAGTTTCCTGTGCCACAACTCTCTGGGTCTTACCCAGATGACTTAAGGCTTCATCCCACATGACAGTTTCAGAGATTGGTTATAGCCACCTGGGGCAATTGTGTTGAGAAGGATTATGGAGCCAAGCCTGGGCTCAGAGGGAAAGAGCCAAGTACAGAATGGCTACATCCTTGCTGTGTATGTGCTAATCATACCTCATATTGACATGATCACCCTGCTGAGAGAAGTGGGACCAAGGAATAACCACACATATCCAATGTTTCACACAACTTTTTTTAGCTCATAAACTCAGTGAGTTCCACAGTCCACCACTTCAGACATTGTCTATAAGTAACTCGGGTCTTCCTGTGCACTTAGTGGTCTTTCAACTTAATTTAGTAGCATACGCTCAACACTTACTATCATGGGAATGTGCTGGTGGTGCTTAATACTCAGATATTCTGTTCAGTAATCATTTTAAAAATAAATTTTATTTTCTAGGATAGTTTTAAGTTAAAAAGCAAATTTTACTACTCATTTTGAAAAGCCCGACTCAAACGGTAATCTGCAAATGTAACCAGTTGCAATTTGCATCAACCCATGTAGTATATATATATACATGTGCATGCACATACACACACAACCAGTTACCCTCTTCTTTCCACTATCATTACAACTTCTGTATGTCACTTCTTGGTTAATGTTTGTCAAAGGGGAAGGAGAAAAGCCCAAAACTTCAAAACACACCAGGAGCATTTTTATGTCATACTGGTTGAAAAATATTCACAAACATTTCTTTCTTTTTTTCTTTTTTGAGATGGAGTCTAACCCTGTCACCAGGCTGGAGTGCAGTGGCGGGATCTCAGCTCACCGCAATCTCCGCCTCCCGGATTCAAGTGCTTCTCCTGCCTCAGCCTCCCGAGTAGCTGGGATTACAGACACGCACCACTACGCCCGGCTAATTTTTGTATTTTTAGTAGAGACGGGGTTTCACAATGTTGGCCAGGATGGTCTGAATCTCCTGACCTCGTGATCTGCCCGCCTCGGCCTCCCTAAGTGCTGGGATAACAGGCGTGAGGCACCGCGCCCGGCCTCTGTTTGTTTGTTTGTTTGTTTTTGAGACGGAGTTTCGCTCTTGTTGCCCAGGCTGGAGTGCAATGGCGCGATCTTGGCTCACGGCAACTTCCGCCTCCCAGGTTCAACCAATTCTCCTGCCTCTCCAGTAGCCGGGATTACAGGCACGCGGCACCACGCACGGCTAATTTTTGTATTTTTAGTAGTGACGGGGCTTCTCTATGCTGGTCAGGCTGGTCTGCAACTGCCAACCTCAGGTGATCTGCCAACCTCGGCCTCCCAAAGTGCTGGGATTACAGGCATGAGCCACTGTGCCCAGCCTCACAAACATTTCTTCACCAAATTTCTGGTAAGTGTTAAGGTATTAATTGCTGGAGACTTGTGGATTAATACAACTGTCTTGTGTGGCTTTACAATAGGGATACTGAGACATTCATCAGTTTTAGGCGATTTTGTCATTGTGTAAACATTGTAGCGTGTACTTACACAAAGACTTACACAAATCTAGGTGGTATAGCCTATTACTACACACCTAGGCTACATGGTATAGTCTGTTGCTCCTAAGCTATAAGCCTGTACATCATGTGACTGTACTGAATACTGTGTAAACGTAGAAAAGTTAATGCGTTGTGCTATGACGTTACAGAGGCTACAACATCACTAGGTGATAGGAGTTTTTCAGCTCCATTATAGTCTCATGGGATCACTGTCATATATGTAGTCCATCATCAACTAAAATGTTATTTGGTGTATGACTGCACTTGACTTTTGGGGAAAAGGTTGGAGGACATAAAACTTTCATTCTGAGCCAACTGATATATTTCTTAACTGAAAGGTTTCCTAGGTCATTCACACAGAGGAAGAACAAAAGATGGTCAAGAAGAACCCTGCATATTCTCAAATCTTCCACAGCTAATGTAAATAGCACCAGGAAGCTAGAGGTTCTTAATCTTACTCTTATTTTATCATGTCAGCAATTATTCCTTGAGTTGGAATTCTCTTAAAGTGTTCCTAGAGGACAGTACAGTAAATGCTTCACCTAAAAGTTAGGTTAGTAAAAATTATTAAGACGTTTAACAAAGTAGATAAACTACATTAAAAAAGACTATGTCATTTAGGCATTACATTAGGCTGAATGAAATAAAAACCCTACTATGGTGACTTAATCAAGAGGAAGTTCAGAGACAGGTGGTTCACAGTGACATTAACATCCCAGGATCCTCCCATCCTTCTGGTTTGCTTTCCTTAGGGTGTGGTGTTCATCTCACAGTCACAAAGTGGCTTCTCCACCTCGAGCATAATGTCCATCTTTCAGGTAGGGAGAACAAGAAGAAAGAGAAGGGCAAAAACAAAAGACTGATTCTATCTTTTTTAAACAGGTGATATGGTTTGGCTCTGTGTCCCCACCCAAATCTTATCTTGTAGCTCCCATAATTCCCACGTGTTGTGGGAGGGACCTGGTGGGAGATTATTGAATCTGATGGTTTTAAAAATGGGAGTTTTCCTGCACAGTTTCTCTCTTTTGCCTGCTGACATCCATGTAAGATGTGACTTGCTCCTCCTTGCCTCCTCCCATGATTGTGAGGCTTCCCCAGCCACGTGGAACTGAAAGTCCAATTAAACCTCTTTCTATTGTAAATTGCCCAATCTCTGGTATGTCTTTATCAGCAGTGTGAAAACGGACTAATACAACAGGAAACTATAGCTTTTCCAGAAACCTTGCCTGTAGTCTACTACTTATACCTCATTGGCCAAAACTTCGACACATGGTCACCTAGCTGCAAACAAGAGTGAGAAATGTAGACTTTAGCTAGGTGCATTGCTACCCAGAATGAAATTCAGGTTCTCTTGTCAGAAAGGGGAAAATATGGCTATTGGGTTGACAACTAGCGGTGCCTACCACAAAAACACTTTTTAAAGTTGCAGCTAGAAAGGGCTTAACTCCCAGGAACCTTGGAGACAGTGAGAAAATGAAATAATTTAATATTTTGAACAAAAATTATTTACAGGCTCAGGCTCACGTTCAGGTTCAGGCTGAGGGCAAAGATATGACCTCTGCTCCCACCAGCATGCAATTAGACATAGTTGAGCAAGGGCTAGCTTGAGTGATTTTTAAAGAACTAGGCAGGCACCTTCCTGCTTATGCTGTAGGATACCTGAAAGGCACCAGCAAGCAATGAACACCCTCAGAAGAATTTAACAATGATTGCTGATTTTTGTATTTTGTATCCAATTTTAACACTAAAAAATTCCTGTTGGAATGAGCCAGTTGCATTCAAAAAAGCACAGTTCAAATAGCCAAAAAACTTTTTAAAATTAAAAATCCAAACTGACTTGGCATTTCTTGAGAACTATTAGAAGGGCACCATTTCACACTGCCCAGTAACCCTTCTTGCATCCCTTATTCTCTCCTCTCCCATTCACTCATGCATTTTGTTGTATTTTACAAAAGTATTAATCCATAATGAACTAGAATTTTTAAAAACATCCTCACCACAAAGAGCTTAAGTACTGCCCTAGTATGAACCATTGATTTTGCATTCTAAAGATCTAGAATTGGTCCAGTGGGACAGACTGTCCTTTGAGAGTTCGAATTCTTATTATTAAGGGTGAGTAGAAGGGAGGAGGACTTGGGAAGATTCGTAACACCGCAATGTTTTTACTCATTATACCATCATAAAAGGAAGGTACAAAATGTAAGAATTTTAGCTAGGGATGGAGAAAAGTGTCTTACCTAGCTTCCTCTGGCTTCCTTTACCATCATTCCAGTGTTTTAATGTTATATCCACCCATTCTTTTCTTGGGCCTCCAGGGGAGGAAACAGGTAATGGTCAATTGACCAAAAGTAATATGGGGCAATAAATCAGAACTATTGAAATGCTATGGTTCCCCAGATATTCTCCTGTGGCACCAAAAAGTTGAATCAGGTAAGGAAAATATGGCTACCCACCATATCCAATATAAATTATGACAGGTGGATATTAATTAAATATAAATTGATGACACTCTAAAAGAAATTGGATATAAATCAGCTTTTATTGAATTGACAATATTCCTCTGTTATGGAATATTATAATATCTCAGGCATGTGAACTCCAGCCTGATTAAATTCATAGGCTCCTGGAATAGCTCTAGATCAGACTGAGTATCAATTAGCTATTGCTGCATACTAAACACCCCAAACCTTAGTGGCTTTAAACAACCGTCCTTCATTATTTCTCACGAGTGTAGGGGGTGATGTGTGGGCTGGCTGATCACCATCACCAGGATTGCTAATATGTCTGAGGGTTTCCTGAAGTCTCTGCTCTAGGCTGGGCTTAGTAGGAGAGGTCTGCTCCCTGTATTATTCATCTTTCTCCTGAGACCAGCACACATGCCTGGGTATGTTCTTCTCGTGGCAATGGCAGGAATTCCAGAGGGGAAGCAGAATCACTAAGGCCTTGGGACTTAGGCTTAGATGTGCCACTCTTCTGGCATATCACCTGATTCTACTGACCAAAGCAAATCACATGGCCAAACCAGCTCAAAGGTGAAGGGGAGATTCTTCCCTTTTAGTGAGGAAAACCACAAAATCACATGTCAAAGGATGAGGAAGCAAGACAGATAAAGAACTGGGGCCATTCATGCAATTTCCAAAGTGTGATGGTTAATTTTGTGTGTCAGCTTGATTGGGCCACAAGATGCTCATTTATCTCCTTCAGTATTATTTCTGGTGTGTGTGTGAGGTTGTTTCCAGAAGAGATTAGTATTTGCATTGGCAAACTAGGTAAAGCAGATGGCCCTCCCCAGTGTGGATGGGAATTCTCCAACCCACTGAAGGCCTGAATAGAAGAAAAAGACAGAGTAAAGTTGAATTCTTGCTCTGCCTGACTGCTTGAGCTGGAACATTGATCTTCTCGTGCCCTTGGCACTCCTGGTTCTCAGACCTTCAGACTTGGACTAGAATCTATACCACTGGCTCCCTGGCTCTCATGCCTTCAAATGACACCATGGGCTTTCCTGGGTATCCAGCTTGCAGACAACAGATTGTGGGGCTTCTCAGCCTCTATAATCACTGAGCCAATTCCTTATAATAAATCATATGACAGCCGGGCACGGTGGCTCACACCTATAATCTCAGCACTTTGGGAGGCCGAGGCAGGTGGATTACCTGAGGTCAGGAGTTCGAGACCAGCCTGACCAACATGGTGAAACCCTGTCTCCACTAAAAATACAAAATTAATTGAGTATGGTGACAGGTGCCTGTAATCCCAGCTACTCGGGAGCCTGAGGTGGGAGAATTCTTTGAACCCAGGAAGCCGAGGTTGCAGTGAGCTATCGCAACCACTGCACTCCAGCCTGGGAGACAGAGTGAGACTCCATCTCAAAAAACCAAACCAAACAAAATAAAATAAATATATGACACTGAAGTTACAGAAATCACCTTTCTAATTTGAATCTTTTTTTAAAGCAGAGATATTTCACATAAAAATCCTGATTTTTTTTTTTTTGAAAAATCAGAAGCTTTGCAACACACGGTCCACATTCCCACATGTCTCCACAGTTCTCAGGAGCTGAGTAGCAGCTGCCCTGTCCATTCATTTGCTTTATCTCCCTAGCCCTTGGAGCCATTTGAGTTTGCTTTACACAGTACTAGTTCTACAGCCAGATCTGTTTCTCTTGCTTCAGATAGGCTTCTGCAGTGCTCACTATTTACTGAACACCTCAAATTCAATATAATCAACAAAATAGAAACTAAAGCATCCCTTCCTCCTCATGCAACATACTCTTCTCCAGTAGTCCCTACCTTCCTCGTCCAAGCTAGAAACCTATTCATCACTTTGACTTTTCTTTCCCTCTCTAATATACTATAGTATAAAATTTTCTTCACAATAAAATTACAGAGTGTCTAGGAAATAACCTAAGAAAGAATGCCCAAGACCTTTCCCGAAACAAGTGTTAAAATTGTACTAAAGTCCAAGAAAAATATTAAGCAAAAAAAGTATGTGAATTGACTATCTAAATAAAGTTTTATGTTAATTCTCCTAAATAAATCTATACATTTAATGTAATATTAATAAAAATCCCATTGGATTGTTTGAGGAACTCAACAAACTCATTCTAAAATTTATATGGAAAAATAGGGGTTTATGAATAAGCTGATTTTGAAAAAGAAAAACAAAATAGGGCCCTGCCCTACCAGTTAGGACATATTAAAGAAACTAAGTGATAAAAACAGAATGGCTCTGGCATGAGAGCAGACTAATAGACAAATAGAAAAGAATGGCGAGCTCAGAACTAGACCCACATACAAAGATGGGAACCTGATGGAAGATGATGGTGGTACTACAAAGCAATGCACAGGGGATGGTCTTGAGAAAACTAGGTCATGTCTGAATACCCCCAGTTGGAATAGAGAACAAATGTGAACGTTCAAATTATAAGATCAATAGAAGAAAATATGACTTGGGGTAAGGAAAGTCTTCATGAAACCCTAAACTATAAAGCCAAATAAAATTTTAAAAAGTAAAATAAAATAAAAGACTGATTTCACTACATACAAATTAAGAATTCCTGGCTAACAAAGAACACTGGACAAAGCTAACAGATATATGACAAACTGGGAGAAGATATCTGTAATATCTAAAACTGATAAAGAAGCAATACTTTGTTTATATAAAGAGCTGCAAAATAACAAGAAAGAAATGGGCAAAAAGATATGGATAGGCAATTCACAGAAAGGAAAGGACATATAGCCATTTCAACATACATGCATTTCAACAAATGTATGAGATTCTATAGTAATCAGAGGAGTATCAATTAAAACAGCAAGGAAATACCTCATTATATTCATAATGGCAAAAAGTACAAAAATGGTTCATATCATTTATTGGAGAGGATGTGGGAAAAAAACATTACAAAACAAAATCAAATCGTGAAGAGTGTCAAGTAGAATGCTTCTTTAGGGCAGCGCCTCTGCCCACTATACTAAGTACCTCTTAGATCTGAAAACGAGGTGTGGCAAAGACTGCTATTTACATACTCAACATGAATTTTGCCCTTCTTCCTTACTTGTGGAACCTCTATATTATTAGGAGAATAATGTGTCTAGCTTAGAAAAACACACATATACACATAATTCCCAGCCCCACTTGCAGCAAGGGGTGGCTATTGATAGGTAGACGGGAACCACTGGGTGGGGCTTTGGGAAAGTCCTTTCATCCCCTGCCATCTTGCACCATGGATCAACCTGGAGGCTCCAGAAACATGCTCCGAGAATAAGAGAGCAGAAAGACATACCGAGCCTGGGTCCCTGAAGAATTGTGGAGTCACCGGCCATGG